>NW_024396989.1:0-351204 GCF_905163445.1 Pararge aegeria | reverse complement strand
CCCAGTTGGCTCCGAGCGCTATTATATTTTACCCTTAAGTATCTCCCGACAGGAGGGTTTGCCCATAATCACCAATCTGGGCGGAAGGGTAAGTGATTGCAATAGATAACAGTATTGAGGAAGCTGCTGCTCGCTTCCCGTTATATTCCCTTAGTCGCCTCGTACGACACCCGCGGGAAGAGTTGGGGTGGTGACAATTGTATTCTGATCTGCCGTCACCACACGGCAACGATGCGGTCGACTAATGACCCTCAGCTAAGTTAACTTCAGGTTATTTTTATTTATGACCAACCAAAAACTGTAATGATTTATATAAATAAATACAAGACCTGCAGTAAATTTAAGTTTAAGGGTAATATTTTTATACAGAAAGAATCGTTGTTATTTAGAATAAAATTGGATGATTGTCGGACTTTTCCTAGCCTAGTTCTACGGACCGTTCACTCTATTGTGACATTAATAGGAGAGCCAGCTCTGAGTTCAGCAGCCATGGCATAGAATAGAGTTTTACATTTAAATGCGTATGTTGGAAAATCCCGACGGAGCTGTAAGTTGTTGAGGAGTTTGTCTTATCGATAGCCAACCCCCTCTTAGAAATTGAGGAGTTAGCACCGGGAGCCAAACCTAAGAGAAGCAGCTATGTCATAGTTATAGTATCACATAGTATCTCATTTGAAGTTTAAATTTGAGGAGTTTCTCCTCATCGGGAGCCAGTGGAGCAGTTATGCAGCGGACTGCAATGGACTATCACAAAGCGTGTACAAAATTACGTGCCTGCGCTCTTAGCCGTTGAGGAGATCACTTATTAGGAGCCAATCCTGAGGGCAGTAGCCGTGTCATGGAAGGATGGAGTATCACATTACATTGCGTGGGATAAACAATCCTTTCTGTGTTGTTAGCCGTTGAGGTGTATCTCCTTGTCGTGATCAAACCCCCAGTGAAGCAGCTATGCGTCGTCGGAACTTGGGATGGACTATCAAAATTGAATGCGTGTACAAAATTTCATGTCCACGCTCTTCGCCGTTAAGGAGATTACTGGCCAGGAGCCAATCCCGTTGAACTAAAAATGGACTATCAAATTTGAATACTTAAACAAGTCCTCTTAGCCGTTGAGGCGTTCCACGGTATTGGCAGCCAGCCCTGATATCACCTCATCTTGGTGTTACTAAGAATAGACTTTCTCAATTGAATGATAATAACTTTAATAAGTCAAAAGACTTAATTACGGAATATTTACATTTGTAGACCGATTGAAGAACAAAGTATGTAGACTTAGACCAATATAAAGGCGGTTGTAGTTAAAAGTATACGAACGCAAAGATTTTTACTTCGTTGGATGTACCTACAGCCTATTCACCATTCATCATTGACGGCCTATAAATGCAATGATCGCACAGAAAAATTTACACGAGTTCTGGTAAATGTTAGAATGGTAGGTACTTTATACGAAAAAATATTACATCATCCAATTTCCAGGATAGAGACAGCCCTATTTGTCCGGAACTACAAATACGTTTATCTGCATGACGAGCATCCGACACAAAACCAAGCTAGCACTTTCTTGGTATCTATATACCTAAAATAGTTGGTACTTGGTTGAAGTCGCCCATATTAACTATCAAATAATAGATGGTAGTAAAGAATATAATGATATCAATATTAAGAGGAAACTCGAAGAATGGTATTTCATATTTAGTTAATGTCCCACTTGGCCTAAAGACTTTTCTTTTGTTAAAATAACTAGCAGTCATGATAGAAATTGAATAAATTTTCCGATAATATTATTGTGAACAAAGGAATCACCTTTGTTCTATACACACAGCAATTAAATAGAACAAACAGTAGTGTTAAAAGCGAAGAAGCTCATTATTTCTGGTATTGGGTAAATTACATTTTCACATAAGATTGTATCCAATATCAAATGTAGATATACAAATTAATTTTATTAATCACCCGCATTTGACATTCGCCTATAAGTATAGAATAAATGCATTGTCCATATACTATTAATACTAATAAAATTACAGTGAGTATTTTCCAATACCTATATAATAAATTCGCAAGGAAAGTTTAGTTAAAAATGTACAAAACATAACTTTCGATCAATAAAGAACTAGATATGTGCTGTAAATAGTCTAAAAATGACTGAAAAATAAGATTTCACGCAATATAATATCCTTTAGTTTAACTAAAAGTCAATATGTTTGTGCTTAAAGCCCGAAAAAGCAATTAAAGTGCCGTCACTTTAATATAATTTATGGAATATCTTTTTCCCCTACATGCTAGCCCTTGATAAAAATAAACTGTTAATAGTAAGGCAGTTAAATTAAACGCACAGCCTTATTTGGTTTCTATGCGGTAACGTATTGGAAAGTTAAATCGCTTAGTGGCACATCTATGTCAATAGGGTAGCAACTAGGCACTGCCGAAGGCCCCTAACTAACCGAACGAAGAATAATTTACAAAAATTTAAATTGGCTAGTTGTTTTTGCTCGATCGAACCCACTTGGAAGACCACAGTGCTACCACTACTCCAGTAAGACAGACTGGACATAGATAAAATTTAATTTATTTAAACACTAGCGGACCCGCGCGACTTCGTCCGCGAATGAGTCGACTTAAAAAATTGTCGTAAGTTGTCGCGGACTGTTTTATAAAACTTTAAAGAAACAACAATTCCGACAATTCTGATGTATTTACTTCATACTTCCGTCGTTTGGCGTAACGTTTACCGTTCACGCATCGCACGCATGAGAATCTCTCGAAAAGGATGCAACATTTTTCATTAATGATATTAGCCATTGGTCGTAGCGTGATGTTGTATAGCCATAATTGTTACTACCAATCCAAAAAAAGAATAAAAATTGAAAAAGCATTTTCTGAGATTAGCGCGTTCAACCAACACAGACAGACAGACAGACAGACAGACAGACAGACAGACAGACAGACAGACAGACAGACAGACAGACAGACAGACAGACAGACAGACAGACAGACAGACAGACAGACAGACAGACAGACAGACAGACAGACAGACAGACAGACAGACAGACAGACAGACAGACAGACAGACAGACAGACAGACAGACAGACAGACAGACAGACAGACAGACAGACAGACAGACAGACAGACAGACAGACAGACAGACAGACAGACAGACAGACAGACAGACAGACAGACAGACAGACAGACAGACAGACAGACAGACAGACAGACAGACAGACAGACAGACAGACAGACAGACAGACAGACAGACAGACAGACAGACAGACAGACAGACAGACAGACAGACAGACAGACAGACAGACAGACAGACAGACAGACAGACAGACAGACAGACAGACAGACAGACAGACAGACAGACAGACAGACAGACAGACAGACAGACAGACAGACAGACAGACAGACAGACAGACAGACAGACAGACAGACAGACAGACAGACAGACAGACAGACAGACAGACAGACAGACAGACAGACAGACAGACAGACAGACAGACAGACAGACAGACAGACAGACAGACAGACAGACAGACAGACAGACAGACAGACAGACAGACAGACAGACAGACAGACAGACAGACAGACAGACAGACAGACAGACAGACAGACAGACAGACAGACAGACAGACAGACAGACAGACAGACAGACAGACAGACAGACAGACAGACAGACAGACAGACAGACAGACAGACAGACAGACAGACAGACAGACAGACAGACAGACAGACAGACAGACAGACAGACAGACAGACAGACAGACAGACAGACAGACAGACAGACAGACAGACAGACAGACAGACAGACAGACAGACAGACAGACAGACAGACAGACAGACAGACAGACAGACAGACAGACAGACAGACAGACAGACAGACAGACAGACAGACAGACAGACAGACAGACAGACAGACAGACAGACAGACAGACAGACAGACAGACAGACAGACAGACAGACAGACAGACAGACAGACAGACAGACAGACAGACAGACAGACAGACAGACAGACAGACAGACAGACAGACAGACAGACAGACAGACAGACAGACAGACAGACAGACAGACAGACAGACAGACAGACAGACAGACAGACAGACAGACAGACAGACAGACAGACAGACAGACAGACAGACAGACAGACAGACAGACAGACAGACAGACAGACAGACAGACAGACAGACAGACAGACAGACAGACAGACAGACAGACAGACAGACAGACAGACAGACAGACAGACAGACAGACAGACAG
Source organism: Pararge aegeria (assembly GCF_905163445.1). Taxonomy (NCBI): domain Eukaryota; kingdom Metazoa; phylum Arthropoda; class Insecta; order Lepidoptera; family Nymphalidae; genus Pararge; species Pararge aegeria. The sequence continues at coordinate 346,949 of NW_024396989.1, read as the reverse complement.
ACAGACAGACAGACAGACAGACAGACAGACAGACAGACAGACAGACAGACAGACAGACAGACAGACAGACGGACAAAAATTAAATAAAAAACAGTTTTGGACTCAGTATCGATTATAAAGCATCCCCCGATAAAACATTTGGCTGAAACGCCAAAGGGCGACCGCTTACACAAAATTTGCCTAGTTATTTTACAAATAATACAGTTCCCACAAACATCATCGTGGTCAGTGTTCGCTTTCCGAGGAGTTTTCGCATAATGTTTCGCGTGCATTACTGCCAACTTAAACTGCTAAAAACTACAATTGAATTCCTAAAAACTATAGTATAGTATCTTCGCAACCATCCGTGACTTACTGCAGACCAGGCATACTAGACCGCGTGCTGTGTTCCTAGTAGAAAAAAAACTCTAAATCCGTCTCAATATCCTATATCCTATCTAAATTACGCGCAATCTTTGGACGAAAGAAGACGGGCCAGCGGCCGTTCGGTCGGTGTGGTTAGATGATTCAGGTGAGTAAAATCTGCTTGGATGATACTCGTAAATAAAATTACATTTGCTGATAGCGCACGCGCGATTCCGGTGGCAGCTAGAAAATTTTCACGTCGTCTAACTGTAGTTTTACATATTGAACTGCGTCTCGATGAATAACAAACTGTGGATTCATTTTTGATTTCTGTGCTTCAGTGTATTTTAAATTACACCTTGTAGTTTTCGCAGGCAATCGATGAATGCAAATAGGCTTATAATATCTGCATCGCAGAGTTCAAACCACGTTAGGAAAAAAAAATAAAGTTATATTTTTCTCCGAAGTCTCCGCAGCTGCTGTAATATAGCTGTTATACTACTACTGACCTTCATATCCCAGGAAAAGAAAGACCTGTAACACAAATTAATTTAGTTTTTGTTACGAATAAAATACCGTTTCCGAAGTACTTATACTTTAATTTAAAAATGTCACAATTTATACGGCGCAAAGATCAATTTAAAACAAAAAGGAAACTAATCAAGTTTTAAAATATTCGAATATATTAAGAAATAATTAATAACGTAAATAATAATTACCTTTTTAACGGGTTGATTAAAGAATAAAAATTTTCAAGCGCCGCTGTCCTGCTGATTCTTGAAGTAAATATGCCGCTGCAGTAAACAAGGGATTTCCAAAAAATGCGAAATTGTTCATTCCGATAACTGAGCATTTTCATTACTTATTGCTTGCAAAAGATACTGCAGATTTATTGTCCCGTTATGCTCTTCCGGTATTTTCTGTCTGTTTCCGATGTTCACTTATCGCACCGTGGTTCTTGAAAGTGAAGTTTTCCGATAGCAACGTATTCTGCAACATTATGCAGCGGTTAGCAAACAATTTAAACACAACCATTTTTTTGATCGAAATATAAATATAAAACTCAGCATTGTACAATAAAAGAAAAATAAATAACGTTTAAAGTGCATAAAATAAAAATAAAACTTTAAAAACAAAATTATCAAAATTAAAAATTAAAAAAAAAGTGCACATATACTTAAAAAAAAAATAATAAAAACACTATAGTTTAATTAGAACATATATATTTATATAAACATACATAAATAGACATAGTAGTGTATATATAATATGTTGTACTTACCGCAGTCCTCTTGATGAAACACGAACTTAACTTTTAGAAACATCACTTATTAAAATTTTCTCAATTCATTAAAATTCTTGACTATTGATATTCATATAAATTATTTGCATAATATATATATTATATATAACTAGGTGAGCTAGTGTGCTTTTAGTTAGTGAGACGAGTTACTCGTTCGAAGCTCTCTTAACGACTGCTCTCGGCTGCTCTCCGGCTGGCTAGGTGGGCGGCACCCTATACGACTATCCGCCCAATGAAGGGGGGGGGGCGTTTTCCGGCACTTCATCTCGCTTCCCCTCGCTCTCCATCGCTTTCCCTCGCTTCCCCGAAGTTCCCCGCTTTTCCTGAAGTTCAACTAAACTTTTCTAGGCCAATTTGTCGATACGCCGCCGGATTCATTTATGTGCGTTTTAATATATAGTAGTTTATTTTACACTGAACCCTTTTTTATTTAGTTGTCTTATTATACAAACAATTTTTTGCATTAAATAAATAATTTACTACGACAATATTAACTATATTCAACTTCAATAACAGAAAACATATAAAAAAATCCCCTTATTATTCTTATTTATTTTAGCACACAAAACGTTTGTTTGTTTATTTAAATATTTCACAATTTGTCATACTAAGTAATGCAAACAAAGAAACGTTTGTAATAAGAACAGGTTAAGTAAAATGGAGTTTTCCTTACAATTTGTTTTCGATAGCTCTACAAGGATCAAGAGATATAGAGTATCCGTTACAATACAATTTGGAAAGTGTTTTCAGGAACTATTTGCATCTACCCTGACCTTTCTAAGTTTCTACCACCGAACTCCTTAGGGCTAAAGGAAGTGTATGCGTTACAATATAATATGGAGGGTGTTGGGTAAGCTTAGGAACTATTTCGATTTATTCCTAAGGTAATTTTGGACCTACCAATGCATAAGTTTAAAGAATTTTAAAATAAATCGACGTGAACTAGCTTTTGACGACGTAAACAACTCTCTCGCTAAAGTGGTACAGTGGTTTGAAGCTAATAATTTGGTTCTTAACGGAAAAAAAACCAAGTGTATAAAATTCACTTTACCTAATGTTAAACACGTGAAAACCACTGTACTACTTAATAATGAGGAACTGAAACTGGAGGATACGACAGTTTTTCTAGGAATAACGTTAGATTCTAAACTTCAATGGGGCCCTCATGTAAATAATTTATCGAACAGGCTTAGTTCTGCTGCCTATGCGGTAAAGAAGATACGCCATATGACCGACGTAGAAACTGCTAGACTGGTATATTTTAGTTACTTTCACAGCATTATGTCATATGGAATTTTACTTTGGGGTAATGCTGCTGATATTAGCACTATTTTCGTGCTGCAGAAGAGGGCTGTTCGTTCTATCTACAAAATGGGTCCGAGAGAGTCATTGAGAGATAAATTTAAAGATTTTAAAATAATGACAGTGTATAGTCAGTACATATTTGAAAATTTAATGTACGTCCATAAAAACATTTCTAAATTTAAGAAAAAATGTGACTGCAATAATTTAAACATTAGAAGTAAGAATAAACTTACAGTGCAATATACTAGGTTACATAAAATTCATAATTCGTTTAAAGGAAATTGCATACAATTTTACAATAAACTACCAATTGACATCTTGGAGATGTCTCTTAAAAAGTTCAAAGTTTGTATTAAACGTAAGCTTATAGAAAAGTCCTATTATAGTATAAAGGACTACGTCAACGATAAAAAAGCTTGGGTGTAAATTATTGCTCTAACCAGGTTGCTCTTCTAATAATTTAAAATGACATTGTGAGATGGCGATAACAAAAAAAAAAAAAAAACACCCGGCTAAGTTTGTTGTGGGCTTCTTCTTAGACCGGGACGCGTTTGGAACCCTCGTAGCTTTAGTTTTAAGTTTACGAATGTGGTTATCGCCATCATCTCACTACCGTGTAATTCTTATGTACGCATCAAAAGTGCCACCTGTGGGCCTACTTGAATAAAGATATTTTTGACTTTGACTTTGACTTTGACTTTGAATGTGTTAAAAAACATTTATTACAGCGAGGTTATTATACAACTGATGAGTTTCTTAATGACAAGGTTGCTTGGAAGCATCAGGCTCCGCTTTCATCACTCACAAGATAGAAAAATGAATGTTAAAATGTAAAATGTAAATTTTTGATGTTGGAAAAGAGCAACTGCTGAGTTTCTTGCCGGCTTCTTCTCGGTAGAAGCCTTCCAAACCGGTAGTAGAGTCACTACACACAGACAGACTTGACGTTTAAAAGGTGCTTATATTAGGCCTACTTGAAATAAATGAATTTTGAATTTGGAATTTTGTCTCAGAATTTCAAATTCCTAGGTTGAAGTTCCCTTTTTGTGTTGTAGGTTGTCTGTCTGTCAGTTAGGACACAGCCGTTTACAGTTATTGATAATATATACCCAATTTCTATATCGTTACTTTTGATCATCATCATGTCAGTGCTGGGCATAATAATACGTTCTGTTTAACCCTACAGACGGGTATATGTGATATATTGATAATTTATACCTAATTTCAACATCAGCATCATCATCTCGGCTGCATGTCAGTGGACATAGTAAAACGTAGTAAAACTGTCTTCAAATTCAGTCAGATTGGGTAACTTTTCTTTGTACTTTGTCAATAAACAAAATATGGTTTTTAGTTATAAAGTATTCATTTATTTCTTAAGTGGATTATTTGGAAATACGTTTATTTCATACCGACGTGTACGGCAGTGTTTCAGGCCAAGTTTTGATTTCCTAATCGATTAGAAGTATGGCAGTTTTATTTATTCTACACCCCTAATCAATTACTACGCGGCATCGTGCCGGAACACTGTGATAACTTGCCACGGCCGAAGCCTCCCACCAAGACGAAACCTGAGAAAATACAGAAATTATAAATTCTCTGACTGCACTGGCCGGAGATAGAACCCAGAACTTCCCACTTATAACATCACAGCGCTCTCCTCTGCATCACAAAGGTTACACTTCATAGTCTAGTGTTGGTTGTGAACAGCGACTCCATGCGGCTCTTGATGTCCATCTACTGGGGTGGTTAACCAATGTTGGGATTCCCAGTCGTGGGCCACTCCTGCACCTTGGGATCCCAACGTTCATCACACTATAGTTGTTTAATGCTACTTTATCTACAGGCCGCCGTCGGTGCATAAGTTTACAAAACTTTAAAGACCTTAATTTAAGCAAAAGGGGCAATTTAAATGAACAGTTGTGTAATGTAGTCAATTTTTTATGTCGTGCCTTCGAATGCAGTCTATTTGGATAATTTTTCTTCCTTACACAAATTTCAACATATGTTATTCGTTAGTTCCTGAAATCCATCATCGTGAAATGCTTTTACCTCATACCAAAATCTCCACCACATGCGTGTATAAATGCAGGCAATAGCTGTGATTGGATACGATCTAGGATATTTTCTTTAAAAAATCAATTTACATATCATATCAAAGAATATAGTGTAAGATAATACAATATACTGTAACAGTGTCGAGTTAAATTATGAAAAAAATATTTTATTTCTTACATTTGTCAAGCAGAGTGCTACAACTTTGCAGAGATGTAAGTAAAGAAACAGATTTATGATTACAGATGGCAAGCTCGCATGAATTGTAAACATATTGGTTTGTTTTTTATTACTTTTTTTTTTTTTTAGTTTTATTTGTTTAAGCCTACAAAAGTTATACGTATTATATTTCTCATACAGTCCACAGTTATCTGTCGGATATAAAGTGCGAGAAACTGCTTGCGAATTTGGAACATGACTTTCCACCCACTATGGTGGTGACCCAATGCTCGGCTTTTCAGTTATGCACCACTCCTGCACCTTTTGACCCGAACGTTTATCGCACTAGATGTAGGCCAATTTGTCTTCACGCCGCCGTCGGGAGATGAGTTCGCAAAACTTTAAAAGTTTTGCGAACTCATCTCTCTCTCTTAAATATAAGAAAACTGGGAAATTTAAGTGAAGAGCGGTGTAGCTAAACTTTTTCAGTAAAACTTTTCAATTAATCTTCAAATGCAGTCGGTTTGGGTAACTTTTCTTTGTATTACAACCTTATTTAATCAACAGGATAAGAGATTTCATTCATTATTTTCTGGAATACATCATCGGGGCATGCTTTTATCTCATAACGACGGCAGTGTTGCAGGCCAAGTTCTAACCTAGACCCTAATCTGTTAGAGGTATGGCAGTTGAATTAATTCTATACCCCTAATCAGTTTATACGTGAAGCATAACGGAACGCTTAGTCGGTTGGCGACACGATTTTGTTGGTAGGTTGACAAAATATAGCCACGACCGAAGCCTCCCACTCAGACAAAACCAGAGAAAATTCAGAGATCATAATAATTTTCCAGACATTTGCTTTTTAAGGTTGGTATCAAGTTTTGATTGATGGATACTTGAGAACTTTTTCTTAGTCCGATTCCGGTTTTTTAATACGGACCAAACCAAACCATTTCTGACATGATTGAAAATTCCGTATTTTTTTATATTTTATTTATTTATTTGTGAACAATAACATAACTTAACCGCTAATGAATGAAACGATGATCACTGTAAAAGTATGAAACTGCGTAACTCACTGACTTAAAAGTAGAAATATTAAAATAATAATTATTATTTATTTATTTCATGTAGAAATCGCCTTATGGACTTGACACAGTGAAACTATTGATTTATGCTTTTTTGTGTAAGTATGAAGATATTATTTGGGACAGCAATAGATCTTACCTGCTGGCGCTAGACGCCTGCCCCTGCCAGAGATAAATCCCGGAACCCACCACTTATAAAACCACAGCGCTCACCTCTGACTCACAAAGTTTGCCCCATATGTTATATGCTACTCATATACTCCACAAACTCGTGCCGGTTGTGAACAGCGACTCTCTGCGACTATTGATATCCATTGTCCATCTACTAGATGTATGAGGATTTCCAGTCGAGCATTACTTCTGCACCTTGAGACCCAATAGTTTATCTCATTTTCTAGATGTGTGATATTGGTAGGCCAATTTACCTACACGCCGCCGTCGGAACATGATCTTAAAAAGTTTTATGACTTAAATTTAAGCGAAATGGGCAATTTAAGTGAAAAGTGGTGTAACTAAACATTTCCAGTTGCGTTACTAAAATTTTCTAGTGAATTTTTTTAATGAAACTTCAAATGCAGTCAGTTTGTATAACTTTTTTTCGTATAACTATGCAACTTTCAACTTTAATTTCTGGAATACATCATCGAAACATGCTTTCATCTCATACTGGCGTGGACGGCAGTATGTCGGGCAAAGTTTCAACCCAGAGAATGCAGTATGCAACCTTTCACGCTATTTTATGATCGGTATCCAGTTTTGATACCATACTGACCTAACTGAATAATTTCTCAGCTAATTAAAAATTCCATATAACTCAACAACAAAAATATTGAAAATAAGAACCATTTTCCGTTTTAGTGTTGGCACTGTATGCCTGCTCCTGCCGGAGGTAGAACCTGGAACCTGCCTTTTATAATACCACAGCGCTAATTTTGACACTGAGATGTCAAATATATATGCCACTCATACACTCCACAGTCTTATGTGGACTTTTAATGTCGTCCTTTGTCGTCACTACGGTGGTGAACCAATGCTGGGCTTTCCAGTTATTCACCACTCCTGCACCTTCGGAGCCCAACGGTTATCGCATTAGGTGTTTTAATATTGGTAGGCCAATTTATCTACACGCCGCCGTCGGTACAAGCGTTTTCAAAACTTTTAAAACTTAAATTTAACAAAAGTGGGCAATTTCAGTGAAGCGTGATGTAACTAAAAATCTCCAGTTAAAGTTTTCAATTTGCCTTCAAATGCAGTCTGTTTGGGTGTTAAATTTAATTCGTTATTTTCTGGAATACACCGGGCATGCGTTTATCTCCAACCAACGTACACGGCTGTGTTTCAGGCCAAGTTCCAACCTAGAGCCTAACCTCTTAGAGGTATGGCATTCATATTAATCCCATACTAGTAAGTTCCTAAGCGGCATCGTACTGGCGATGCCGGTTTATCGCTTAGTGGCACGGCTTTATCGGTAGCGCAAAGTCAGATAATCTTATAGTATCTTCAGTATATATGCTATTCATAGACTTCACTCTTGTGTTGGTTGTGAACAGCGACTTGAGAACACTCCCTGCAAATTTTAAACTCGCCTTTTCTTTTACTATGGTGGTAAACCTATGCTTTAAGCTTTCCAGTCATGCACCACTCTAGCACCTTGAGACCCCACCTGTTGTTTTTTAATTAGGTTACTCCTTAATTTGCATCCTAAGATCTATCGTACTATGGAATTTTGTCTTCGCGCTTGCACGGGAAGAGGTTTTAGTTTTCCATTACTAATTTAGAGAGCTCCAGGTTAAAAGCGAATTTCAATCGATTGCATCTCAAAAATGGATTAAATAAATCCGTATTAATAAGACTACATCGAACTTAAAACAGGTTCTCAAGTATCGGCCAATCTAAATTTAACTTGTAACTCTAAACTCTAGGCTGCTACTAGGCCTGCCACACAGCCGTGCACGTTGGCATGAGATGATGCAATCCAGATAATAACGATTAAACTTTCACATTATGTTGATTGACTGAGTTGTATTACGAAGAAATGTTACTCAAACTGGCTGCAAGTAAAGACACATTTAAAACATCCACTATAAATATTTAGTTACCCCACTTAAGGCTTAAATTGCCCATTTTTGCACAATTTAAATCTGATAGTTTTGAAAACTAAAGTTATAACATCTCATACTCCACAGTTTTGAGCTACTTGTCAAGAGAGACTCCTTGCGAGTCTTGATATCAACTAGGGCGTACTAACCTACTGGAGTGGTTAACCAATGCTGGAACTTCCAGTTATGCACCTCGAGACCCCGATATTTATCACGCCGCCGTCGGTACTAGAGATTTCAAAACTTTTAGATTTGAATTTAAATAAAAATGGGCAGTTTAAGTGTACAGTTTTTTAACTAAACTTTTCTAGTCAAAGCTGTAAATGTGTCTTCAAATGCAGTTTGGGTAACTTTTCTTCGTAATACAACTTTGTCGATCAACAGATTTTGAGATATTAGTTATTATTTTCTGGATGCATCATCGGATAATGCTTTAATCTTATACAAACGTGCGAACGAAAGGTAAAATTCAAGCTGCCGTGTGAACATTTTAAGATCGGTATTAAGTTTAGATTGACCGATACTTGAGCACCCATTCTCAGTTAGGTTTGTGTATATTATTATGGACCTAACCAACTCCACACTCACAAACTTAGCCGTGAATAAACCCAATCAAAAAAGTTTTAGGAATCGAAACCTCGTAATCGATTTAGTTAAACAACATACAGTGAGGTTTTGTATGAGACATATCGAGAACACTATTGATCTAAACCTTTACCCTTCATAAAAATACGAAACGATACATACAATTATAGATGTCTAGCTTTAATGAAATACTCATCGGCAGCCGGAGAGGGTGTATTATGTCAGTGGGCTAGGGCGGGCGAAGGGCGAAAAATAATCGAGAGACAGAACTCTTTTTAACCACCTCCCTGTTGTAAGCGCTGTGGATTTAAGTGGGAAGTCCAAGGTACGAACACCGGCGTGGCATTAAAAATTGAGAAATTATTAATTTACTGAATTTTCTAGGTCTTCCTAGGGTTTGGCGCTCGACTGGCGCAGTGGGCAGCGACCCTGCTTTCTGCTTCCAAGAACGTAAGTTCAATTCCCACGACTGTAAAATGTTTGTGTGACGAATAAGTATGCTTTTCAGTGTCTAGAAGAAGAAGTCTTTATTGCACATACAAATAAATAGAAAGCCAGGTCAACAAAATAATCGCTTAAAAAGATCTCCTCCAGACAACCTTTGTTTGAAGAAACATATAACATACGAGATAACGGGATAGTGCAAGGTATATTACACAAAAAAATATTCATCAGTTATCTTAGTACTTGTAACACAAGCTACCCTTACGTTGGAACTAATTGGCGAAGTGTGTTTTATCGCAGTATATTTATAACTTTCTATCATTTATTGATTTTAATTTTTTTTTTAATTCTAACAATGCTTGAAAAAAAAAGCACTTAAAAATTTATAAGAAAAAACATGTTTTTTTGAATGTCCAATCAACCGGCAATCAAGGCTCCAGAGTGAGGAACCTCCTCACAATACGTGCCGTTTCAAAGACTACTGCCTTCTGTATCCGACCCTTGATCCAACAACCATATATTAACCGTATATTTATTATTATTAAAGACGTGCCGACAGCGGATTATGTATTATACCGCCTAAGCGAAACGATGACTTCATAATCGATTAGGGATACAGCACAGAATGATGAACATACAGAAACCGTGTTCACTACTAATATTAAAGCATCAAAAACCACTCCACTTTAGTTGTGTTTCTCGAACAGTTGGTTAGTTTATTCACCCCATTTAGCAGTTGACAGTTATTATTTTACCTCTTATGTTCTAAACGAGTTATATATAAATTTTACGGTAGGCAGTGCTTTTGTGCATGTATGAAGTGCACGCAACTGGTCTGAAGGATGTAATTACAGTGATTAAGACCTACGCCTCAGGTAATAATAACACATGTCCATCAGGAAATGCGTTATTCTTTTACAAATCCCACGGAATCCATTTATTATTCGGGCATAAAAGTAGCTTATGTTACTCTCCGTCTTTTCAACTTACTCCATGCCAAAAATCAAGTTGATTGAGGACAAACCAAACAGACACACTTTCGCATAATATTAGTAAGTATTAACATCTCTGCATACGATACAGGCACTGTATCGATTCTCAAAATATCACATGTGAAACCTTTTAAAATGCTACGCGTTTCCCACTCGACTCATTAGCCGCTACGAAAGGTCACTCCAAAACGCCCTCTCGTACGTAACTACATTTCCTCCGCCTGAATGCAGTTAAACTGATAAAAAAGCCCATCGAGGTGCACCGATAATTAAGTTTCAAGCTAGTTGAATTAACGGGCTATAGTAACAGAACCACGGTTAAGTAACTTTACAAAAATTGCCTTCCTTTTAAAGCAAATCACTAATCTACACTAACATTATATCTCGAAGAAATCTGTTGTTAAATCTGTAAAAGAGTACAGTGTAAATAAACAATAGGTACTAAAAGACCCATGCAAATCAGTTTGTTTACGACTCTCATCACATCATGATCCTTAATAGACAGACACCCCATCCACCGACGCGCTCGGACCTAATTGCATTTCACACACGCTGGATAATCTAATAAAAAAAATCCTCGTACACCGAGGAATTATTATGGTACTCCAAAAAGCCAAGCTAGACGTGAACGGGCTTAAATTTTTCTGTTTTTATTTCGTCCGCTTTCATTTTCCTTTTACCATCAGATTTCTGTCGAATGTAACAACCCATTTCAACCAAATATTTTAACAACGTAGCTAGATGGCGCTGTAGCTAGATGACACCGCTTCAGCAATGAATAATGAGTATTTCAATGAATTTGAAACTTTGTGCCGTGTGGTGAAGGTAGATCTGAATAAAGTTGTCACTACCCCTCTTGTTCCCGCTGGTCTCGTACGAGGCGACTAAAGGAATGTGACGGAGAGCAACGTCATCTCTGCTAATGCTACCATTAACTGCGGTTATCAACCCGACTGCCCAGCGTGATAATTGCTAAACCCTCTCGTTGCGACAGCCCTTTGGTCCAGCAGTGATTTGGTAGGTATAGGCGATAGCGCAGTTTCTAAGTTACGTGCATTTTAAGCAATTAAAATGTTACTTTCTTCAACGGTGAAGGAAAACATCTTGAGGAAACCTGCATAACTGAGAGTTCTGCATAATGTTACCTAAGGTGTGTGGAGTTCACCATTCTGCACTGGGCCAGCGTGGTGGACTACGGCCTTAACTTCTCAGTGTGGCAGGAGGTATATAAGATTTTATTTGTGTATTATTTTACTTTGAGCTATTTAAATACCACTTGCTTTGACAGTGAAGGAATCAGCGTGAGGAAGCCTGAGCGTTCCGCATAACGTTCTCAAAGACGAGTGAAGTCGAACAACTCGACCTTGGGCAACGTGGTGGGCTACGGCCTAAACAATTTTCATGCTGAGAAAAGACCCGTGCCCTGTTAAAATAAACCGATAAAAAGTTGACTTTTAATAAAACTGCAATATTACGCAATAATAATGTGTTATTAAATTAAGCTTCATAAACAGCTCAGGTATTTTACGTGCACAATTTTGAGAGCTTGCGAGTTTCGTAATGCAGCGAATGTGAGGGGAACGGTTCAAATAATTTGAAAGCAATTTCTGTATTTCATACGGTTTCGCATTCATTTAAGCGCATTACAGAATGCTTTGTGATGACGGGAAAATAATATTTCCTATACAGGTGCGCGTTGGAAACCGCCGACGTGTAAGCACTAAGTCCGACTAAATTCCAACAAAACACTACTTACCTATATCTACTAATACTTTGTATAGGTGGTAACTACATTTTTCAGCAGATCTGTGTCTTCACCAAATTCCGAGCATTACATTTCGCAGCATTGTATATATTAAGAAGCTTAGTACGCGTGTTTTCCCATCGGTCGGTCGGTTTATGCAGTTTTGAACACGCCCGTTCATACTTAGCTGTAAGCTCCTTCATGGATCCAAGCACAAACAAAAAATGAAACGTTTCCAAAATAAATTAACTATTTTAGATATAATAAAATATTTACATGTCTAATAAAAAGTGATAGCCTAGTTGTTAAGGCTTCAGGTATCCTCTCATCGAGCCAAGGAACATTAATATTTTTACGTATTTTGTCAAAGAAGAGTTACCGACACTATTTATAGAGTTATCGACATAGTTCAACGAGTCGTGGCAAGTTAGCTCCGAGCATAGCCGATGGACGTTGGAGTCCAAAGGTGATGAAATGGCGATCCCGCACCGGTAAACGCAGCTTGACCGCCGACGAGGTGGACAGACGACATCAAGCGAGTTGTTGGGAGCCGCTGGAAACAAGCCGCACAGGACCGTGGGTTTTTTTCTAAAAGCCCTCAATTGGTTGATTGATGATTTCATTAAATAAAAAAAATCTAACAAAATTCAGATGTTCAGCGCGGCCACGCTTTTGCTACACATTTCTTTTCGGTGAATCAGGAAAAAAATACCGAGCAAAAAGAGGGAAAAAAAACAATAATCTGGACTCGAAATCAACCCGACTGCCCAGCGTGATAATTGCGAAATCCGCTCGTTGTGACAACCCTTTAGTTCAACAGTGATTCTTGTGGTTTGGGGACCGCCCGATTTTCCACCCGAGCTAATGATATTGTCACGAAAACACGGATCATTTCCTGAAAACACGGGTAAAACGACGTATTACCTAGCAATATCGATTTATCGCCCGCGAAACCCCTGTATTATATTATGTAAAAACCCCTATATATATGTGTATATATATACATATATATATATATATATATATTATACATAATATTACATATTTAATTCCAAGGCTGCTGGGTTTGATACCCACAAATGGAAGATGTGTGTGTGATGAATATGAATGTTTCTCATTGTCTGGGTGTTTATTTGTATATACCTAATAAGTATTTATGTAAATATATCTAATATTCATAAAAATATTCATCTCTCCACTTAGTAGGTACGACAAGCGACGCTTACTTGAGGATAAGATGGCGACATGTGTATTGTTTTGGTATATCTTTATATATATATTTCTTGTGTGCGTGTGTATGTCACTGAACTCCTCCTTAACGGCTGGACCGATTTGAACGATTTTTTGGTATGGGCACCCTGGATGGTTTATATTCACAAATCAGCCCGGCAGTTTGCGCTGGGGTCCGCTAGTTTATTTCTATACATTTTGACGACCTCCCAACGCAGCGGTACCATTTCCCCTAACAGGTTAGCCCGTTAACGTCATTGCGATCAAGGGCTAACTAGTATTGGAACAAAGAAAAAAAAACATATATGTTTTTGATGTATACAAGAACTGTTTGCGTTTAAAGGTATTATATATATGTATCCTGTTTATAAACACGTCCGAACATGATACTGAAACAAGCTTCCGGTGCAAGTGGACGTTACGGACATATTGACAAGCGCCTGGGGCAGCATATTCGATATTGATTGAACGAGCCTGTCGACGGCAGACCTTTGATGTTGGTAGGTGCTGCTAATTGCATATGTAACCCTATGCGTTCTGAAATGAACATCTCGTAGCGATGCAGTAATTATTTTAATTTTAACGCGCCCTTCTAAATTTAGTACACTCAATTTTTTTACTCTTGTCTCACAATGTAAATCAACTAGTCATACCTTTTTAGTAAAGTATGTATAGAAAATATATAGAAAGAACTTTAAAAAGAAACGTGTGTTTTTATAAATTTTATTTTATACTAGCTGTTGCCCGCCCGCGACTTCGTCTGCGTTTGATTTTGTTTTTTGATGTGGCATTCAATTTAGTTGTAGTTCTAAAAAAAATTAATGTATTCAGTAGCGCCTTAAATTTGCTGCTGTCCGCTGAGGAGTTCTGTCCTCTATCTCCAACCACATTCATCAGATCTACGCAGTTTAAGCAAAATTAAACACATATTATAACCTCTATAGTACAAAAATAATTATATAAATAGGTTATAATTTGTCGGAGGTATGGTGTAAAATCGTCAACCACTTTCAACAAAGGAACCGAGGTTAATGACGGGATAGAAAGTATCCTATATTATTTGTAACACTTCCAAAAATATGTGTACAAAGTTTCATGAAGATCGGTTAAGTAGTTTTGCGTGAACACGTAACAAACAAACTTACATTGACATTAATAATATTAGTAGGGATAAATTTAAATTATAACTTTTATAAATAAAAGTCGAACTAAAATGTTGCAGGAAGATTGGAGTTGTTATATATAGTAACACATACACACATACACATTTGACGGCCGATTGGCGCAGTGGGCAGCGACTCTGCTTTCTTAATCTAAGGTAAATTGGAAACAAAAAATCAATTGTTTGAATTTATAACGCTTAATAAATGAATAAATAATAAAATAAATATACTACGACAATACACACATCACCCTCTAGCCCCAAAGTAAGCGTAGCTTGTATTATGCGTTCTATGATAGCTGATGAATATTTTTTGTGAATATAATACACATAAATACTTATAAACACCTAGACACTGAAAAACATTCATGACAACATTCACACAAACATTTCTGGGAATCGAACCCACGGCCTTAGATGCAGACAGACAGACGTTGCCCACTGCGCCAACCGGCTGTCAATTCAATGTTGTGTTGCATACTGAAATCTTATCCGCTCATGTCAACGCTCATAATGGCGCTGCCATTGTTCTGTACCAAAGATATTGAAAGGGTAAAATATACATTGCAGTGGCTTTTGTCAGAGTTGTAATAGTACTCCTTTTATTTCTAACAAAGCTTATCGTGTTTCCCGAGAGAAATAGTAGTTCATTTTATTTAAACAATAAACTTACATCATTAAATTTTTAATTTATGTCTCTTAATATATTTAAACATTTATTTCTCCCCGTATTCATTCTCTTCTATTCTCTTCTCGAGCGGGTGAAGATCATTATCTACACTCATGTACACCCAACAATAGTTTTCATTATAGTAAATAAAAGCTGTATTTGACAGTTCAAAAATCGGAGTGCTCCGATCGTCACCAAACTTTACAGGATTACTCGCCAGGTCAATCCGGAGATTCCCTGAAAGTTTCATTGAAATCGGTTCAGCCGTTTCGGAGCCTAAACGGAACATACCCACACACTTTCTCTTTTATATATATATATGTAGATAGATAGATACAACGTGTAAATGAAAACCGAAATGCAAGTTGTTAAAATTTAAGATTATGAATTGAGAATATGAATTCAGAGAAACATTCTAGCTGTGCGAGGCTAACCGTTTTTTTTACAAATATCTGCAGTCCTACTGCACGGCTGGACTGTGGGTTCTAGGCCCTTTTATAACTGAGACAGAATGACTAACTAATAAGTGACTTTGTTAATCAAACTTTCACGTCTTACTTAACTACTACGCCCATCGTCATGAATTCTTGTTTACACGTTTTAACTTAGAAAAGGACTAGATAAATCATAAATTGACAAAACACTGTAGTAACGCAAGCGAAGTCATCGGTAAAAGCTAGTATTCAACTCTTAGATCTCACTACTGATAACGACTAAGAGACATGGAGGTATCTTTGTATGGTTCGAGTCCATGCAGAACTGACGGTGTATCGATAATGTCGTATTTATATCAAAATACCCACCAACTCATTACTCAATGTCATGATTTTTTATTGTACAACATAAATTCCTGACATACAGACAAATATAATTTTAATTGTTTCTTGAATACTATTTTTTTACTAAATAATAATAATAATAGCGTATTTATAAAAAAACCTAAAAAAATTATAAAAAATCTGGCCAATATGAATTTAAAGTTATCAAAAGTTACCCACTTTATAAAATTACTGTAACAGTACCTAAATTTTATTATTTGCTACTCCACTCGAAACTAGCTCGTGACTTTCATCTCATCTTAAATGATGATCTTTGCCTTTTGGTTTCTACAAGACATCGTACCGGAACGCTTAACGCTCACTTGGCGACACGTCATGGTCGGTACGGTGGAGACCAAAATTTAAAAAAAGATCCAAATACCCCACCGGGAATCAAACCCGGGATCTCCCACTTATAAGGCCATATCCTACCGCACTCACCAGCGCGCCAAGGAGGTCGACCAATTAAAGGAGTAAATAATTAGATCCAATCCATGTCAACATAATTAATTACCAAACAAATAGACGTCTTTTATTTCCATTACAATTTTCCCGAGAATTTTCCTCAATTACGTAACCTTTGATACCTGCCCTTCGAAAGGTATAAAAACAACTCATTATAATGACAATAGGAGCTTGGCGTTAAAAACGTAAGAGGTGTATTTGTAAAGCTAAACACGAAAAACAAGTTGTATTTTCTCGATCATTCTGTAATTAATCTATTTTCTGCGTTAATCAGGTAAGTAAGAAAAAAGTAAGGAAAGTCATTAAAAGCTTTTTTAGAAAGTCGTAATAATATTATGAATCCCTGAAAAGTCACGGTAATCTAAGCAAGCCTCATATTATGGGCTTAATCAATAGCATACTAACGTCCCACTGCTGGGACGTTAATTATTCGTACCGGCACGCTAAGTCATAGCGTTCCGGTACTATGTCGTGCAGAAACGAAAACGTGAGACGTTGATAAAAAAAAGATCGTCAGGCGAAGTTTATGAGAGCTTTTTATTAAGTAAAAACACGTTTTGTATACGTTAAAGTTAGTTTTAAGTTTACGAACGCAGTTTACGCCGTCGCTACCATGAATAAATATACAGATTTAAAAGATTGTAGGGGTGGACGATGTGCACACGTATAATATAATTACACGCAAATAGTACAAGTGGGTTAATACGCGCACCATTCGTAGCGGATAAACAAACATTACAGACATAAGACATTCGCATTAAAGCACTAAGCAGGGTTATATCGGTCTTTAATTTTTTTAATTCATGAATATTCAGCTCTTCACTGCAATCTCACCTGGTGATGCTATCTAAAATGTTAGCGGCCTACCTGTCAAGAGTACATACAGCGATTTGTCAGCTTCCCTGTTGAGGCGGTCGCCGCCGCTTGTATAGTGACGGGTAGCTACCTTTCATTATAAAAGCTTTTCTACTGCCTCAGGCAGAGTTCAAGCTATCCCAATCCCCATCTCGTTAGAGTGGGAGCACTTTGTTTCTACGCGATTTCGTACTGGAAAGAGAAATCGGTTTATCATATGTCTTGGCCAGAATAGAGTACAGTAATTATAAATTCCCAACTTGCCCCTGCTTGAACCTAGGACCTTCACTTATTATGCCATAGCACACCTTGTGTTCTGAAGGTTCGTCAAAGGTATGTCAGTCTGTTTTAATTAAATTCTGTGGTATCAAACATGTTTACGTAAATTACATAGCATAAAACGCAAATTCACTGCCCCCGATTCGATAGGGGGACTCACCCCTTCTTGCTCGATGTCCGGTAGAAATGGTTTATTTTTTTCAATGATTTTTCGAGTACCTCGTTGGTATAGTGGTTATAATTTTTAACAATTTATAACGACTAAGGCACCATGATGTATCTTTTCATCGTCCGAATCTCACATAAGACTGAAGCGTATCGAAAATGTACCCGTTATTAAAATACCCACCGACACTAAGTGATGATAATTGCCTGTGAATCAAATATAATTTTAATGATTTCTTGATATTACAATTCACCAATTAAAATATAATATTTAGCACATTTGTCATCAATTTATTAAAATATCTGGAAGTTACAAAGCATTTTCTGATCCACGCACCGTAATTAAAAACTTATATTAAACTTATATTATTAATATTATCGTTATTATTTATATATAAGGGTTTAAAGCAGATCCACCAAGCCGTATCAATGCGCGTTGGTGGGTTTTAGCTTGAGGTCGGTTTAGGAATATGCGGCTAGTTATGCAGTGTTTTCTTATACTTCAATTGGGAAAACCTTTTGATGTCAGAGCGTGGAAAAGCACTGTGTAACTATTTCAACGTGATGCCACGTTTAGTAATAGATATTTGGGTTTATGTTTTAAGCTCTATGTCGGTTTATTTTTTTCTCGTGCCTTCCTGAATTTGCTGAGTGTTGGAGTGAAAATTAGAAAAGCCCGGAGATAGACATTGGTTAATTTCATTTCAGAGCCTTTGCTCTTATTTACACTGCCATAGACCTAGATACTTGAAAACCTGTTTTAGCTTGATATCGGTTTTTTAGGGTCGCGCCAAAAGTTGTTTGGTATTTGTTCGAAAGTTTTCAGTAGCAGCCCGGAGGTACGAAGTTCCCTTCTTCCTTCACAATTTACGCTTACTTAAACTGCCAAAGAGCGCACGATCCTTCATTCATTATTTCATAAAATTATTTAAATCAATTAGGCTTACTTTATAAACAATTTTAAAACGCCAAATATACTTACAGGCTTTACTCTACCACCGATTCGGACGGCAGATTCTACAAAGAAGGCTGCAAAAGCTTTACTCTTTATTAAAAAAAACCTTTGTTAAACAACCACGGCTTCGCAGCTAAACTGATGTTATGACGTCGAAAAAAAGTCGCGGGCAAATTTTTCAACGAATGCATGCTTTAAATTTATGGAAAGGTTTGCATTGTGAGCAATTGTTTACAGGGTTTTCTTGTATGGTAACGGAACCCTGAAAAAACATGGGTGGGTGTTAACCAGTTTATAAATCAATACGAACTATACCTACCAATCGGAAGCAAGATACTTGATGTAGCCACGCCTCTTACTGATAATTATCAGTGCTGACTGCCGTAGTATATACCTGAAATACGTAGAGCATTCAGCCATCCGCAGGTACACGGAACAATGTAAATCACACAAAGCCGAAAATCAATACCTGATGTTACCGAAATACATTCACCGACGGCCGAAATATTCACGGTTTTGGTGTTCATACATTGTGCCTACATATTTTGGGTTTCGTCATTCAAATGTAATACTAAAATGAATTCACCAACGAATTTATTAGGGGTTCATTATTAAAATGAGCCATCATATTATAAGAAGCAGGTGTTTTCTATTTTGCTTAGACCGTGGTTTAATATCACCTCACAATTAATTACAGGCTTTTGAGGTTTAACACTCACGCCTCAGGTTTATGGGCACTGGGCGGCACGTTGCAAGACGTGTTCCCAGCATGCCCTACGAAGTCTTGCTATGTTTATGGGCGATGGTATTCCACCAACCATCAGGTGGGCCATACGCTTGGTCCGCCAATAAATAAATAAATAAATATACTATGACAATACACACACCGCCATCTAGTCCCAAAGTAAGCGTAGCTTGTGTTGTGTGGGTACTAAGATAACTGATGAATATTTTAATGAATACTCATCAGTTATCTTAGTACCCACACATACTATATACATAAATACTTATAATATACATATAAACACCCAGACACTGAAAAACATTCATGTTTATCACATAAACATTTTCCAGTTGTGGGAATCGAACCCACGGCCTTGGACTCAGAAAGCCAGGTCGCTGCCCACTGCGCCAATCGGCCGTCAACACTACTAGCGGTCCTTCGGACTACTACTTACTACTACTTCGGACTTCGTCCGCGAATGAGTCGACTTAAAAAAATAGTCATATGTCCAATATAAATGATTCCGAGATTCCAATATAAATAAATCCTAGCTAGATCGATTTATCGCCCCCGAAACCCCCTGTATACTAAATTTCATGAAAATCGTAGGAGCTGATTCCAAGATTCCTATTATATATATGGGCAGGACCCTTGGGCAGGACGGAGGTTATGTGGGACCTCTGAAAGGGGTATACCCAAACTAAACCCACTACGGCATGCCCCTCTTGTTGGCTTTAAACCTAAATAGATAACTGGCTACTAAATTTAAACCGACACCAATTCCCGATTATAAAGGGACTGCCTTGTTCTTCGTGAGTGAAAACGGCCACAAAGCATCCCCAGGAGATGTTGACTTTACAACACAGTATTAAAAAGTCATTTGGCTATAAAATATACTTCGGGTGTTAGCGTTTTGGCAACTTCCCTGGTGCAGTGGAGAGTACATCACTTTCCACCAGCAATTACAGACAAAGGGTTAAACTAGTAGTAAAATAAGAAAAAAATATGTCTAATTTTGAACAATCACATTCTTTTTTATATGAATATCTTACTTCGTTATTATTTTTTGGAGTATGGTAGTCATGCTAATCTCTAATCGTGGTAGTGATCTCTAATCGTTTTCCACGCCACATCGCACCGGAAAACTAAATCGCTCAGCGGCAAGTCTTTGTCGGTAGGGTGGTAACTAGCCACGGCCAAAGCCTGCCACCAGACCAGAGAAAATTCAGAAATTATAAATACTTACTTTTAAAACTATGAATTTACCTATTTAGTTTTTTAGTTGACCCTAAAAAAGGAAACGAATGAAGTTTGATCGTTTTTCTTTGTTTGTTCGATAATTAATGTGTACCACTTTTAAAGAAACCTAATGATACCTCAGAAATTATGAGCAGTGAATCGAGCTCTGCCATGTTTCCCAGTATCTGTACGAAAGTGAAGCCGAAGTCCTAACCTAATGGGCTAGCATCGCTTATAACATTAATCGCTATACCTATTTACGTTGCCCTCATCTTGATTAGGACTATGTCAAAATCAATTGTATGCGTATTTATTGTTACATAGTAAAATAAAGGGGTTTTATTGTAACTGAGTCTACACAGGACTAGCCTGCTGACGAAAACAAACGTGGCATAAGGTCGGAATAATTAAGATGTGTTATTTCACGCTGCGCGCTGTGACCTTTTAATCAATTTTTCAGTTGAAGTGTTTAAAAATGCTTCATAACTACTCCGACTTTTTTTATAATATTTTATAGGTTTTAATACGGACGTACTAGCGCGGTCGTTTTGGTTTGTGTGTGTTGAGTTTTTGTTCTCCTTTAACTACGAGTATTTCAATTCTATATTCACGTTACTTGGTTAGTTGAAAAAAACACCAAGGATTTGTTTTAAATTGTTCTAGATTATTATCCGTAGTCTGTACCTACTAAAAGTGAAATATGAAGAATATGAAATATTACTCGATATTGGTGCACCAAGAAAAATATACAAATCATTTTTACAGTAGTTTAATATGATACAGACTTTGAGATTCCAACATGTATATTTAATATCCAGACAATAAACATAAATATATTGAAATGAAAGTTATCAATTTTGCAATCCAATTTCTTTATTGGTCTAGGTTAACAATGTTATAGATGTGGAGAAAATTGAATTTTGCTCAAGATTGAACTGCCAGAGCGGACATATTAGTAAGACTTGCGGACTGCGGGCCGAGGGGCAAGGATTCCGTCTGAAAGTATTTCAAAACGAATGCGAATTGTTGAAGTACGGATGCAATGTTGACGAGGCGAACGGTAAACATATTTTATCAATTTTCATCCAACTTTTATGCAATTTTTATGCCTTAGGGCTGCGTGGATTTTCATAAAATCCTTTCTTATGATGTTCTCTTTGATCCAGCTGAAGTTCTAGGTTTGAATGCCGGGTCGGAACAAAATTTTTGAGGTATTGTTTATTTTCTGAGAACATTAAGTTAGAAAATTAGCTGCGTTAACCACCGTGCCACGAAGAGCACATTAAACCGTCGGTCCCGGTTAACATCACTTGCGATAATATTCGTGAACCCACCAACTCGCATTGGTTCAGCGTGGTGGGTCCTGTGCCCAGCATTGGGACAAAAAAATCTAAAAATCTACCGCTAAACAATGAATTAAGCTTAATTTGCTATAATATGATAAAACCAAACATATCTGACGGCTTAATTAATAACATCTACACCACACCACACTGAAAGCCCAAAATTCCGTTCCTTTAACGCCTCGAACGACACCCGCCGGAGAAGTGGGGTGGTGACAAACGTATTTTGATCTGCCGCTATCGCACGGCATATTGTTTAAAAAAAATCTGCAGGTTTTTTTGTCCACGAGCGTCGGTGTCTTTTGACGCTTACTTTTTCACTGAACACCCTAAAACGAACTTAATTATTAAGTCACAAATTCGTAGACTTATTCGCTTCTGGGATTTCGTGAATAGTAGGTCGGTATGTCAATGAATCAGTGAGTAAATCTCTTTGTCTCTCATAAATTATCGATACGATATTGGGAAGTCGCAGGTTTTTCTCGTAGGAACAAAAACATAGGTAGGTACCTATGTTCGTGTAAGCATAGTGTTCAAGACATTAATACTGCTTGAAACCAATCAAATATTAAAAAAACAAATTATAAAATAAAGTATAACTATAGTAATTGCACGTTTCCAGGTAGGATAAATCTGGGATAGACATTCGGTATTCAGAGTGATCCGCCAGCCCTAACTAAAATGGAGGGTAAAAATGTAACGTACACCACCCTCTGCCTCGATGCACTTCATTACGCCCCACGCTCAAGTACACTGATTTACACACACTGCACCGAAATATTCAATATTTATTCGTGATTTTATGATTGGTAAAATTTCATATTGCATAGTCAGTGCACCTAATAATTGATACGTATTCATTTTCGAGCGAACTCCTTTGACCAGTGAGGTGTAATGTTTTAATTATGTTTTTCGCGTTATTAAATTCAGCGTTTATTGGATTTTTAATTTTAATAGGTGCCATTGTTTGTTTGTTTTCGCAGCAAGAGAGTTAAATACACCCTTTGAAAAACAACGTCAATGTTTTAAAAACTGCCTCGTTAAGGTAGTAATTTATTAACATTTATTTTTAGTAACGCTTGTAGGTATACAACGCGTTAATTTCGCACAGTTGGCGAAAATTTAATTTTAAGCGTCAACGCATGGGCAGATTATAAAATATAATTATATACTGACAGCCGTTAATGTAACAAGCTGGGAATCAATTAATCGTCGTCATTTAGATTATGATTAAAAACGGTATCGTAATTATGACTGTGATTAAAATGCACCTTTCTTTCAGCTTACGGATTAATTAATACGGAATACTGTGATCAATTATTTGGAACAGATTACAATATATCTGATGATTACATGAAAATTAGTGAAGGAAATATAAATGCTCTCGTTGAATTAAAAAAAGCAGATCAATGTGGTGTTATATGTGATTACACTGAGATATGTGGATTAAGGCATGATGGTATTGGCTATAAGATAAGACTTTTTGAAAATAATTGCGAATTGACTAAGTACAATTGTAACAATGATCTGCCATTTACAATAACAGATCTTTTTGTATGTAAAGCTGAGTTTAATAATAGTAAAGAAGATATAAAAAGTAAAAAAGCGTTTACCAAAAATGTGTTTGAACTCAGCAAGACTATAGCCGTTGGAGAAGAAAACCAAACCTATAAGCAAAGTAGTGAAGGGAATAAAGAAGGAATCAAAGAAAGTTTGGTTGTAGTAAACAGTAAAATGTTCGGACATTACGACAATATAAACGATTCCATAGATACATTATTTGATGCGTCGCACGTATTTGATTTGCCTTTAAAGGAAGTTCCTTTGAATACTAGAAGGAAGTTGCTGAAATATGCGGGGCCGGTACAAGTATTTGTACCCTGGATTTCAAAGCCGGAAAACATCAGCAACGATACTTTTTGCAGGCCAACTCTTTCTTCGTGCTACCATAAATGTCCTTTTGTAAGTTTTTGATCCGTTTAATTTTATTAATCTCTTGTTATAATTAGCAGTTTTCATTATCCCATTGCTGGGCGAAGGCCTTACGAGATAACCATGACGTGCATAGAGGGTATGCCCAGGGTATTCAGATGATATAAAATGAAAGAAAATCAGAGAGAGTTATAAAAACTTAATGGTAGGCTTTTTATAACTCTTACTATTTCCATTTATATTATCCGCTTAGTGCATTAACTGCGTATACTCTGTATGCATGTGTTAGAATATCATAAAATAACAACTTGATATTTATCATATTTAATTATGATTTATTGTAAAAGTATATTTCAAAGTTAATATTAATATCCTCACATTAAATATAAAGACCATTTTTATTAGTCAACATTCAGTGATGTCACTATACTTGAAGAATTAATAAAGGTGTCACTATACCGCTGTTAATACACAACTGTCATTATACAGTTTTGTAATTGTATTTTAAAAATAATATTTAGAGTAAGTGAAATTAATATAAAACCATTGTTGTTAAAGTCATCATACAATGATGTTATTATACTTTAAGTATTAATATTTGTTCATACAATTGTCATTATACAATTGTGTCACTATACTTTAAAATTAAAGCTTTCCGGAAATGGATATTAGTAAAACACGTGATGTCGAAAAGTATAAAACTAATGTGCCTTGTCAAAAAAGGGGCAGTCTCTGTTTTGCCAGCAAACAGTTGGTCCTTCACGTGGGTTACTCAGGCCACCACGCTGGCCGAAATACTAAAGTTAAGTACTTTGCACAATTACTGTATCATTTAATTACTTTTCATACGATATATTATAAATAATTATAATGAAATATTGTAAATGTGATATTTAAAAAGAAGGGTTGCTCTGGAGTTTCTTTCGCCACTTCTTCTCTATGACATATGACCCCTTCCGAAGTGGTAGTAGTTTAAAAAGAAAATATTAAAGAAAAGATTAATGTGAAATATATTACCATCATACTTTAACGGAGTGTTCCTTGTTTTATTTCTATCTCATTTAATTTGGGTTTAATTATTACTTCAATCAGAAGAATAATAGTCCATTCGTTTATATAAGATCATATATCAAAGGCCTTCCTACCTAAATTGATAAAAATCTATTATCAGAAGTGGAGATTTTTACCCGTTTTGTTTCTATTTCTAATGCAATTTAATGTTTTTTTCCAGTAACGCCTTGTTTATGTAAGGAGATTTGACCCAAAACAATAACAACAACAGACAAAGCCGTCGGGCTTTGTAAAATGTCATCGAGGACCCTGACCAGAGCAATTGGTGTTATGCATCACCCGTGGACGCTATTCTTTAGAGTGGTAACACTTAACACCGGTAAGGCCATATGGTTCTTGTTTATTTTGTTGAAACGAAAATAGAGAAACTAACAAAGTATTGTTTTGAATAAATTCGCTCACTTTAGAGATATTTGAATAATACACACTCACAGATAGTACAACTTATAAGATCGCAGCGCCAAAGGGTCGTCAAAATTGTGCCTTTATTTGATTTAAACCTCGTAAAAAAAAAACAATAGTCAGGTTAGCCGAACGAAATGTAGTTAAAACCACCTACCTACTTTGAGGACAAAGTACTGTTCAGGAGGGCCGAGATAAATATTATTTAGATTTTTTATTTACTAAACTTAAAAGTGAATATAAGAAAAGAAAAAAAAAAAAGAAAAAAAAAAATTTTTTTTGGGATAAATGTAACTTTAGACGCAGATCATAATTTTTTTTTTATTTAAAGGTCCAAGTCAAACTAAAATAAGGAATATATTATAGCTGTCATTATTTTAGTAATGAGGGTATACTGACATAAACAGTATTTTTGATGATGAAATTGTTGTTATCTAAAAAGAATAGATTAAATCTTTGTTTGTTAGGTTAGGTTAGCGTATACATAAAAAAAAAATATTAAAAGAAAATGACTGTTGTGGTGTGTGGTCCTTTTCGCACAGAGGCCGGAAATATCAAAGTATAATATTGCTGGTGGGTTACGGATCTGATGTAGTCTAGATTCCACGTCCAGCCGTGGGAGGATAGCATTAGAGGTCAGTAGCCTTTTAAAAAAAAAGGAGTACTTCGAGAGCGAAGTACAGGTCAGTCTGGCCGAGATATGGTATTAGAAAATGAATATGATTAAAGTGTAAAGAATTTACTATAATAGAATATGTATGTTTCATTATGAATACATTTAGAGTTGGATAGATAATATATAAATTTTATGGGAATCACTTTATAAAACAAATAATTAAGAAAATAAATACGACAGACATTATGGCCCTTGCCTATTATGAAATAGAACTCTTCCAGAATATTTTATGTTTATTTTACTATTATTATGTTAATTGAGTTACTATTTGTTTATTGTTTTTGTTACCTATGTTTATTATATGACTATAGTTGGACTTTGACGTAACTGACATGATGGATATCACCTTGAGTGATGATTTTATGGTATCACCTTGAGTGATGATTTTATGGTATCACCTTGAGTGATGATTTTATGGTATCACCTTGAGTGATGATTTTATGGTATCACCTTGAGTGATGATTTATGGTATCACCTTGAATGATGATTTTATGGTATCACCTTGAGTGATGATTTTATGGTATCACCTTGAGTGATGATTTATGGTATCACCTAGAGTGATGGAGTTGTGGATATCACCAGTGAGTGATGGAGTTGTGGATATCACCAGTGAGTGATGGAGTGGTGGATATCACCAGTGAGTGATGATGTTGATATAATAATTACTTAATTATACCTAATGCATCAGGATCTTACTCGCGGCTGATTAAGCTTCAGCGTCTGCGAGTGAGGTGCTGTTGAGACACGTATTACACGTTGTTCAAATTGCTTTGGGATACTTAAGGTTTACAGTGACTGACTTTAACTGTGACTTTTATAATGCCCGTCCTTTTACTATTTTCAACAAAGTAATTTTGAGATATAGATAGATATATAGATATATATATATGGATGGATATATATATATATATATCTATGTAATATATAATATATAATCTGGAGTAGAGGCAGAACTCAAAGAATTTTGAGAATAAAAATTGAAATGGAATTATTTTAACAAAGTTTGTACATGTTAAGATGTACAATTAAGAAAAAAAAAAAAAAAAGAAATTACGTATTAATGTTTGTATACAAAGGTCGTAAACATATTTATAATTTATGATTTGCATTGATGCAAAGTTATTATATTACAATAATCGAAAAATTTCAATTTTAAATAATTGATTCCCATGAAATTCCAAACTATCAAGTGTTACTAAACTTTTAACCAAGATAAAGCTGAGTCAATGATTTATAAACTGTAAAAATTTCGAGTGTATGTAATTGTACTTAATGATGTACTTCGGGACGAAGTACGTGTCAGTATGGCCGTGTTAGAATATCATAAAATAACAACTTGATATTTATCATATTTAATTATGATTTATTGTAAAAGTATATTTCAAAGTTAATATTAATATCCTCACATTAAATATAAAGACCATTTTTATTAGTCAACATTCAGTGATGTCACTATACTTGAAGAATTAATAAAGGTGTCACTATACCGCTGTTAATACACAACTGTCATTATACAGTTTTGTAATTGTATTTTAAAAATAATATTTAGAGTAAGTGAAATTAATATAAAACCATTGTTGTTAAAGTCATCATACAATGATGTTATTATACTTTAAGTATTAATATTTGTTCATACAATTGTCATTATACAATTGTGTCACTATACTTTAAAATTAAAGCTTTCCGGAAATGGATATTAGTAAAACACGTGATGTCGAAAAGTATAAAACTAATGTGCCTTGTCAAAAAAGGGGCAGTCTCTGTTTTGCCAGCAAACAGTTGGTCCTTCACGTGGGTTACTCAGGCCACCACGCTGGCCGAAATACTAAAGTTAAGTACTTTGCACAATTACTGTATCATTTAATTACTTTTCATACGATATATAATAAATAATTATAATGAAATATTGTAAATGTGATATTTAAAAAGAAGGGTTGCTCTGGAGTTTCTTTCGCCACTTCTTCTCTATGACATATGACCCCTTCCGAAGTGGTAGTAGTTTAAAAAGAAAATATTAAAGAAAAGATTAATGTGAAATATATTACCATCATACTTTAACGGAGTGTTCCTTGTTTTATTTCTATCTCATTTAATTTGGGTTTAATTATTACTTCAATCAGAAGAATAATAGTCCATTCGTTTATATAAGATCATATATCAAAGGCCTTCCTACCTAAATTGATAAAAATCTATTACATGCCACTGGGCGAGGAGAAGGTTTTCAGAACATGATCTCTCAAAATTACTTTCTCTTGTAGCTAGTTACTGTCCTAACTAACTAGCCTACCGCCAAGCGATCGGTACGATGCCGCGTAGAGATCAATTAAAGGTAACGAGCAGTGGCGTGCATAGAGGGTATGCACAGAGTATGCAGATGATATAAAATGAAAAGAATCTCCAGTACGAGTTGTAAAAAACTTAAGGATAGGCATTGTAAGAGTTATAAAAAGCCTACCCTTAAGTTTTTATAACTCATTCTGGAGATTTTCTTTATTTTATATCGTCTGCATACCCTGTGCATACCCTCTATGCATGCCACTGGGTACGAGCTAGATATATCTGCCCCTACCCTAATAGGCAATTCCTCCACTATCTCGGACTGCATCATAACTTACACCATTGTTTTGGTAAGATTACAGACATGAGATAATGGCTGACTTGTAGTGGAATCAATGTCAAAATTCCGGACAAATACCTCCTCTGTCATGGGATTAAAGGATAAGAGGGTAGACTCTCAAGAATTGGGGGTTGCGGGGGTTGTAGCGTTCTAACTAAAAATAACAACCGGGACCGACAGATTAAAGGTATCAACTATCGCGGAGTACGAATAAGTACGTGTTGGAGAACGTAGGGATAAGACTTGAATAATACTCGTTTTCACTTATTACATTTGATCTATTACCGCCAGAGATTCCCCATAAAGTACGTGATACAGAATGAATGTTTGACAATGCAATGCTTCTACTTTTATACGGCTCAGTCACCGGTTAAACAACAATATTTTACGATATTAGTTAAACATAAAATAATTAGATAGTGTTGTTACGAATTATAAAAAGCAAGTTATTACTAGTTAAGTAATTCTATAAGAATGAATTTTGTTATGATGCATGACGTCACAACTTGTAATATGGCGGAGCGTAGGTAGGTGGCAAATGGTAACATTCGTTTAAAGCAAAAAAATTCGTTAATAGCCTTGGTAGTTAGAAATTTAGACTCCCTTACAGGGGGGACGGATTTCAATCTCCAGCTCTACTTTTCTGAGTTAAGCGCGTTTTACACAATTCAATATCAATTGCATTAACCGTGAAGGAAAATATCATGATAAAAACTGAGAGTTCTCCATGATGTTTTTTTTTTTAATTATAGTTACCGAACCAAGCAGATGTGTTGTGGTACACCATCTCATATAAACAAGGCAACAGCAAGGAATGCCACTCTTTCTTTCTGTGCCTCACCCTCATGTAATTAAAACGGTAACCACGCTCTACAGACCAGATCACAGCATTGCAATAATGCGGCTTAGCGGCAGACATAAGCTCGGCTGTAGTACTTCAACGACGAGCTCTGTCACAAAAAGCTTTCTACTACTACTAAACATGTTCAAAGGGTTGTGAAGTCTACAAACCCACACTTGGCGGGCGCGATGGACTTCGGCCTAAACCTAATTCTGATACTGAGGATGCTCTGTTGTTACCGATAGTGGGTTGATAATGGCCATAATGAAGCTAAATATGCATTTATTATACAGAAATGTCCAGACACTTACGCCCCTGTCTGCGGTGTTCCTGGTGTGGTAGCTCGAGAGCCGTTTCTAATGTTCCAGAACCATTGCTTCATGGACGTGGCACAGTGCAAGATGTTCTGGGAAAATAAGAGCAGTACCTCACATAGCTCCTGTAAGTTTTTTACAAAGGGGTCCTGTAAGTTTCTTACATATTAAGTAGATAGGAACTACGGCCTTAATTGGGGTCTCGTTTAACGTCCGTTTTCTACATTCAATCTATCTGACCGCCGTTTGGCGCAGTGGGCAGCGACCCTGCTTTCTGAGTCCAAGGCCGTGGGTTCGATTCCCACTGAACAATATTTGTGTGATGAACATGAATGTTTTTCAGTGTCTAGGTGTTTATCTATATATTATAAGTATTTATGCATATCATTCATAAAAAATATTCATCAGTTATCTTAGTACCCATAACACAAGCTGCGCTTACTTTGGCGCTAGATGGCGATGTGTGTATTGTCGTAGTATATTTATATTTTTTTTTTATTTATCTGTAATATGATGATAAGTTGCTTAGCCAAGTAGTTATTTGTTAAAAAAATTTAATATACTTATATATTTTTTGAAAATAACAACGTTCATGATCACCATCACATCAACCCATTACCGGCCCACTACACTGGTCACTGGTCTCCTCCCACAATGAGAACGGGGTAAGGCCGTAGTCCACCACGCTGGCCCAGTAGGAATTGGTGGAATCCACACACCTTTGAGAACATTATGTAGAACTCTCAGGCATGCAGGTTTCCTCACGCTGTTTCCCTTTACCGTTGATGCAAGTGCTATTTTAATTAGGTACTTAAAACGCACATAACTTATAAAAGTTAGACGTGCTGGGATTCGAACTCGAATTCCCGTGCCCAATGCGCTATCACCGCTAACAACAACGTTGCTAAGTAATAAATCGGATCACGGATAGATTAAATATTGAAAATTTACTTAAGGCAGATTGAAATCGTACCTCATAAAAGGCTTGAGACGGGCTTCAATCTTGCGATTATTGCTGCCATACATCAATTTTGCATACAATTAATATGCAAAAGTAACGTTTGACAGCAAAGATGGCAACATTTACGCCTATCGCAAGCATGTGTCGTAATCACCCTGGCGTGATTAAATCAGCTTTTAAATCTTTTCTCCTATGAAAGGTCTGTATCTAGAAGTGGAATCATTAATTATTCGCTGAGAATGATGAGATGATGAAAATTTTCGAAACGATTTTTATTTTCTTTTCTAGCTTACGTGGAATCCTCGTTCCTATTCTGTATGGGTGACGAGATAAACGCAGTGTATCGCTTTATGCCCGCAATCAGGACTCTGCAGCACATGGGCCGTTTGAAGAAAAAGGGGAAATTCAGGGCCATACTGAAGAACTTCAGATTTGTTAGCGAGTTCCGATATGGCCGTCCCAAGTTTATGGGAAGGAAATAGTAAAAAAACTCTTGTGCTTTCTTGAACTCGATAGTGAAGACCGTCGCTAGAGTTGAAGATAGAGTTGAAGTTTCAAATTGCTTTTATAAATATAAATATATACTATGACAATACACGCATCGCCAACTAGTCCCAAAGTAAGCGTAGCTTGTGACTTATGAATATTTTTATAAATAATATAGTTAAATACTTCATCATCAAATCAACTGATTGACGTCCACTGGACATAGGTGTTTTGAAGGCCGCTTGTATCCAGCGGCTACCTACTCGCTTGATGTCGACCTGGTTGGGGGTCGACCAACGCTGCGTTTACCAACTCCAACGTTCATCGGCTCTCCGACCTATGTGCCCCGCCCATTGCCACTGCAGCTAAGCGACTTATTGAGCTGTGTCGGTAACTTTGGTTGTTCTACGGATCTCCTCATTTCTGATTTGATCACGTAGAAATACTCCTAACATAGCTCTTTTCATCGCTCTCTGAGTGACTTTGAGCCTTCTTATGAGGCCCATAGTTTGCGACCAAGTTTCTGGACCGTAAGTCATCACTGATAAATACTTATAATATACTAATAAGCACCCAGACACTGAAAACATTCATCGCACATACATTTTCCAGTTGTGGAAATCGAACCCACAGCTTTTGACGGTAACGGGTTAACCTGTTTCAATTAACCTGTTAACCTGTTATAATTGGTTTAGTATAAAGGTATGTCAGTTATACTAAACCAATATCCCTATGGTTTCCACACGGTATTGTAACCTATGGCAAATCACATGGCGGCACGTCTTTTATGGTAAAATGGTAACTAGTAACCAACCATGCCTTAGCCTTCCACCAGACCTGACGAGCTTTGCGCAACAGTGAGCGCTATGGATTTAAGTACGAGGTTCGATTACCGCAACTTGGGAATTTATAATATCTGAATTTTCTCTGATCTGGTCCGGTGGGAAGCTTCGGCCGTGGCCAGTTACCACCCTACCGACAAAGACGTGCCATTAAGCGATTTAGTGTTCCGGTACGATGTCGCGTAGAAACTGCATCATCACTTACGAGTACTATCAGGTGAGATTGTAGGCAAGGGCAAACTTTTTTAGTTGCAGTGTAATGCATTAATATTTTCTCCGCTAGTTTCCCAACTTCTTACTACCAGACGAACTCCACACTCTCTTATCCTCCCACATAGGACACTGCCCCATGTGGAAGGGGAATTAGGCTATGGTGTTTATTGACCCACCACCCTAATCCAATGCTGATTTGCGGACTTTATCTATTGTAGTCAACTAGCTCTTACTGGGAAGAATACAGTATAATTAGTAAATTCAATCATCAAGATTAATTTAGGAGGTTAGGTTCTACAGACAAGTCAACGTTGTCGGTAAAATATTTGGAAATCCCCAACCGTCGGCAAGGTTTAATAGGTACGATAGGTAGGTAAGTACAATTAATAGCTCATGTTACTGTCACTGTATTATTTATTATTACGAGAATTCGAAATAAGCCTATTACGTGCATCATGTTTAGCAATGTACTAGTCAAAGAGAATATAAACACAACAGTGTAAGGAGGCAAATTAATAGTAGGTATACCAAACAAAATTTACTGTGCAAATAACAGTATTGATACGATATTTTAACATATCGAGTCTCTTTAAAAATAAAGAGTGGTTATTACTTAAAACCAAAAATAGGTACTTATTAAATATGCGTAACTGAAAATATAAATACAACTTGAAAATACAAAATAGGAACCTAACCTAGTCCTGAATATTATGAGATGACTTATTTGAAACGCTTTTTATTGTCTGTTTAAAATCTAGGTCTTAGTCTGAATTATATGTAGGCTTATTTGAAACGTTTTTATAGTCTGTAAGTAATTGAGAGCTAAAAGAGCAAGAATGTACCTACAGCCTTGGTTCTAGTTTAAAAATATAGTTTATTTTATCTGTAGTCTGGCTATCAAAAATAATATTTGTCAAATAGCAAGCTTTTCACGAACAACTACTATAGCAGCAGACATTTTTTTTTTTTTACTGACCTCTCTAGTTTGTGTCTATTCCAAGCTACTTGATACTGGCAAAGTACATTGTGCTGTTTTGGCACTACGAAAATCCATAAATCAAAACAAGAAGAGCAAGCTTTTTACATGTACTCGATATCTTTCATTCTTTTTTTTCTTCTGGCTTTACACAGATTAGCCAATGTCAGCTAGTGTCTTTCATTCTCGATATCAATGGCTTAGATCACTGCCATTTGGTAGGGCCAAACTGTCATGTTTGCAGATACCTACCTAATCGATGTTGTCAACTTGACAATTCTTTTGAGATGGTCTGCCATGCAACCAAGTAGCAACTGTCCAGCAACTGTCAAAAGATTTGACAGAAGAACTGACAAAACCTAAAGTCAGCCGACTGATTAATGTAGGTAAATGGTTAGGTTTGACTTCTTTTTTTACAAAATGTGCTTAGTTTTATAAAGCTTAGTAATAAAATACATATTACACAACAATTTTTAATAACCCTCTAAGTTCTGACTTATACAGTATAGGAATCTGAAGTCCGCCATGTGATATTAGAATACAGTGTGCTTACATTATTAAATAACATATAAAATCAAATTTGGAATATCTTTTAAGAGTTACGTGTTTGGCATTATCGTATATTTCTAAAATAAGTAGTAGAAGCTTATTTCGCAATGTCACCGAAAACGGATGTAGTTAAAACGAACATGGTGAGAGTGTATGATTTAAATGAATATGAAAAGTTGCTTAGAGGCATAAGGGTGGCTGCTTGTATGATAACTGAATCACATCAAATTGGTAAGTTATGCTCACTTGTTTTTCATCCATATTGGTGTATGGTAAAATTGGTAAGAATTTATGATTGCACCATAACCACTACTTGTACAATTTTGGTTAATAAATTAATGTACAATAATAATAATAATGTTGGATATATTCAATTTTAAGATTTACTAAAAAAAAGTGTAATGAAAAAAGTTGAATATACTCACAACTTGTTTAGAAACACTTGCCCAATTTACAAAGCAACACCCTACCATTTAACTTTGTATGTAGACAATTCTATCTAATGGGATTAATGCAAAAGTGTGTTTGTTTGTCCTTCACACCACAAGTTAAAAGGATGGAGAGTTACATTGTAGAGTAACAGTTAGGTTGCTAACAGCCATGCATGTACTTGGGTAACACTGAAAGTTTTGAGGATAGACAAAATTTCAACAACTGGGTGTGTTGCTCGCTTTACAATTCCATGCCACTGTTCCCTAACCGTAGCTTTTCATGAGAATTCATGTAGAGGAGCCTCGATTGAGGCCTTCACTTGGCCTGTCCATCTAATCGCTGACCTATCACATGCTCTGGTGCCTTTTACTCTACCTTGAACCACCAGGCACTCAATGGACATCTCATTACGCCTGGACATGTGTCCAAAGAAACTGTGAATTCAGGCTTGAACTGAACAAGGTAGGGGCTTTTTGATGCTAAGTTTTTTCACTCCCAACTTTCTCCTCTCCTTTTCTTCTCAGGCACTCTCAGGGTCCATGTCTCAGAGGAGGAAAAGTTTAGTTGAATATAATATAATTTTACATTAACTATTTTCAGTGGATGAAGCCAGTGTATTAAAACGTCTAAACACTTTGACAATCAATGGTGCTACAGATGGCAACTGCTGCTCATGTTGTGGAATTGGCCCATTTACGTCTAGATCCCAGCAAACCGCCCATTATAAACACCACTGGCACACCCATAACTTGAAAAGGAAACTCTTTGGAAAAGCTGCTCTGACTTTAGGACAGTTTAGTTCTAGAAATGGTACGTACAATATTATTTAATTAGGAGAAAGAATCTCTCTACATCTGCTCACCTTAAACTCTCAGTATTTTACATTTTTTTGTATTACTACACAGCACTATTCTACAATTTTCCTTCATGTTGTATCACATTCTTATCTAATAATTCTTAACAGCTGCAAAGCTTGAAACTAGTTTATTAATAATCAATATACAGTAAAATACAGTCATTGTCATCATCATATCAACCCATTACCGGCCCACTACAGGGCATGGGTCTCCTCAGACGATGAGAAGGGATTAAGGCTGTAATCCACCATGCTTGTCCAGTGCGGATTGGTGGACTCTTCACATCTTTGAGAACATTATGGAAAGATCTCAGGCATGCAGGTTTCCTCACAATGTTTTCCTTTACCATTGAAGCAGGTTATATCTTAATTATTTAAAAAACCACACACTTTGAAAGGTTAGATGTGTGTGGTGGGATTCGAATTTGGCCCACCAAAAGTGAAGTCAAGCTCTTGACCACTGGGTTATCACTGATTCTCCTGTGTGAAATTACAGTGTGATTTGAAAACCACTCTGTTACTAGTCTGTCCCACTTTTAAACAGGGTTAATTATAGATAAAAAAACTGCATAAAATACTTAACAGCTACCTGCTTAACCTGCTTTTTTTTTGTATTTTCCTATTAGTTAGCCATTGAATGCAATCTCACCTGGTGGTAAGTAACGATGAAGATGGTAGAGGATTAACTTTTTATTGGGCTTTTCATTTAAACTCATAACCAAATGTCTATGCGGCATCATACTAATTTTATTTTATTGTATCTTGCAGATGATGAGTGTAGTGATTCAGGAACTGATTCCGAGACGGAGAGCAGCAGCAGCAATAATCCTGCAAGCAACTTATTTGCGGCTGCCACTAGGCATTGTAAGGCGTTCTTTACCAATTACAAGGGCAAGGTTTTCTGTGTATACAGGTGTATATTACATCATAAGAAGGTATTTATATTTGCTTACTTTATCACTTGGTAGGAAGTAGAAATCAGTTTTTGGAAAATAATTTTGATTATTAGCTTCTATATATTATGGCTTCTATAGTGATCCTTATCACATGATAGAAATAATAATTTAATCAGTATTGGCTTAACATTCGAAGCCAATAAATATATGAACCCTGATCTGCTACTGAGAATTTTTTAACACAAGGCCTGAATTGGGAATCAAACCTGTAAAGTGACATTTCTTGCTAGCTAACAACTGGGCCAGCAAGGCACTAAAATTAAATCCTTAATAAACTGTTAGTTGACATTGCCTATTTCACAACACTAGCAAATTTCTCAGCTTTACATTTAGTTCCTGATATATTAAAATTAATCTAAGAGTGTGTAACATTTTCTTAAATTTGCATGTTCTGAAGGCGCAAAGCTCATGACTGAGACATATGACTGTCTGAGTGGACTGGTTTCTGTTTCCTTTAAGAAACTAGATCATTCTACTGTCTACAATTGTTTATCACTAAATAAATATAAATAAATTAAAAAAAAAGAAACCATAGCTTGTGTTATTTGTACTAAGATATCTGATGAATATTTATTTATGAACTAGTGTACCCAGCCAGCTTCGCCGGGCTAGATTTTGCTTTATATTATTTAAACAATAAACTTACATCATTCATTTTTTAATTTAAGTCTCATTATATATTAAATCATTTATTTCTCTCAGTATTCATTCTCTTCTATTCTCTTCTCGAGCGGGTGAAGATCATTATCTACACCCATGTACACCCAACAATAGAATATCATCATAGTAAATAAAAGCTTTATTTGACAGTGTGACAGTTCAAAAATAGGAGTGCTCCGATCGTCACCAAACTTTACAGGATTACTCGCCAAGAGATTCAATCCGGAGATTCCCTGAAAGTTTCATTGAAATCGGTCGAGCCGTTTCGGAGCCTATACGGAACATACCCACACACTTTCTCTTTTATAAATATAGAAGATAGATGATATAAACAAATAGAAGCGGCGATAGCCTAGTGGGTAACTGTGGGCTTCAACTTTTCTTTCGTGGAGACAGAGTTCGAGCTCTGGCATGCACCACTAACTTTTTGAAGTTATTTGCTTTCTTAATTTCTTTTCCTTTGAACGGGGAAGGAAAACATCGTGAAGAAACCTGCATGTCTGAGCCCTTTCCATAACGTTCTCAAGGGTATGTGAAGTCTACCAATCCGCACTTGGCCAGCATAGACTACGGTCTAAACCGTTCTTATTCTGTACCTGTGGGTACTTATTATATACAATGAACCCAAACACTGAAAAACATTCATGTTCACCGCAAAAACACTCTCCAGCTGTACATTTGTACATTGTCATAATGCATTTCGGTTCCTATATTACACAAAAGGTTTTTAATTTATACCAACAGATTTCCTCAAGATTTGCACAAATTTGTAGGAGGAGCTGTCAACAGATGGAGGTGATGCGTGGGTTGAGCGTTGCCAACGTCTCGCGATCGGTGGCTATCAACGCTGGGCGATCTTGATGGTTTCCGGTGGCCACTTTGCTGGGGCCATCTTCTCCGGAGGAGTTCCTGTTGTTCATAAGACCCATCATTCGTATGTGACTCGGAGGGGACAAGGCCAGGCTCAAGTTAATAGAGATCAGCACGGCAATGCCCCAAGGTCTTCTGGTGCAAGTTTAAGGAGGTACAATCAGGCGCAATTTTTACAAGTAAGTTGTTTATTTTTCTAAACATTATGACTCCTTTTTGACGACCTGCCTAGCGCAACGGCCTGTGAATTTAAGTTGGAGATCCCGGATTCGGTTCCCGGCGGGGGCGGATTTAGAATTCATAATTTCTGAATTTTTTCTGGTCTGGTCTGGTTGGAGACTTTGGTCGTGACTAGTTACCACCCTACCGACAAAGACGTGCCGCTAAGCGTGCAGATGTGATGTCTCGTAGAGACCAAGTAGGAGTATGTCTACCATACTCCCTAACAGGCTAGCACGCTACCATCTTATCCTGCAAATTCACTTACCACCATGTGCGATTGCAAGAAAGGGCTAAGGTGTAGTCCGGGGTATGGTCTAAGAAGAAGCCCACAACAAACGGGTGTTCTTTTTTGTTATCACCATCTCACATTGTCATTTAAAATTATTAGAAGAGCAAACTAGTTAGAGCTATAAACTACATATTAATGCATCCCACAGTGTCACATCGCCTTTAACATTAATTGACATCTTGGAGATGTCTCTTAAAAAGTTCAGTTTGTATTAAACGTAAGCTTATAGAAAAGTCCTATTATAGTATAAAGGACTACGTAAACGATAAAAAAGCTTGGGTGTAAATTATTGCTCTAACTACGTTGCTCTTCTAATAATACAAAATGAATTTTAATTGTGAGATGGTGATAACAAAAAAAAAACACCCGGCTAAGTTTGTTGTGGGCTTCTTCTTAGACCAGGACGCGTTTGGAACCCTCGTAGCTTTAGTTTTAAGTTTACGAATGTGGTTATCGCCATCATCTCACTACCGTGTAATCCTTATGTACGCATCAAAAGTGCCACCTATGGGCCTACTTGAATAAAGATACTTTTGACTTTGACTTTGACTTTATAACTAAGCGTTTCTAACTTTTCTTATTTTAGCTCGGCTTTGTTGCAACGTGATTTTAAATAGCCCACAATCTTTTGAATTCGCCCAAGAATTGAGATATGAAATACAATGAAGATTTTACAAATCAGATTGTTAGTTCCAGAGACTACGCGATAATAGATAAGATATAGAAATAACTAGATTATTAGTAAAGATTAACTGTACCGAATCTAGCGGCCTACTTCCATTGCTTAACGCAGTATTATTTTTAAATGACAGTTAATTTGGGAGATCTCGGAACGTGGTCGCTTATTTGGGCCACATAAGATGGCTCAGAGTCACTTAGCGGGCTATGGAGAGAGTTATGCTAGGAGTATCTCTACGTGAATCAGAAATGAGGAGATCTGTAGAAGAACTAGCCAGCGAGTCGCGAAGCTGAAGTGGCAATGGGCACATAGCTCGGAAAACCGATGGACGTTGGGGCCTTAAGGTGCTGGAATTTCGAATTAAGGTCGAAATTCCAGCCCCTTTTGTGTAACGCAGGTCGGCCTCCAACGAGGTGGACAGACGATATCAGGCGAGTCCTTGGATTGTGGAACTACCTACAGAAGACCTATGTCCAACAGTGGAAGTCAATTGGTTAAAATAATTATTATAAATAGAATAGAATAGAATAGAAAAATTGTATTGCTTTAACTGTGTAAATTTTTTTGTACGCATCAATATGTCCTATATTACATGAGAAATATGTACACTGTTGGTGGCGACAGACTACAGATTATAATTCCCACAGACTAAAAAAACTTTATTAATATTGGAATAATGTTACTTTAACCGGTGGCAATAAGGGGGCTGTCAGAAGTAGCAAATATTAATCATATTTTTATCTCTCATATTTCATATTCCATTTTCAGCATGTCCAAGACATTATGGCCAGTTGGATAGAAGACCTGAGGGGTTGTTACCTAATACTCTACCGCGCTTCCGGCTCGCTTAACCAATCTGCTTTATTCGGCAAGAATTCCCCATTGACCCGGGAGGACCCTCGTGTGAGGGCGCTACCTTTTCCAACCCGTAAACCTACTTATAAAGAAGTGAAGAGGGTCCATGAAACAGTTGCCAGCGTGGAGGTGTACGGTGAGATATTAACAAGAATTATTTGTACTTACTGGATGCTTGGAGTTCTACACCAGAGGCTTTTAATCGAATTAAAAACAAAACTTTATTCACAAAAAAGTTACAGCCTGTTTTGCTTTGCCATTGGTCTAAACCTCTGGTTCGGAGAAAAACAATATCCGGACGACTAGGCGGTTTAGGTTAAGAATAACAAATAAGTGTTAGTAGTAAAAACTGAAAATATTAAAAATATTAAGCTTCATTGTGACAAAAGCTTCATGGCCTGAGAGTTTTGCATAATGGGCCAGCGTGGTGAACTACGGCCTAAACCCTCTCATTGTGAGAGGAGACCCGTGACCTGCATCGGGCCGGTAATGGGTTGACATGATGAAACTAAACTTTTATTTGATTATTAATTTTAATTATATCAGACGTAGGACCTATTCGCTGTAAGTTTATCTTCTGCGTCACTGTTTAGTCTTCAGTTCCACAAAACAAAAATGTAATAATATATATATATACTCGTAAATATATAATATCGCTAATTTGCGACAAGGATGACATAACTTTTAAGTAGACAAAAAATCTAGTTTAAACTAAAATGAGGACCTTTTTTTAAATAAAAAACGGGTAACCGAATTATGAAATCCATTTAAAGGATGCAAGTGTATTTCTTAAGGATTCATCCTGTACAATTATTAAATCTAAAGAAGCACATTTATTTTTCCATACAAACTAATTCATAAAAAACAGTAAGTGTTTACTTATGACAACCCTATTGAACATAAAAGATCGACCCACGCATAGTACCTAAGCTACGCGACGCGTACCTTATAAAGTGATAGGAGTCGCATGATTTTAATTTGGCATGTAATGTTAGGACTGTACCTGATTTCTTTCAGTAAAAACTAAAGTAGTGCTCTAAAACTATTAGCGGTGCGGCTTCACAGATACGTCTCAGAGACAGTAAATAATATATTTATTGTATCTGTCTCAGAGACAGTATATAATATACCTCTAAGGCACGTGAAGTTTTATTTAGTTTTTCATTAACACGTTGTATAAGATAAGGGCGGGAGCTATACTTTTCGATTTGAAAAAAAAAATTGTCAAAGTAAAATATGTTTTAAAGTTTGTTGGCCTTTTAATAGTGAAGCTCATGTTTGTATTTTTTTTTAATGTGAAAAAAAAACATGAAATTTTATGCTTGTAAATATGTGTGCTTAGATACCATGGAGCTATTCCAAAAAGCATTGATCGCTTCGACCAGCAAGCCAGCTACTAAAACGGGCTCTGAAACGTGCATTGATCGTAACAAGAAAACGCAGAAGGGTCAGAGCAAACCGATCGATAGAGCTAAATCAAGGTAAGTAACCTAAACCATCTACTTCTAACCTGAGTACCTTAAAGCAATAGCAATCAAGTTTAATTAAAACTAAAATGTAATTTATTTTTAGTTGGTATACCATTTAAACCGAAGTCGGTTTTTTTGTATGTAATTTTTTTTACTACAGTTTAACAGTAACATAGCAAATATTGGTAATAAAGTAATCTAAAGTATACTTTAGATTATATTTTGGTAACCCCAATAGTCATGATAACAGTAACAAAGAATCTCTTAAATATTGTATTTATCTAATGATATATCAAGACTCATCAAACCGAGGCAAAAAAAAAAAAAAAAGAATGTATTGTTATATTCGAAGTGAGATTGGTATTTATTTTCAGTAAATAAAACTGCAAAATCTGACGAGCCGTTGTCGTGACAGGCTAAACGCTGAATTCAAAATTATGACGTCACGTCTATATAATCATAATTTTACACCGCTTGGGTTTAGAACATCTCTTCGTATATCAAGTATTTTGTGATTTCGAACTATAAGTTGCGAAGTTTTTGTTGCTAATACCAAAATTTATAATCTTTAGCTTTGGAACACGGACTAAGTCAACGTCTAATTTGTCTATGGCGTCACGAGTGCGGCCGTGACAGCGTTTTGACAGCAAATACGTTTTTAAATATAATTTGCAATTTGTATCAAGAAAACCTTTAATTTCTGCAAAAATAAGATACTTTTTGGATAGTTGGTTGGTTAGTGGCCGACTGGCGCAGTGGGCAGCGACCCTGCTTTCTGAGTCCAAAGCCGTGGGTTCGATTACCACAGCTGGAAAATATTTATGTGATGAACATGAAAGTTTTTCAGTGTCTGGGTGTTTATCTGTATATTATAAGTATGTATGTATATTATTCATAGAAATATTCATCAGTCATCTTAGTACCCATAACACAAGCTACGCTTACTTTGGGGCTAGATGGACATGTGTCTATTGTCGTATTATATTTATTTATTTATAGTGTAGATACTTCCGTACATCATAGGGCAGTTTTTCAAAAATTAGTCATTATGTATAATATAGTCTAGAAAGCTTGCTTGAGAGTCATCAATTTTATTTACTTATTGCAGTAAAATGTTTAGTACCTTGTGGATATTTTAGTTACATATATTCAAATCTAAAATTCTTTATTTAAATAGGCCTATCACGGCCACCAATAAGCCTTCATATTACCAGTAACAGTAATCTACGATTAGTAACATTATTCCAGTAACAAATATTTCAGTAAAAGTTATTTTTTTCAGGGAACGCACACCCCGTGAACTCCCCACGCAAATCGTATCAAGCGAAGACGAAGGACCTTGTTTCATTGACTCTGAGACTCCAGTGGGTTGGATAAAGACCCTTTCAGAGCAAAGCACCAACGGGGTGATCACTGACTCTCGAAAAGACCTCCTAAATGACTGCGCGATTGACAACTCCTCCGATAGTGAGCAGACTAACGTGGCTGTGAAAAAAGAAAATAATGTAAAAGTGCAAAAGAAAAAGAAGGTAGAAGTTAAACAGACGGTCAAGAAGCCGCCGTTGAAAATATCAGCGAATGTTAAACAGGTTTGTCAGTAGCATTCGTACTATATTTTGATGACCTACCGGTGAGCGCCATAGTTTTAAGTTGGAGGTCACCGGTTCGATTCCTGGCCAGGGTAATTTGGGAATTTATAATTTCTAAATTTCCTCTGGGCTGGTCTAGTAATTCTATCGACAAAGACGTGCCGCTAAGCGATTTAGCGTTCCGGTACGATGTTGCGTAGAAACTGATAAGGGTTGTGGGTTTTTATAAAACTGCCATACTCACTAATAGGTTAGGCCGCTACCATCTTAGATTGCATCATCACTTTTAGCGCGGTGTGCATGCGTTGGTTTTAAATACGTGGTAGGGTGTGTTTTTTTATTGATTTAATGCATTAATTAACCGTAATAAAAAAAAAGTATTTTCTCCATAACCTATAAGTGTGGCAAAATGTCGCACTTCTCCGTCCGCGCAATTTTCATAAAAAGTTTTACAAAGTTTTTGCTTAAAATGAAAATCGTAAAAATACTTCACAGGCTTTAGAGGTACATTATAGAAACCGAAAACCTAATAGTTTTTGAGTAAACCACTGCCATAGTTTTTACTGAAATAAAGAAATAAGATAGAGCCCTAACATCACATGCAAAATTAAAATAATGTGACTCCTATCACTTTATTAGGTACGCGTCAACGTAGGTACTATGCGCGTGTC
The DNA here is from genome assembly GCF_905163445.1 of Pararge aegeria. NCBI lineage: Eukaryota > Metazoa > Arthropoda > Insecta > Lepidoptera > Nymphalidae > Pararge > Pararge aegeria. The sequence goes on along the minus strand of NW_024396989.1, from coordinate 303,494 downwards.
AGTCTTTTATCTTCAATAGGGTTGTCATAATTAAACACTTAGAATGTTTTGAGTTCGTTTGTATGTAAAAATAAATATGCTCCTTTCGATTCGATTTTACAGGGTGATTCCTTATGAAATATACTTATGCATCCTTCAAATTTATTTCGCAGTTCGGTTACACGTTGTATAGATTGTTTATAAATTATCTTAGGACCCATAATACAAGGTTGGTTTAGATGGCGATGTGTGCATTGATGTAATATATTTATTTAATGAAGGTGTGATTGTTAGGGTTTTATTATGTTTTAAAGAATACGATACGATTCTCCACAGATGTGGAAAATAATATCGGGCAAGGATCTAAACTCCTTGGAGACTATACTGGAAGATTTCGAGGCAGCTGAACTCGAAGCGGCTTGCAACACTCAAGACCCAGTGGATGGCAACACCGCACTGCACAAAGCGGCTATTGCGGAGAAACCTGAAATGGTGACGTGAGTATATAATTTTTTTTTTTTTTTACTACGACAATACACACATCGCCATCTAGCCCCAAAGTAAGCGTAGCTTGTGTTATGGGTACTAAGATGACTGATCAATATTTTTATGAATATAATACATATAAATACTTATAATATACAGATAAACACCCAGACACTGAAAAACAATCATGTTTATCACACAAAACATTTTCCAGTTGTGGGAATCGAACCCACGGCCTAGGACTCAGAAAGCAGTGTCGCTGCCCACTGCGCCAGTCGGCCGTCAAATATAACTGTTTTATTAAAGCTCTCATTCCACGCTAAGTTGGGCCAGAACATAGAAATCTTAATAACAATACACTAGAAATGGCATTTAGTATTTTATTATTTTATTGACTCTATAATTTATCCTTTTTCTTTATTTTTTTAAAATTATTAACAATGCTTAAATATTAAATAAAAAACTTCCACCTTCCGCTTGCGGGGCTTTTGAATGCCCAAGCAACCGGCGCGGCGGTCAGGGCTCCAGAGTGAGGAACCTCGTCACAATACGCGCCGTTTCAAGGACTACTGCCTTCTGTATCCGACCCTAGATCCAACAACCAAGCGAAAGCTTCTTAAGATGTCGGTCGAAGCTTTTCGCGAGAAGACCATTGACCTGAAATGACGATCGGAACAATATCGGTCGACTCAACATTCCACATGGCGGTAATCTCGTGAGCAAGGTCCAAGTATTTAGATAATTTTCCTGTTCAGCTTTCACCAGATTATCGTCATGTGGAATAGTTATGTCAACAACGATTGCACGGCGCACTGATCGATATACTAGCACTATATCACAACATCACTATATTATTATTTTTATTATTAAACTCTTTATTTGTATACCAAAACATTAACATATACAAAATATAACAAAAACAGAAACATACAGAAAGAAGTAGATTTTAAGTATTCAATACTTAAAATCTTGCACTTGTTTTTCACAACGTCGTGCATAAGTTATTTGTTTATTTGGCAATGTGGTTTAAAAACTACTATAAGTTCTGTTGGGAGGCTTCGACCGTAGCTAGTTACAACCCTACCGAGACAGACGTGCCGCTAAGTGATTTAGCGTTCCGGTACTATGTCGCGCGGAAACCGATTAGGGGTATGGCAATACAACTGCTATACCCCTTACATAATGGTAACTGCCCGTTACCATCTTAAATTGCATCATAATTGGCCAGCTGGTGAGATTGCGGTCAAGGGCTAACTTGAGGAATTAAAAAAAAGTCGCCAGTGTAAAGATTTTAAACTAAAATTTTTGGTAAAAATAGTCTACTAAAACAGTCATGCGACTAGGTGGAATTACCCGTTTTGACTATTTTTAAGAGATATTACAAATGTTTTGTTTAACACGACAAGGTGACGCGTACATAACACGTCACCATTAAGTTATTAAGATTTCTATCGGCCGGAACAATATCGTCGTCGCCTTCCACTCACTTCAATTAACCTTTGGGTACTCGTACTGTACTTAACTCGCCTTAAGTCGCAGGTGTAAGTTTACATAAGTCTACCTATTTGATCGCGTGAAAGCTATCTAAGATTTGTGTGGAATCTAAACAGCGCCATCTAGTTCAAAATTCAAAATTCATTTATTTAAAGTAGGCCTAATATAAGCACTTTGCTTGCTTGAATGCTTCTTTTTCTGGAAGCTGCGGTGATGTTCTCTTTCTACGGAAAGCTACGACAAAATTTCTCGTTTTTTACAGTCAAATCCTCACCGCCGGTGGTGACCCGTGCATACGTAACCACGCGCTTCAAACTCCATACGCCGCATCTCCCCACCAGGACACGCGTATTGCCTTCCGTTTGTTTCAGGCTCAGTTTCCGGATAAATACAATTACAATAAGGTAAGTTATATGTAATTAATATATATGTATCAAATTCAAATTCAAAAATGTTTGATTCATGTAGACTTTATCACAGGCACTTATGAAGCGTTCATACATTTAACATGTTACACTAATGTTAGTGTATTAAAAAACTAAATAAAAACAAAAGCGGACAAAGTCGCGGGCACCAGCTTGTGATGATATAATATTGGTATAGATTTCTCCACTCTCGCACAGAAACATCTTGAGCAAGAGAAAGAGCGGAAACTTTCTCTTACCACAGACATATACTACGTTTAATAAACTTCTCTTTCTTTCTCCCTCTCTTTTTTAGTCTCACATCCCCGGCCCTGTCACACCGGAACAGCTTGAGCAAGAGAAAGAGCGGAAAGCGCAGCAGAAGAAAGCAAAGAGACAGCGGGACAAGGAAAAACAAGCTGAGAAGAACAAGATAAATAATTTCCTGAACATGACTGATGTTCAGAAGGTAAACCTAAAATGCTTTATTTACTCGAATTCTCGATTCTTCTACAAATAATTTATAAATACTTCTATAGAAACTATACACACATAACGTGTACATGAAAACCGAAATATTACTTCAAAGTATTTTAGAGGTACATTATTTACTATCTCTGAGACTTATCTGTAAAACCGAAACGCTAATAATATTTGAGTTTTTACTGAAAGAAAGAAAATCATTACAAATATACTACGCAAATACACACATACATACATCCTTTCCATCACATGCAAAATTAAAATCAAGTCACTCGCGTATCGAAGTATCGTAGTATCGCGTAGCGTAGATACTATGCGCGTGTCGGTTTTGTATCTTCAATAGGGTTGTCAAAAGTAAATATTTTAACTAGTTTGTATGGAAAAATAAACATGCTTCTTTTGATTTAATATTTTTACAGAGTCATTCCTTATGAAATATACTAATGCAACCTTCAACAGGTATTTTGTTTACTGCCATCATACTAGCGATACCATCTTTTGCGAAAAATTATCCATCTCTGCTCAGCGTGGTGATAATGAGCTAACCCTCCCGGTGGGAGAGGTCTTTTGTCCAGCAGTTGACTATTATATGATATTGATGAGTCTCAACACCTCAGAAAAGATGACCCCATCTTTTTATATAATCCACATCGGATATAGATATCGGGACGGAGTGGATGAAAGCTGCCCAAGACAGAAAAGTGTGGAAAGATATGGAGGAGGCTTTCACCCATCCTTTGGGATTCATCTAACATAAGGACTAACATACACTAACTTAGGATTTATTAAAAATCACACTAACAAAGAACTAACACATGTAGTTTGGAAGAATTGAAACATTTTGTAAATTTAAATGGAATAAGCGTATGAAGTAAGGGGCGATAGCGCAGGAGTGTAGGAGCAGATAGTGCGTAGGAGCTTGTGCGAGTTCGAACCCCATCACGCACCTCCAAGTTTTCTAAGTTATGTGCGTTTTTTTAAGAAATTAAAATATCACTTGCTTCAACGGTGAAGGAATAAACTGTGTGGAAATCTGCATGCCTCAGAGTTACTGTTCTCAAATGTGTTTGGAGTCCACCAAACCGCGCTGGGCCAGCGTGGTGGACTACGGCCTTAACCCCTTTTCATTGTGGGAGGAGTCCCGTGCCTCGTAGTGGGCCGGTAATGATGAAATGCAGCTTTATTACTATTTTACCTATCATTTATTTATATATGTACTTCTTTTCTTTAATTTTCAACAGTGAAATAATATAAACACCTGCCCTGCGATGTGTTTCAATTTTCTGACCAATCTGAATACGGATCAATAATAACTTACTTTTTTATGATACAAAAAAAAAATATTTTACAGGTAAGAGCTGATCTCATAATGAGATGCTTCCTATGCGGGTCGAAGCTCCCAAGGCCTCCGTTTGAGTACAACAACTATTCATTTTGCTCCATCAAGTGTTTACAGAACCATCGGAATTTACGACCTTTGCATAATAGCGCGTAAAAAAAAATTTTTTTTTTATTCATTTTATTAACCCCCGACGCAAAACGACGAGTTGTTATGATTTTGAGGTGTCTGTGCGTGAGTCTGTTTGTGGCATGGTGTTTCCAGAACGGTGGAATCGATTTTGGTTTTGTTTTATTTGTTACAATGGTGAATTGGTCGAAACTGTCCTAAGATGCAAATCGGTCCAAGATGGCGGATAATATATTGTTTTACAACTGTCAAAATATGGGTATCAATTTAAAGAGCTTAACTAGTACGATACTGTGCACTGTGACAAATTTCAAATCCAAGATGGCCGCCACCGTAAAATAGCAAATTACTATTGTTTTCTCAACTTCCTCAATATGTGAATCAAACATAGGGCCTGTAGAATAATGTACAAATTCAAATTCAAAATTATTTTATTCATGTAGACCTTATTACAGGCACTTATGAAGCGTTCATACATTTAACATCTTAATGTTAGTGATGGTGATAACTGCATTTGTTAAATTAAAACTAAAGCTAGGAGGGTTCCAAACGCGCCCTGGTCTACAACAAACTTAGCCAGGTTTTTTTTTTGTTATCACCATCTCAGAGTCTAAAATCACATATTGAAAGTCGGGGGTTGTTAAGTTTCTAATTTATATATTAATAAATATTAAAATATAGTTACGACAACTTGCTGTAGTAGCCTGTGGTCTTAAGCTATAATGCCTAACCATAAAATGAAAGTCAAATATTTTGAAAAGTACTTACAGAGGGGTTGTTGGGTCCGTCGTAAAATTACGGCTTTTTGACACAAATTTTTAAATAAGTACTGGTTAGTGACTACCTTTACAGACTTTATTTTTCCTGGTTTTACAATCGTAACTTGGAACAAGATTTCGGTGAATAACGGCATTATAGCTTAAGACGCTTCTAATAGTTACAAATTAAAATATTAAGTGTTAGAGGAGTAGTATAAATAATGAGTTGACGGCTGATAGAAGTTAGTGTCATCAGACGTTTTCTGCTGACCGTGTGAGATAAGGGTAGGGACCAGAAAAGAAGGTTAAGATTTTTCTGGTTACTTAGAAAGATGTATAAAACTTTAACTGAACAATTGCAATAGCGAGTGACATGTTTGGTTTACTGAGAAGTTCCGTCCACCATCTCCGAAGATCTTCATCCATCTTCGCCTTCATTAAAAGGGACCACTTTAAAGTACTGCCCCTAGATTAGGATTAAGACTTCGAAGTTTAAAACTAAGATATAGTGAAGATCAAACAATAAAAAGAACGCGTGTAATTCAACTTTGCTTAATGTCTAAGATCAATCTCAAATAACTAAAATCACGCTATTATTGAGGTCACGCAACAATTAAGTTTCGCGTAGTTTTTAGTGCGCTATGATCCGCAATTTTAAGTGCAGTAAATGAAGGCAGGAAATTCTATTACTGGTCGGATACTTCCAATCATTGCAAGCAACTTTTTTTTTTGATTATCCCACTTCTGAAAACAAAACTTTACGGACGGACGACATGCGTACGCGTTGGCGTGCAGGCTGGCGTGCAGAAACGCATCATGCATCTGTTCATTGTTAGTCATCGATGTTAAAAACTGTCCCATTGGTTTACTGATTATTTACCATGTTTTACTGCCAAGATAAGTATTGGTGGAAATTTGAATATAGGTGTCACTCAGCCCCCGTGCCTTGTCCCGATTATCACTAACGTCTTGAAGTAATTGTTTTGCGTTCATATAGGATGGTTGAAGACAATTTTCCCAGAGCGACTTTCATCAACGTATTTGTGTGAATCGCGTAATCGCCACCTTTGACATAAAATTAATTTTTTCATACTCATATCTGAGCTCAGAATCACCAGACGGCTGGGATTTGTATTGCGCAAATCCGGTGATTTTCTTGATCAGCGCACAATAAAACACCTATTTGTTTTCATTCCGTGGAGCAAATTGGAAGGCAGCTCTTTTATTTGGAATTCTTACAAAAGTACTGGACCATTCAATAAATATTCTAATTCACTCTCTTATGAGAGAGATCCTGACTATTGACCTGGGTCAACACAAAAAACGCTAATTCGACAAGTTAGCCGTCCCTTAGCAATATTTGGTGTTAGAAGTGGGATATTTCGAAAACTCGGAAATTTAAGGAGACACAATGGGGGAAAATCAACGAACTAGCACGCACTGCAAAACCGTGCATATTTTTTCTGCAATTCTATATGTATGCGCCAAGTTATATTAAGTTATTTAAGATTTTTATTTCGAATGAGTGGACTGTATTTTTTGCGGTAAATTGGTGTACAAAAGAAAGATACAAGGAATCAGAGCACAAGGAAGACAGCACTTACTTGACCTTATTTTTCATGGGTAGGAGCACGCCGTCCGTTGATCCAAATATTCCTCACGAAGTCCTCTCTTCTCGAACACCACCACTTATGTTATATTTCGGCACACACATAAATATAGGAATTATGCTTAAAAGGATCTCATTGAAACTTCTAAGGTATATTATGATATTTTATGGCTTATTTTCAGGCAGCCAGTAAACTCGTATTGCCCGTTACTTTTCGCAATCGGAAAGCAAGTCGTCCGCAAACGTCTTAATCGTTTGCTTCCGTTAATTTAAGTGACAGCTCTGCGTTCTAGTGTTTTTGAGGCGTATGAGGGCGCCAGTCTCTTCACGGAGAATCGTTCAGTGCTGTTTTAGGTTGGATATGGGAGAATAGGAACACCAATGAAATTTTAAATTATTATTTAAGACTTAATTATAACTTGGCGCAACCATCCACCCGCCCTTAAAGGGTCACCTTTAAGAAAAGCTCTCATAAGGTATGAGGTAGAATTGCCTCTTTTAAGAACGCGTATTGCGCATGGGCGTATTTCATATAAGTATGTGTATATTTACGAAAGTATATTAAAAAATATTAATTATTTGTAGAATTATTATAAAAGAGAATAAAGTCTTAACGTATGAGCTACTTAGTACTAAATTATGAAACTATAATTGTTACGCTTATTGCGTCGGAAGAGGGCATAAGCGAACGACCGGACGGACGTAAGTTCTCCCGGAAATTTTAACGGTCGCTACGCGTATGACGCCGTCTTTCGAGGGATGCACTTTCTCTACTACTGCTAGAGGCCAAGCCAGAGGCGGTACGTTGTCATTTATAACTACGACGACAGTTCCCGGCGTAATAGGTACGGAAGGCGTATTCCATTTCAAACGAACTTGCAATCCGTGCAAATATTCCATCCTCCAACGATTCCAAAACGATTGGACCATTTTATCTATTAACGAGTACCTGTCAACCAAGTTAATTTTGTCTGGATTGACATCAGGCGCAGGCAAGGAGAATAGAGGCGCAGTATGTAGGAAGTGACTTGGAGTAAGAGCCGAAGGTTCGGCAGGGTCAGAGCTTAGTATTGTTAGCGGACGCGAATTGAGAAGACATTCGACCTGAATGAGCACAGTGCAAAGTTCCTCATAAGAAAGGAGCTGTTGCCCTATGACCTTGAACAGGATCGTCTTAGTCACCTTGATCATACTTTCCCATGAACCTCCAAAGTGTGGGGAATTGGGACAGATGAATTTCCAAGTTATGCGATTTTCAGCGCATTCCTGCTCTAGCTTCGGGTAATATTCTTCTCTTAGAAATTTATAGAGGTCCCGAAGGTAAGAAGCAGCACCCTGGAAGTTTTTAGCATTGTCGCTATGCAGCACCTGAACAGGACCACGACGTGATAGGAATCTTTTAAACCCGGCGAGGAAACTGGGGGTGCTGAGTGAGGTAGCAACCTCAATGTGCGTAGATCTCGTAGTGAGACACGTGAACAGCACAATATAAGCTTTCTCACTGTGTACGCCACGGCGGCGTACAGGAACGTATGGTATAGGACCTGCATAATCGCAGCCGGTGAAACTAAAGGCTTTCAACGCTGGACGTGTACGTATATCAGGAAGATCCGCCATCAGCGGAATGGTTGGACGCGGTTTAAATCTAAAGCAAGTATTGCACATATGTACTCTTTGCCTGACAATACGGCGTGCCGACAGAATCCAGTACCTTTGACGAAGCAGGGCCATTAGGAGTTCGGGTCCAGCATGTAAATGTTTAATGTGGTAATAATCAATGATTATATTTACCACGTGGCCATTGCGAGGCAATATAACCGGATGTATTTTTTCAAAGCTAAGTCCAGAGTTGGCGAGACGACCACCAACGCGGATAAGTCCATCATCAATAAATGGTCTTAGGCGATTAAATGCCGGTGAACATGTTTTATTATTTTTAATAAGAGAATATTCTTCAGCAAAATGCTGATTTTGCAGAGCGCGAAGCATTCTATTCTCTGCGAAATTTAAGTCGTCAGCGGTAACTGCACTAGTGCCGCGACGAGGCAGTAATTTAGCAAATCTACAAATGTATACAATTATACGTAGAAGTTTGCTCCACGAAGAAAAACGGAGAGCAAGCTCGTGTAAGTCGTTCGGGAGTATAGGTTTACACACAGTGTGTATAAGAACCTTCTTCTCGGGTACGTCTTCAATAGACTCTCCCTCTAGAGTTTTGAGTGGCCACTGAGACGGATGCATTGATGCCCATGGTGGACCATGCAGCCACAGAGGGTGTGAGAGAAGCTTCTCAGGAGTTACACCTCTCGATAGAATATCAGCAGAGTTCTCAGTGCCAGGGCAATGATAAAAGTTGTCTGGTGAGATATTCTCAGTTATCTGTACAACGCGATTCGCGACAAAAGTCTGCCATCTATGCGGTGAACTTTTTATCCAATATAGGGCGACTTTGGAATCGAGAAATGCATATGTAGCCTTGATTGGGATACGCTCAGAGTAAGTGTCATGTACTGTACGAAGCAATTTCGACAGTAGGACGCCACCTAATAGTTCGAGACGAGCAATTGAATGAGGTTTCGTCGGCGAAACTTTACTTTTCGCACAAGCAAGACGCACAGTGTTACCAGTAGGGGAGCTAACGTGTAAATAAACGACAGCACCATAGGCTGCGAGACTAGCATCTGATAGTCCCAGGAGAGTGACCTCACAGTCTGTTGTCACGCCCACATGACGCGGTATGTGTAGCTTATTTAGAGCTGGCAACTCATCGCAAAACTGTCTCCACATCTTAATGATGTGTGGTGGAGCTACAGTGTCCCAATCAAGATTTAATTGCCAAAGCATTTTAATTAATATTTTGGCATACACGACTGTGGGAGCAACGAAGCCCATTATGTCCCACAGACGGGCAACAGTCGACAAGATGGAGCGCTTAGTGCATGTCACATCGTCGGGCACAGAAATTTTAAAATAGAAAGCGTCATTTCCAGTATACCAATGCAGACCAAGTATTTTATGGTGCATGGTTTTGTCAAACTCCACTTCAGTCGGAAGTTTGTGGGACGCAGGAAGGTTATCTAAGACCTCGCGAGAATTGCTGTTCCACTTAACTAATTCCCACTGTGCACCCTTAAAAAGATCGATCATCTGCAGCGACACAGTGACTGCCTCTAGTTCGCTTGGAAGCGAGAAAGCTACGTCATCCATATAAAGCGCGGGTAGCACAATGCTATTCGCTCGTGGATATTTTGCGCCGTCGTCATTCACCAGCTGTCTTACCGTGCGCAGTGCATGGAAGGGACTGGAAGTGAGACCGAAACAGACTCGATTGAACTGGTATAGCACAAGAGGGTCTTGTGGATTAAAGCGGTATAAGAAGCATTGATAGCGACGATCAGCTTCGCGCATAACGATTTGTAGAAACTGTTCTCGGCAGTCGGCTGTCATTGCCACTGCATGCAGACGAAAATTCAAAATTATTTTAAAAAGATCTCCCTGTAAATTTTGACCGGAATGTAGCAGATGGTTCAGTGCCTTTCCAGAACTAGAACGACAAGAAGCATCGACGACTAATCTCAGTCTCGTCGAGAGTTTGTCTTCACGTAAAATCCCCGTGTGTGGCATCACGTAAATCGGAACAGGATCTTTAGAATCATATGAAGGCGCGGGAGAAATATAATCTTTCGCGAGATAACCTTTTATGACGTCATCATATGCCGACCTCAATTTATTCGAAGCTTCAAGCTTTCTTTCGAGGCAGATGAAACGTTTCTTAGCTATGTCCAAAGAATTCCCTAGGGAATATAGATCCTCTTTAAATGGCAGCCCGACAACGTATCTGCCCGTATCGGGATCTCGGACAGTAGTCGAAGTGTAGAAGTCTTCGCATTCATTATCATCAGGATTCTGAATGGAAGCGGAAGGAAGTTCTTCAAGTTCCCAGAAACGCTTGACTAAAGAGTCAATAGCAGGAGGCTCTTGAACGAAACAACATGTCAAGGCCGTATGAGTATTTATAGTAGGTATCGTAGGCGCATTGCCCATGAACACCAGACCTAACACCGTGCGCAATGCAACGGGCACCGACGGGTCGCGACGTGACGTATGGACGTCGTCGGGGAGAAGCAAATGTGGAAATAGGGAAGCTCCTATTAAAGCATCAATTTTATCAGGTACGCCGTAACTCGCATCGGCAAGCGGAATACCTTTAAGGTGTGATAGGACTGCCGTATCTATCACAGCCGTAGGTAATTTGTCTGTCACTTTATCAACAACAAGTGGCGAGATATTAAAACTAACGTTATCATCAAAACGCGAATAAAACGTCAAGTCAACCGAGCTGGATTGTACAACCTTCTCAATTCCACCGAACCCCTTCACGATAGTACGTTCTGTGAATTTAGTTTGCAAACCCAAGCGATCACAACATTCTTTTGAGAGGAAATCGGCCTGCGAAGCAGAATCCAACAATATACGTATAACTTGCCGTTCACCATTACAGTCGTAAACAGCAACTTGTGCGGTAGCCAATAAGACAGTAGTTCGCTTGTCTTCCACACGATTCATCAAATTGCTATTATACACCTGCGTAGCGCTTGTAGACGGGCTTACGCGCGTAGCGCACAGTGCTACGTCGGCGCGATCATCCGCTACGGGCGATGACGCGGTAACGGTAGGTGCGTTCGGTGGCGGCATGACGGTATTCAACTGAGGCGCGCGGGAATGTTCCTCGCGTTGGTCAAAGTGCAGCCTTTTGTTATGTTTCTGACCACACGAACAGTGCGGGGAGACTTCACATTGCCCGACTTTATGTTTTATAGACAGGCAGTTCACACAGGCATTCTTCTCCTTGACGCACTTAAAACGTTCTCGAGGAGTTAATAATTTATTAAAGTCAACACATTTATATAAATGCGCATGTGTTATATTTCTACATAGACACTTGGACGTAGGCTTATCAACCGTGCTTATATAGGCCTGATACTTCGGCGCATTGCCAGAAGTCCCGTTATTCAAATGTTTTATATTTTTATTATGACGCGTATTGGAAGGGTTTGTGACATTCGTATTCGTACGCTCAAACACCTTCGCGCGTGTTGTGATAAATTCCACAAAGTCGTCGAAAGTAGGTATATTCTTGCCGCATTTAATTTCAAACGCGCGTACACTCTCAGTATCGACCCTTTGTGTAGCTATATGTAGTATGATAAGATCAGCTAGGTTCTCTAACTTTAGGTTTTTTAAAGCGCTTACTGCGCCAGCGAACCGGTCTATGAAATCTTCAAAGTTAGTCGCAGAGGGAGTCTGAAAACCCTTATAGCGAAATAATTCATGTAGGTACGCGGAAGTCAACATACGTTTATCATCGAACCTATTGACGAGTGTTTGTAAAATGAGCTGATAATTCTCAGCACACGGAGAAATTCCAGCGATTGCGCTTTTTGCCTTCCCTGTCAGCTTCGGTAACAGATAAAATAGCTTTTCTGCATCTGTGAGTGATGGATTATTATCTACTACTGACTTAAAGGTCGTATAAAACATCTGAAAAGATTTAATGTCACCATCGAATTCTAATATCGATATGGGAGCTAGCTTCGGCTTGGCTTTTAGCAGCGCGGAGGTCGCATTATGTATTTCTGGTGTCGTATTTAAAGTTGAGCATTTTGTATGAGTTCGTTTGACCCTATTATACAAAGTCTCAAAAGCATACAGACTTTTGTAATCAGGTTTTGCATCTGAATTTAAGTTTAATAAACGTGTATTATAATCGTCTACAATAGACTCGAACTTTAAACGCAATGAATCAATTTGTGAAGATTCGTCTAGAAAATGTTCTCTTTTTTCAACGTTCGTATGAACATCGGGTTCACGAGATAAGTCAAAGACATTTTGCATGATACCGAATATAGCTTCACGTTTAGCAATTAAGATAGACAGTTTAGTATCCTGAATCTCCTTATCACTTTCGCTAGTTTTAGAATCTACTTTAGGAGGCATTTTACTAAAGTGTAAGGGCGCTTTTAGTGTCACGCGGATTTGCTCACGCACGCGGGATTGGACCGCATGCGTAAAATTTCACGCTGCGGATCATACGCAGCATGAGTTTCAGTTTTCTACGGGCTGCGTAACGGTATAGACGTGTTCAAAAATGATCAATGTCAGAAGAATATGTGTCGCTTACATACTTTACAAACGACGAAACAAGAAGACAAGAGTACATGTTGATCCCTTTCTTGAAAATAGGCTTCTTGCTGGGGCGTTTGTTACACGCTTTGGAAAACTACAAAATAATGAACGTAAATTTAAAAATTACTTTCGAATGTCCATTCGTTCTTTTGATGAACTGTTGTGTAAAATTGAGAATAAGCTACAAAAAAGCAGTTTACGAAGGATTACAATACAACCGATTGAGAGGCTCGCTATTACATTAAGGTAAGTTTTAAATTTTAAATATTTAATTTCCTGCTATGATTTAGTGGAAAGGGATTTGAACAGGTAGGATAAACGTTTTTTGACTTCAAATTACTGTCATGTGTAAATTTACATGTGCAAAAAAAAAATTTTGTCATGTACTCTGAAATTTCATTGTTCATAATTTCATTCAATTTCATGTTGAAATTTCATTAAATAAGATTATTTCACTCATAAAATGTCGCCATTAAAGTGGAATCATTCCTACCTTTCATCACACGCTACTTATTATAATATAGATAAAAGTTATAGGTTTGCACATGACAGTAATTTAAAGTCAAAAAAAGTCCTTAATTGGTTTGGGATTGGTACGTTCAACCTACATACACAATCCTTTTTTTTATCTGATAAAGTACACATGGCCACAGATCAAGTTACCCAAAACCAGCATAAATGGAACTCGCGCCTTGCGTATTATCATACTTAGGTAACCCGTCGGAGTCCCGCTTATACTGGATTTGAGTAACTTGATCTGTGCCGTGTGTACAACCGCACTCATATGACTAAACAAACAATTAGAGAGAAACTGGAGAAAAAAAGTTAATCGTACTCATTTTAATAAAAAGAGTTTTATTCATAAATTAAAAAATCAAATTTTACATCATTCATTTCTTTGTAAATTTGTATCCTGAGCGTTGACATTACTTTCGCCTGTAGATGATGTTGTTGCTGGGGTATAAATTACGTCATAAGACGTGATATTAAACAGGCCGCTTTCAGTCGAAATAAGAGTTTCATTGTCATTCACTGCAGCAGAACTAATAGCATTGTCGTTAAGACTCGAAGTATCCTGGATTATACTATTGGTTTGGTAATCTTGATTTATCGGTGACAAACTGTCAAGCTCAGTAAAACCACTAGAACTTGTTGTAGGTATGGGACTGTAGTATGCAGGTTGTGTTTGACTTTCCATTTCCATAACTATATTTAACACTTTTGTTCTGAACATTAGTTTTTGATATCTAGTGAATCTTTTTAATGAAGGCTGCAGAGACTGAAAGAAAGCCAAATCCTCACTTTCTAGCTCCAGTTGATTAGACTTTAAGCATTCTAATAACTGTGCCTCAAATTCAGATGGTGCTTGCTTTTTAGATTTTACTTGTTTTTGTTTTGATGTTGGGTGAGAACTTTCTTGACGTGAAGTATCTGGTTGCGTGGACTCATTAGGTGTTTCTAAATTACTTTGTTCAGACATTTCTTCACAGAGTGACTCTTCTCCAGCAGTTTCCGTTGTACTGTCTAAGAAAGTCAAAATGTCATAGTAAGAATATTTCTTCTTCTTCTTCTTACTCCCAGAGCCGGATGGCTGATTTTTTTCAGATATCTTGTCTTTCTGGTAAGTGTCCCTTGCTGTTCGCCAGCGTTGTTGTATTTTCTTGTCTGAAATGACAAAATATAATAAGTAAGTGGCAAAAGTACACACAGTTTCAGATCAAGTTACCCAAAACCAGTACCAATAAAATCTAACGTAGCTATAGTACTGTAGTTAAAACGAATTAAAAACTTCTAGCGCTAGCTACTTCCGTGCCCTTTCACCTTAAGGGTATTTATTTTTCTTCTGAAGTAAAATTCGAGCGGTGCATGCTGTCTTATGTCTGATGTCAGCATTATTAATATATTATGTTATCATATTATTAATATATTGTTTTTGTTTTCAGATATTTGGCAACTGGTAATACATTCACTGATCTACACTATTCCTATGTGATTGGAATTGCAACAATTAGCGAAATAGTAAGACAAGTTTGTTACATAATATGGATTGAACTAAAGTCTGAATGTATTCCACAGCTTAATGGGATCAAATGGAAAGAAATCGCAGAGGGATTTCTCACATATACAAATTTTCCTAATTGCTTGGGTGCAATTGATGGAAAACATATAAGAGTGATTCGGCCGCCGCACAGTGGATCACTATATTTTAATTATAAGAAATATTATTCTGTAGTGCTCCTCGCAATGTGTGATGCTGATTATAATTTTACATATATTAATGTCGGTACCAGTGGAAGCAACGCCGATTCAACCATCTTTAGAAGGAGTCAATTGTATACGAAACTGGAAAGTAACACGTTGGGTATCCCTGACCCGCAAGAGTTGCCTATTATTTGCCCCGAAGTAGCTTATCCATCTAGTGTAAGAGCAAAGTTGCCGTTCGTGATAGTGGGAGACGAGGCATTTGGTTTATCATCACATGTGATGCGGCCTTATGCTCGTGATAATTTACCTTACAAAAAGAAAATATTTAATTACCGTCTGTCCAGAGCTAGAAGGTACATAGAATGCACTTTTGGAATTATGTCAAATAAATTTAGAATATTTCACAGATCCATGAATGTCAAGTTAGATCTAGCACAATTAATAGTCAAGACGGCATGTGTACTTCACAATTTCATAAGGAAACGGGATGGCTACAAGGTCAGCCATACATTTGTCACAAATGGTTTTACGGGACCACTACCCAGGCAGCAGACTGAAAGTAGTAATACGTCGGCAAGTAATATCAGAGATATATTTGCAGATTACTTTATCAATGAAGGAAAAGTCTCCTGGCAACACCGATATATAATTAATTAACTAAACTCAAAAGGTTTTAGAAGGTTTTTGATGTTATTTGTGAATTAAATAATTATGCTTATATTAATAAAGTAATGATGCTTGTATAAATAAAATAATGAACCAAACACATACCCGCCTCTTTTCTTTCCTCTTCGCTCAAATTTTCGTAGTTAGGTGCCAATTCCTTCAAAATATCTCTCCATGCAGCCTCCCTCGCGTCCCTGTTTTTGTATAATTCATTGCGTTTATCCCACAAAACGGGCCGCAGATGAACTTCAATGATTACTCGTTCTGTATCGATTTTCATTTCGGTAGTACAATACGGCGCGTGCGCCCCGCTCGACTCTAAAATGGGCACTGAAGTTGTAGGCAGCGCTTACGCATGCGGATACCCCGCACCGGGGTGACGCCCCGCACAGCGCCCCGCGTCCCGCGTGCGTTTATCACGCTTTACAATAGATACCTATATGAAATTGTTCTTTGCGGATGCTACGCATGCGGTCCAATCCCGCGTGCGTGAGCAAATCCGCGTGACACTAAAAGCGCCCTAAGTGAGACAATTATCTAACAATCACGAAATACCTATATTTTTATGTGAGTATGATAGGTTAATAGCCAATCATATACTGGTAAATTAAGTAGGTCGCGCGGAGTGCGGATAATATGCGCAAGCGCGCTTCGTTCGATATTACGCGTGGTCGGGTTATATCGAATGTTCGATCGACCAGAGGTTCGTATAGACAAATCTCGACCTTATATGCTAGGTCTTACGACTCTTGAGTAAATGTTTCACAACCGAAGGTACTACAATAATTAATAATTGCAAGTTTTAAGATTTGTTTTAATTGTTAATTCAATTTAAATACACTAATATTTATCGAAATATACATAAATATGTGTAGATAATTAGTATGTCTAACTGGGGAAATAGCTAGCTCAATGCTATAATGCCGCTTATGCCAGTATTACGACAAAGAAAATAGATGACGCAATGACCTATTTTATTTAAAATTATATTATTTCAATTATTAGAGCCTATAGAAGTATTCTAACAAGGAAACTAATGCTTCAATACGT
This sequence comes from Pararge aegeria, assembly GCF_905163445.1. NCBI lineage: Eukaryota > Metazoa > Arthropoda > Insecta > Lepidoptera > Nymphalidae > Pararge > Pararge aegeria. The sequence goes on along the minus strand of NW_024396989.1, from coordinate 286,706 downwards.
TAATATGAAGGAAATGCTGTAAATATCCGTCTCGACGGAACCAAATAAATATGTATGCGCCAAGTTATATTAAGTTATTTAAGATTTTTATTTCGAATGAGTGGACTGTATTTTTTGCGGTAAATTGGTGTACAAAAGAAAGATACAAGGAATCAGAGCACAAGGAAGACAGCACTTACTTGACCTTATTTTTCATGGGTAGGAGCACGCCGTCCGTTGATCCAAATATTCCTCACGAAGTCCTCTCTTCTCGAACACCACCACTTATGTTATATTTCGGCACACACATAAATATAGGAATTATGCTTAAAAGGATCTCATTGAAACTTCTAAGGTATATTATGATATTTTATGGCTTATTTTCAGGCAGCCAGTAAACTCGTATTGCCCGTTACTTTTCGCAATCGGAAAGCAAGTCGTCCGCAAACGTCTTAATCGTTTGCTTCCGTTAATTTAAGTGACAGCTCTGCGTTCTAGTGTTTTTGAGGCGTATGAGGGCGCCAGTCTCTTCACGGAGAATCGTTCAGTGCTGTTTTAGGTTGGATATGGGAGAATAGGAACACCAATGAAATTTTAAATTATTATTTAAGACTTAATTATAACTTGGCGCAACCACTATATTTTACTATCACACAAAGATACCCATACAATATACTATTTTATAACTCTGTATATGCCGTGAACTTTTTAAATACTGTCAAAAATCTCAAATTAAATTAAATTTATTCGCAGCAGTATAAATCGTGAGGTAAAATATCGCACGTATTCTTTTGCAGTGCGGGCTTGTCCCAATGCTATGTCTTCCCACTTATAGGAGAGTTACATAAAAATAGATAAGGTCTTTTTCAATAGGAAAAATATTTGAACACGCATCAAAAGTGCCTTTTATAGAAAAGTTTTGACTTTGACATTGGCCACACTGATATGATCTTGGTTTTTCATTTACAATTAATCACATAAAGTAATGAAAAAGTCCGCGGCTTTAGGTAAAAGCCTTAATTGAACCTTCACAGTCGTACATTCTACAGTTGTCTGTAATTTAAAGTGCATAATGTTTTATTGTATACAATAAGTAACTTATTTGAGGGATAATAATATGATTTACAATGTAACTGTAATAGCAATACATTTTTATCATGATATATATGTGTTTTATTGAGCGAAGGAAGTTTTTGTGAGATTTAAAACTTGAAGTTAGATTTACATATGAAAGGTACAGGGCTAGAATGATGTAGGTCCTATCTTAAAGTTTTTAAAATAAACTAAATAAATAAATCTACTACGACAAAACAAAACGCCATCTAGCCCCAAAAAAAGCGTAGCTTGTGCATATGGATACTAAGATAGCTGATAACTATCTTTATGAATATAATACACATAAATACTTATAATATGCAGATAAACACCCAGACACGGAAAAACATGAATGTTCATCACACACACATTTTCCACGGCCTTTGACTCAGAAAGCATGGTCGATTCCCACTGCGCCAGACGGCCGTCAAAAAAGGGAAAGTGAAAAAGTAACAGCAAATAACTGTAGTAGGACTGTGATATATTTACTAGTGCTCTTCATATGTAAACCTTGGTTCATCATCATCGTCATAACAATAATCCCTCCCATAATTGAGGAGGGTTTCAGGTAGTCACCACCCTGGAGCGGATTGGTGGAGTAAACAAAACCTTGGCTAAAAGCTACACGTTTTTTCAAGTAGGCCAGGACTATTTGAAAACTTACAACGCTCTCCGAGTACAGTATATTAATGCATTCTTAATGTTGATGAAGCTGCCCAGCTTTTGTAGCGCATCAGGGATGTTTGCGGAAGCGAGAGTCGACTGCTTCTATGCCACAATGCGCAAAGGATGTGGCTCCCTGGTGAGAAGGTTGCGTGGGTACACCAACAGCATCCTGGAGATGATAGCTGGACAGCAGGTATATGAGTTACTGCTGCAGCTGTGTGCTATATTAAATGGATTGGAGCGGCACTGATTCGCATATTCAAATAATATTATTTTGTTTGCTCTATTCTTTTCCCATTATTTTGGGTCGGCGCTTTTCGAATAATATTATGCATTTTTTTATTATCTTTTAGTTCTACAGAAATAATGTATTTTTACTAACAAAAAAATGATGACTGAAATAAAGATTATTACTATTAGCACACTACTTAACCGATCCTCATGAAACTTTGTTCACATATTCTTGAAAGTATTAGAAGTAATATAGGATATTTTATCCCGACATTAAGAGATAGAGGACAGAACTCCTCAGCGGTCAGCAGCAAACCCCCTCATTTAAGGCTTAGCGATACTGAATACATAATTGCTGCCACTTTTATGAGGATTTCAGTGCTAGGACTAAATAAAAAATGTTAAAAATGTTCTTCGTGAACCTTTACCTTTGATTCATATAATCAACTAACACATCGATTTCGATTCTTTCTTTAACGATTACTATTCTTTGTAAGTGAAAGAAGGAGCTAAGACTGATCAGACAGTTGTTTAAGGTATTGTTACTGTGGAGAAATTGAAAAATTACTTTTTAAAACGGGCAACAGCTAGTACTTCTATAAATATCTACAGAGTAAGGACAGTCGGTAAGATGCCGTGTGTAGACGGCAGATCAGAGTATAATTGTCACCACCGCGGTTATCGTACAGGGAGACTAAGGAATGTGTCGGTGAACGGGCATCAAAATCCTACTAATACTATCTAAGTACTGTGATCACCTGTGACGTACATAGAGGGTATGCACAGGGTATGCAGATGATATATAATACGAGTTATAAAAAACTCAAGGATAGGCATTGTAAAAGTTATAAAAAGCTTTACCCTTAAGTATTTATAGCTCGTGCAAGAGATTTTCTTCATGTTAAAAACATACAGAATCCTCATTCAGACATTATTGTGTGCAGTGCATTGTGTCCGAAAACAGTGAAAACGCCCCGCGCACGTCTTACTTTACACCCGCGGAATGTGGCTAGCTTACAAACTTTTTCACATTTTCATATTTTATGGTGAACGCTTAGAAAATTAATGGTATAAAAATAACTCATCTTCTGCTCAATGGTATGAAGTGACTAACCTTTTGTTCGAGAAACCATCCTAAAATGGAGTGGTTTTCGATGCTTCAATGTATGTTCTCGATTCTGTGGGCAAACCCTCCCGTTGGGAGCTATGGCGGTAATACCATAGAAGCCGAAAAGCCGGGCAAGTTACAATAAATATCTCTTAATATTCTGCTCGACTACTTATTTCAGAATGCAATTCATGAAATAATTCAGACTATAGCAATGAGGAAAAGTACACGTTTTATAATCAATAACGTATGAACAAAGAGTATTGTATAGCACTACGTACTCCGGCAGGTAGACTCTGTTACGTTGATTTAATATGTTACTATCATCTCTGTGGTAGCAACCAGAACGCGATAGAATGACATTAAGCGCCGCGCCGAAATAAAGAAAGAAAAATCGTCTTTATTGTCACACATTTGTGTAAAATGTTACATTTGTATCATAAAAACATCACCTTTCTACCATCGAACTGCGAGGTACCGAAAGAATCTGCACCGTTACGTTGTTGAAATACCATCAACACGTACGAAGCGTTTTGCTTCTTCCTTTCTCATCCGCACCGCAAAGGCCTGGAATGCCCTCCCATCTTCCGTCTTCCCCGATACCTATAATCTGGGTGCCTTCAAATCAAGAGTGAATAGGCATCTTCTAGGCAAGCGCGCTTTATCGAAGGCTGCATCATCACTTACCATCAGGTGTGATTGCAGTCAAGCACTTGTCTATATAATAAAAAAAAAAAATTGTTAAAGAATAAAAATAAAAATAAATGTGTGACAAAGGAGCTGGCTCAGTATAGCTGCATACTATAGCGCGCAGCACTGGTTTTCAGCCAGCCCCATTATCACTGAATCCTCGCGACTAAAAAATAACAAAATATTCATAAAAAAGGACAATAACATATAAACAAACAAAAGATATTTTTACATTAACACAAGCTTATTTACCCCTGAAGGGCATCGTGAAATACAAAAGCATCAAAGAGGTAAATAATAAACAAAATCTAAAATTATTAAACATGAAAAACTAAAATCAAAAATAGAATATAATGTGAGTGTCTTTGGTGTGCATAAAGGAAAAATTATATAAAAGTACTAAAAGGTGTGAACAGTAATAAGTTTTTTTTATTTTTTTTTTTGTTTACTGGTGGGCATTGACTACTAACAGTAGTCGACTGCCAAAACACGATCATGTTTTCTCGCATTGTCTCGCTCACACTCATTGGACTTATACGTGGCTTATATAAATATATATGCTTTAACTATATATATGTAGTATTAGTATGCATTGTACAAGTAATGTATATAATTAGCAAATTCGGGTATTGCAATATTCCGTTTTATGTAATGTTTCTTAAACCAAAGGTTGTCTGGAGGACATCGCTTCTAGCGATAAGGCCGCCTTTGTGCCTGGCTTTCTATTTGTATGTGCAATAAAGACTTCTTTTTCTTCTTCTTCTTCTATTTAACTAAACGGTATCTGCTTTAAACAAAGTTCAGGTAACTTTGTAATTTTTAACGGCAATTTGCAAAGTGCAATAGTAATGTAAGCTAATCATAAAGTCAAAACTTAGATAGGTACTTACTATCAGAAAGAGTTACTATTCGTTACATATATTCACCCTATTAATAAGCAAACATTTTATTCTAAGGTCTATGCAACAACATGCCAGATTGGTTTGGGTACATTTACGGCAGTGACCTCTATTATACGATAGTACGCTCATAGAGGTCAGTGTTTTACGGCTATCCTCAAAGTAGGAAGAACCTATTTCCCTAGGGACACTAATAAGGTGAGCATTTGGTAATGATGAAGTTCATGGGTCAATGTTACTTTCGTTTAGAGGTCATAGTATTAACCCAAGTAAACTTTCAAGTCAAGAAACAACAGGAAGAAGGTCTTGAGTAAAAGATTAAATTCCTAACAATGAACGACTTTAAAACTAATCTTATTTGTTTTCTTCGTGATTTTCACTTTCTCGACTTCCTGTGTCGGCTGTTATAAATTATTGTTATACATTATTGCGTCCCGCAACTCGCAGGAAAAACGATATCTATATCCCAATTCTATGTAACTATATTATGGTGTTCTGTACTTCTTCTTCTCCTCCCTCTGCCTATCTGTCGTCGTCTATTGTGATGAGTCTGTGTATGATTTGGGTAAGATCTATTTATTCCGCTTGATGACTTCCGCGTGTTTTGTGTTTAATTAATGTTAGAGTAATTGATGGTTGTTGTGTGTTTTGTACGCGCTGGTCTGGTTGAGTATTGTGTAAAAACACAGTGTCACCTAGAACTTTGCTGAGAATGATTGACGTATGTATGACTGCTTGTTTTTGAAGAATGCTGATGTGAATGTTCGTGCCTAACTTATCTATATATTTTGTAATACTCTTAGCGATTAAACCTGTTGCACCTACAACAATTGAAATAACAGTCGTTTTAGTATCCCACAAACGGCTGACTTCAGTTTTCAATAAATGATACTTACTCAACTTTTCAATCTCTTTTGGCCCTATATTGTAATCAGATGGTACTGCTATCTATTAAAAATGTTTTTTTTTGTCGATTTATATAAAAAAACTAATCTTTATTATAATCCATATTACAATATAAGTATATTGATATATTGCATGGAATATCCGACGGCTATTATCGCTCATAGAAGAACCCCACTTTCTAAGCTGTGTGTGTGTGTGTGTGTGCGGACAGTTGTTAGACATCCCTGGCGCAGTGGTGTGCTATGCGGCCTTATGAAAGGGAAGTCACGGGTTCTATGCCCGGGAAAATTCGGAATGGTAAATTTTTGAATTTTCTTCGGTCTGATCTGGTGATAAGAAGGATTCGGTCCTAGCTAGTTACCATGCTACCCACGAATGCGTTCCACCACGCGGTTTAGTGTCCCAGTTCAATGTATTATTCAATATAAATGCCTCTAGCCAGTGGCGTGCACTTCATACATGCACATAAGCACTGCATACCCAAATTATTTTATATAACTCGTATTGGAGGGGATTTTTTCCATTTCATGCCATGTACCTGCTTTATGCATACCCTGGTCGAAAACCCTGTGCACGCCACTGCCTCTAGCATGTTAGGTCGCTATCATCTGAGACTGCATTATCACTTTCCGCGATGACCGATGGATGTAGGCGTCACAAGGTGCTGAAGTAGCGATCCTACGTGAAAACGTGGCTAAGGTACAGTCACGGGGAACCCCCTAGAAATGACCTATGTCTAGCAGTGCTTGCCTTACACAGTTTCATCATTATCATCATCATCATCACATAAATCATCAATCGGTCTATGTGATGATGAAGATAAGACTCTATAAGCCAAGAAATATATTAAGAGTCTGCTATGAGAAAATGGTAGAAATAGTTAACAATGGAAAACTTTAAAGCAAAATCTATCACACGGAACGTTGCATCGAATTCGCGACGGGCATATCGCTCGGCGGAAATAGGAAAATATGAAAACCCGACGTACTTTCCACTCTCGGTACATCGGTCGCGTGATTGTTGAAGCATGTTTTGTTAAAAACGAATATGTATTCGGGGTTCCGATCCATAGATTTTTCCCTAAAACCAACCTATAAAAGCCTATAACAGTCCACAGCTGGGAATTGCCTAACGGAAGGGTTGGTGATCGAAATAAAAGGTGCTAGTTATTTATTTATTTAGTAACAAAAATTAAAAAATTAACGCAAACAGGACAGGACGTACACAAGGACAACTTATCTCTAAAGAGTTTTCTTCCAGAAGCCCTCGATTGTGAGCAAAATTCAAGTAGAGCTGGCGACTGTACGACGGCCGACTGGCGCAACGGGCGTACCTTCTTTCTGAGTCCAAGTCCGTGGGTTCGATTCCCACAACTAGAAAATGTTTGTGTGATTAACATAAATGTTTTTGAGTGTCTGTATATTATATTTATTACGTATTATATTCATAAAAATGTTCTTCAGCTAAATATATTTAAAAAAAAAAGTAGGCACTTAAAGAAATTACTGATACGAAGAGTAACAATGCATAGACATGCACCGATATACCTCGTATAAATACCAAATGTAAACTATACTGTATTAATACATTCAATAATATATGAAATACAGAATGAAAGGTTTATGCTAATAAAGTTATTATATAGAGAAGCCTAATAGTGCTGCTTCAGCCTAATCTGAACACTCATGATGATGTAGTAAAAAATAGTAGCAGGTTTGTTATGAGAATGGCAGTTACTTTTAACTCACATCTTCCTTTTGAGTCTCTCTTTTTCTTTGCTTTCACTCAGTTTACAAAATGAAACGAGTTTCCTTGGCACCAGTGCTGCAGAAACGGCTCGAAGGACTAATGTAATAAGTTTGACGGCGGTGTAGCAACAGAAAACACAGTGCGTTTTTGGTTCTAACGTTTTCGTTCTGGAAAGGAGAATGACCAGCATAGTATGGATCTTGGGCCACTTTCTAATATTTCTGTATCTGGATAAATGTTATCATAAAATATCTTGATTATCCTTATTTCAATTTTTTTTTTTTAATGGAACCCCAGATTCAGAGGAAAATTAAGGTTATCTTCAATGAGAGTCACAGGGCTCCAAAACACAACACTGCATTCGTTTATGCTTATACGTAGGAAATATAATTATTATCTCAACTCGACGTAAAAAACACAAACCTGCATGAGAGTGAAACTAATTAAATTCAATGCAGGCAATAATGACAGTGATATAAATACGGGTGCATTTTCGATACATCTCGGTCTTGGATAAGACTCAGACGATGCAAAGATACCTCCGGGTGTCTTAGATGTGACCGATTTTTTTTTTTTTTAGATTATATAAATATAGATTTTTTAGATTTTTTTTTTTTATTCTTATTGATTAAAGGGCTTTTATTTTACAAAAATATGTCAGCCCTATCGTAACTTTCTATTCTTGTACAACTTATTAATAACTACTTCTATAAAAATCATATATCATTTTGGCTTCCCCAGAAGTTGGGGAAGACAAGATGGTATGAAACACACCTATATCACTAAGGTTTAATTTTAAATCCCTTATTAATGTCCTTCTACCTTGATCATTACGGGCACATTCGATCAACAAATGGTGTACATCTTCCACTACCCCACATACATCACAATTTGGAGAATCCGATTTCCGCATTAAAAATGAAAATTTATTGGATGGAACGTGCCCAGAACGCAACCTATGCGCTATCTTGATCATAGACCTATTTAACTTACCAACTTCGAACCAAGGCTTTCGAGGAGGCTGACTCTGTATGGTTCGATACCAAATTCCGTTTTCTTTAGGACGTCTATCAAAATATTCTTTCCACATATCATAAATTTTACTTTTATATTTCACGGTTACCTCTGCGTAGTTTGGCATTACAAAAACCTCACTTCCCTCCAAACATGCAGTTTTTGCTAACAGGTCAGCCTTCTCGTTTCCTCTTAAACCTATATGCGATGGTATCCATTGCAGTCTCAGTTCGACAAAACTTTGCAAAACGTTATTAATCCTTGCCAAAATGGCATACGCTACCGGAACACCTCTGAGCCCAGAGGCGCACCGAGCTAAATGCTGCAAGGCACTTTTACTGTCAGTAAATATCACAACATTTTTGTATCTCGACGCTTCCACATATGCCAAAGCCTCTGAGATTGCAAATAATTCCACTGACATAATACAAACATTTGAAGTTATTTTAAATAAAATGTTATTAGAGCCGGAGTCATGAAACGCTGCTCCCGAAATTTCGTCTGATTTAGAACCATCCGTATATAATATATGATAATCACCATATTTGCTATTTAATTCCTGTACAATACAATTTCTTAACGAATTTATTTCATAAAACCTTTTAGCCTGTTTAATACTATCCAAGTCTGTACTTATGACCTTATTAATGTCAATATTTGTGACCCAAGTATTCAATGTGAACATTTGCAGAGAACTACATGAATGTAACTTCTCATGCTTAATTTCATTATAAATTATAGGCACTAATGGAGTCTTTCTTCTCCGCCAATACCTACTATTTTGACGGAGTGTATAACAGTTATTTAACAGTTCAATAGTCGTATTTTTAGAAAAGCTTAGAGTTCTAAAGCAGTACTTAGTTGCTAAATAATATCTTCTCAGATACAGCGGCGGTAGGCATAACTCCGACTCCATTACATGAATGGGTGTGGTCTTAATAAAACCCCCAATTATTCGCAATGCCTGGTTTTGTATTCTGTCTAACTTTTGTATGTGACTTTTTGCACTATTGTCATATAAAAAACACCCGTAGTCAAGTCTACTACGGAGCAAAGATATATAAAGTTTTCTTGAATGCTTCGGGTGGACCCCCTAAGACGGACCAGTTAAAATTTTTAGTAAATTCAAAATTTTCATTGTTTTTTGACTTAACTCATTAATATGTTTGCTCCACAATAACGACCGATCCAACCATATACCTAAGTACTTAACACGGTGCTGTTTAAAAAAGAAGGACACTGCACCAGGGGACGATGGGGTTACATATTCTATGATTTATAATCTTCCTGTATGTGCTAAAGAATATTTACTTAAAATGTATAATTTCATCTTCAGGACAGGTTATATTCCTAGCCAGTGGCGTAGAATACAGGTGGTTGCTATCCCTAAAGCAGGAAACTCGAATAAATTTAGACCTATTTCGCTTATATCATGTTTGTGCAAAATAAAAGCCCTTTAATCAATAAGAATAAAAAAAAAAAACTCTAAAAAATCTATATTTATATAATCTAAAAAAAAAAAATCGGTCACATCTAAGACACCCGGAGGTATCTTTGCATCGTCTGAGTCTTATCCAAGACCGAGATGTATCGAAAATGCACCCGTATTTATATCACTGTCATTATTGCCTGCATTGAATTTAATTAGTTTCACTCTTATGCAGGTTTGTGTTTTTTACGTCGAGTTGAGATAATAATTATATTTCCTACGTATAAGCATAAACGAATGCAGTGTTGTGTTTTGGAGCCCTGTGACTCTCATTGAAGATAACCTTAATTTTCCTCTGAATCTGGGGTTCCATTAAAAAAAAAAAATTGAAATAAGGATAATCAAGATATTTTATGATAACATTTATCCAGATACAGAAATATTAGAAAGTGGCCCAAGATCCATACTATGCTGGTCATTCTCCTTTCCAGAACGAAAACGTTAGAACCAAAAACGCACTGTGTTTTCTGTTGCTACACCGCCGTCAAACTTATTACATTAGTCCTTCGAGCCGTTTCTGCAGCACTGGTGCCAAGGAAACTCGTTTCATTTTGTAAACTGAGTGAAAGCAAAGAAAAAGAGAAAAAAACCAATGAAGTAAAGGGGTTTCAAAACACCAAAGATTGAGTAAATAGTTGTATAAATTTTAAATTAGAATTCGTAACCAAAGCGTTTACGTAACCACTTGAGGTCAAAGTGGCCGTTACGACAAAATGCCAATATCATAAGTAACAACCGAATATTATTGACGTTTTGTTTCATAATTATAATACATAGGGAAGCCAAGGTAAGTCAAATAAAACTGACATTTACAAATAAAGTTTTAAGCGATGGTAGTGAGCAAGTATCTACCTAAATAAATATTATTACTTGTAAATTAACACACAAGATGAGTAAACTTTATAAAAATTTACTTACCTCAACAGTTTCTTGGAAATTATTATCAAGAGCCATAAGCAGTTCAGATAAGATGTCATAAGAAACGTCCTGGAATAGGTTATATAATTTTTCCTTTGTCAATCTGGCGGCTAGGTCATCTGGCAGATTGTTACGCCACTCTTCTAATTTTTTATTTTTAAAATCCAAATCCATAAATTTCTTGAAATCAGGTACTTCGGGTTCTTTGCCTGCTTTTGTCATTTCTGCTTGTTTTTTTGCTAATTGACTGTGGAAAATCGTTAAAAAATTATTATTAGACAAATATCTTTATTTTTAATTATTATATACGAGGGGGGAAGTTCGTGGAATAGAGGGGATGGAGTGAGGATAGGTGCACTCGCTTAGTGTCATACGAAATAGGGTCTTAAATGATAAATTGAGTTTCAGCTATATTGCGTTATTCGTTTACGAACACTCGACTGCTTTACAAGTCAATCCGGAAGAAAAGTGAAACTATGGAGAAAATTGAACCTGCTGTGATAAAAGTCAGTGAAAGATAGGTACCGAGAATGCTCACGCCACTTCAGGAACGGCAACGCGTCGATACGTCAAACCAATTCTTTTAGTTCTGTGGAGACGAACCTGCGCAGATTTTGGAGCGGATTGTTACCGGCCATGAGACATGGGTTCATCACTTAGAGCCTGAGTCCAAACAAGAGCAAGTCTATGCAATGGCAAAAAAAGGGAAAACCACCGCTAAAGAAATTCAAAGTGTCGGAGTCGGCGGAAAAGTCGATGGTTATTGCATTGGGATTGTAAGCGGATAATACTGATTGATAACAAGGAAAAAGGAAGGGCCATAACCGGAGAATACTACGCAACAATACTAGAAAAATAGAAGGAGGCCATCCGGCCCCATGTGATTTTTATTGGTTCTTCAATTAAAAAAATACTTAAGGGGTAAAAAATTTGGCTCATTTGGATAAAAAATATTTTTACGATGTTTTAGAAAAAATCATTCATAGATCTATTGAGCTTAAGGGTGATTATATCGAACAGAATTTCTACAAACAAAATAAAGTATCTACAAACTACAAAATCGGAAATAGATAACTAATTATTAGTCAATTAAGTTTTGTATAAAATGAATTTTAATAGTACAAGTTTTACAAAACAATAAAACTTGTATTATTTGAGCAGAGATGATGCACAGCATCTGTGAGAGTGCGTTCGTACTTCCCTTTTTGCTTTTACACCAATCAGAGCCAACTTTAACGTTTCAACCAATCAGGGCCTTGTTTGTCTTTGTTTATGTCACGTGATCACCAAGATGGTGGCGCTCGGCGCGCTTTCGTCATAGGAGTCTCTCACCAGGAGGCCTTATTGGGATGCTGTGCATCATCTCTGCTCAAATAATACAAGTTTTATTGTTTTGTAAAACTTGTACTATTATTCGGCATGTGATGATGCACAGCATCTGTGAGAGACCTGTCTATTAACTCCTGGTGATCACAAAACGACGCTATGTGAAGAGAATATAGAAACTATTAAATTAATTAATAACTGCAAAACAATAGCCAAATAGAAAAATTGTAAACTTATAATAGACTCTTCTAATAATTACAAAAATCACATAATCAAACAATTAGTAAAGCTGCCAAATAGTGACTAATGTTATAATTATTAAATCATACAGGCTCGAAATTTGTTACTAGATTAGATGTCTGGCTTATATTTGACCGGCCAACAATTGCTTTACAATAAAATTTCGCAAAGGTATTCTCTCTGCGCCAATTGCCACGAGAGAGAATGTCTTCAATAGGTAGGTTTTCATACCAATTCAAAGATGCTACAGCTGAGCGTACACTTCCGGGCGATGCCTGTATGTTGGCATCTTTTAGCACGGATCTTACCCAATTACCAATGACAGTTCTAGATGCTACACGAGTTTCACCTTTTACTGTAATAAACAAAGAATCGTGTTTTTGGCTTACCCGTCTGTGTTTGCTCAACTCCAACACTTTTTTGGTCCAATAAACGGGACATACATTTATGTTAGGATGTTTTAACAGTCTCCAACCTGATTGCCTATATGTTGCAGTGTCGGTTTTTGATCCAAACTCGGGATAAAATATGATTTGGTCACCGCTGTCTATGTAATGACCTGTTGAAACTTTTAAAAGCGTGAGATCATGAACGCGTCTGCCAGATGCAAGTAATAAGATACAGGACAGTCTACGTGACGCTTCAAAGAAAGTTATTTTATTTGGAAGATTATTTTGCGACCAGGCAATCAGGTCGCTAGGGTCCCAAATCGGAGATTTCTCTGCCCTTGGACTTTGAAGAGAGATTGCCTTTAGCATATGTTTAACCAAGAAATGTGAACTTAAGTTTTCATTGTTCTTGGTTTGACCAAAAGTTGTCACGACCGATTTATGCAATAAGATAGTGGGATAGGCTAATCTTTCTTCAAGGAACAGGAAGGCTAAATATTTTGACAGTGTACTCCCATCAGGTGACTTATAGTCAAAACTATTTACTCTGCACCAATTGACCCAGCGTACCCAGGCTGGTTTGTAGGTTTTTAAGGTTGATTTTCTCCAACTTAGTTTTAACAAGTCCTTTTCAGATTGTGACCAGTGCTCGGTTTCGTGGCTCCAGCCCCAATTTTCCATACAAAAAGCTGCATTTCTTGTACACGTGGTGGGGCAAGACCGGTGATCTGATCTATTAAGACATGTTTCAGATCTGGTATTCTCAGTGGTCTGCGCAACGCTCGCCTGCGAAGGTCTGGAAGCCAAAACGCTCTGTTCCACATCGGAGCCACTACAAGGAATGTTCCTTGTGCTGAGTTCAGATGATGAAGTACCCGGGGTATCAAGCTCGGTGGCGGAAACACCCAAGCCAACTGATAATTCCATGTCCGACTGAAGGCGTTGCAAAATGTTGCTGATGAGTCTAGGTGATCCTTGCTGACATAATTCTCCACAACTTTCGTTTGTTTGGTGGCAAACAGATCGATTTGTGGCGTTCCGAACGTCTTGAATATTTTCCTCAGTGCTGGTTTTTTCAAGTGCCACTCCGATGCCTTTTTTCCCCGAGATAATCCGTCGGCGATATCGTTGAATCTGCCTGGCAGGTATTCGGCAGTGATCGATATGTTCCATCGGTCCAAGATCCCCATCAACTGGTAAGTTAGATTGAGAAGGGTTACCGATCTCGTTCCCCCCTCTTTCCTGATGTAAGACACTACCGTCCGATTGTCCGTTTGGAAAACAAGATGTTGGTTTTGAAGTCGATGCTTGTAATGACTCACTGCCGCTATTATGGCAAACATCTCCTTGCGGTTGCAATGCCAGTTTAGTTGTTCCGGCCGCCATTTGCCTGACGTCGTGAAATCGTCCATCTGCGCACCCCAACCGAAATCGGCCGCATCCGTGGTCAGGAAGTGAGACATTAGCTCCGGATGTAAGGTGTTCTTCACTTGAGGACCTTCTAGTATGTCGAACCACCATTGGAGATCCGCAACAACGGGTGGAGATATACTCACTGGTTGCAAAGGCGGAAGGAGGCTCAATGTACGTGCATGTAATTGTAGTTGGCGACAGTGTAACCGCCCCCTGGGAATGACAAAATTGGCGAAGTTCATCATTCCTAAAATAATTTGTGTGCTTTTTAGGGATAATTTCCTCTTGGTCAGGGCATGGCTCACACCGGTCTTGATAGATTGGACCTTTCTTGAAGGTAAGCTCTTGAAATTGAGACCTGTGTTCCACATTATTCCCAAGTACTCTATCTCTTGTGTGGGCTTTAAAACTGACTTTGTGTAGTTTATGGTCCATCCTAATGTTTCCAGCACCCTGATGGCTATCCTGGTCTGATCCTGAAGCTGACTCACCGATTGGTTGGCAAGAAGAAAATCGTCTAAGTATACGATTGCCCTTAATCCTCTGTTCCTTAGGATTTGCACGACCCAGTTGGTCAGAGTGGCGAAGTTTTTTGGAGCGCATGACAGCCCGAAGGGTAAACTTGTCATTTGTAGGACTTGTCCTTTGTAAAATAGTCGAAGGAACCGCCGATGACACTCCCTGATGCTTAGGTGGAAATACGCTGATGAGAGATCCAGTTTCACCATCCAGTCGTTTTTCTGAAGGAAATGAGGTACTTGATGGTGAGAAATCAGCCTGAACGGCTTGGGCACTATGTGTTCGTTGAGACGCTTCAGGTTGAAAATAGGTCTGTCCGATCCATCGCTCTTCTTGGTCAGAAACATTGTGGAAAAGAAGCTGGACCCCAACTTGTTCTGATCTGGGATCTCTAGAACACCCTGTGCCAATAGTATTTCTATTTGGTCTGTCATCTGCGGTGATTCCTGGGTTTCGAAGCGACGCAGGATCCGGGGGCACGATTGGACTAGGGTAGGTTTGGAGGTAAATGGCAGCCGCATTCCCATAATCATATTGAGAAGAGCCTTCGGAGCCCGAAGCAACTGCCACTGCCTCCGATACGCTCGGAGGCAGCCCCCGTAAAACTCGGGCTGAGATGGCCGCGAGTCATTTGTCAAACCTTCTCTTGCTGGGTTGGTTGTCCTTTTTAAAGGACTTTTTTGTCTTATACGAGTCTTGTTTAGAGGCACTGGTTGTATTACCGTTGAATTTGCCGCCTCTTCCTTTTGTGTTGTGGTCTTTAGCACGAAAGGACTGGCTAGGGGTGAAAGCGTCACGCGCTCCGCTCGACTTGGGGTTTGGCTTTTGATTTTTCTTACCGTCCCTATCAAATGCAAACCAAGGTCGGACCCATTTGTCCATGCCCCCCGTGTGTTGCACATACAAACGCAACTGATCTTCATCGAAAAGACATTTGCAACTCGGAGGTATCTTACGGAGACCCTCTCGCAAGTTTTTATTAGGCAACTCGTTCAAGATACGGTCACGACGTGTTTCAACATATTCAGCCCTTTTGCCGCACACTATCTGCATAATTTCTTCACTGTTTTTATGGAATTTCGAAGAAGGTTGAAAAAGATTAGATATTTTATCGAAAATATTTGCCGCGGTTAGCGACGTATCGGGCGCAGCGGCCCAGTCAACAAATTGCTGCAGATTTTGTTTTAATAGCTCCCGTTGCGCCAACAAAGCATTGCAAACGGCTGCCATGGCCCGTTCAGACCCAGCGATGTAGTCCTTGCCCTTAATAAACTGCCTAAGCTCATCGTTGACCTCAAGCTCAACAAAACCGGGCGAGGCGTTGTGAAGTTTCAAGGCGTCCACGTAACGAATATCTTTCCATGCTGGATCACAAAATTTCTGCAGATCTGCGAGCCGTTTCAAGCGCTCAGAGTCGGCGCGGGGTACTTTAGGATCTTTTAATAAAGTGTTAATCTGACCTCAGTCTAAACGATGAATTTCATCTAGTTGATCGATATTACTTGGACGCGTCAAAAAGTTATTAGGGCTCATAGCCGTAGTAGGTTGCGTCTGCGCTGACATAGGAACAGACACAGAAGTTATTGGCGCGGAAGGCGCGGAAGGCGACGAAAGAGCGTGAGTTGAGGGCATGCCATGAGCTAGTAAATGACGCGGTACAGGGCGCGCGACATAACTAGGGTTAGGTATGGTTACGTCCGCGGCGAACGAACGTGTGGGTAGTGTGCTCGCAAAAGTCGTAACGAACGATTCAAAATTGTGCGTGTCAACACTACACGACTGCGGGGCTGAAAAAGCCTTGCTTCTCAAAATGTCGGTCAAAGTGCTGACTTGACTAACTAAACTCTGTATATACAAATCTTTGGATGACTCACCGATCTTCCTCTTTTTTACCTCGCTTGATTTCGATGAGCTGTCATCGTCACCCGATCCAGAGTTTGACTCGTCATCCGTCTCGTCCTGACGATGCCGCTTGCGGTTCGTCTCAGCTTCAACGGCGGCACCGGCGGCGGTGCCATCGGAGTATTCCCCGTTGTTCACATCGGAATCCCCCATATTTCACTTTAGATGTATGTGTAAACACAATTTTTCGGTAAAACACAAAAATAATTTCACTTTTGCAAATTTTTCTTCAAATAAATGTGTTAATGGTACGAGAAGTAACGACGCTATGACGAAAGCGCGCCGAGCGCCACCATCTCGGTGATCACGTGACATAAACAAAGACAAACAAGGCCCTGATTGGTTGAAACGTTAAAGTTGGCTCTGATTGGTGTAAAAGCAAAAAGGGAAGTACGAACGCACTCTCACAGATGCTGTGCATCATCACATGCCGAATAATACCCGGTTTTTACTGTTTTAGGCGATAGCTTGATAAAATATAGATAAAGGTGTGTTCACTAGGCGCTTAAATTTTAGTCAAATAAGATTTCGCCATTGTTCTTTAAGAAACGTCTTCTTGAATCACAAACAACAACAACAATTTTTTGGGCCGAAACACATAAGCGCGTTGCGGCGCCGCGCCGCTGAAATCGGCAGTGCGCTATAGCGGTGCGGCGCCGCAACGCACGACGCGAATTCCAGCGTTATGACGTCATACTTGTTGACAAGGATGCAGTTTGTTTCTAACACTCTTGCAAACAACACGTGTCAACCGAGAAGCAGTTTTAAAATTAAAATGTCTGACGTTGACGTCGATCTGTTTATATCTTCGGTTCAGGAACACCGTTGTTTGTGGGATACTAGTGACGAAACCTATAAAGACAAATTTATAAAACAAGAAGCATGGAAAAGCATTTGTGAGATCGTTTATGTTGATTACAAGGAAAAAAAACTCAACCGAAAAATCAAAACTGGGTAAGTAGTAACATAGTATTGTCTTAGGTTTACGCGATCACTATTCACAATAAAACTACAATTTTTACTGTAGTAAAAACGTAAAAATCTGATCCGCGGTTTAAATTGTAAAAATTGTAGTTTAATGTAAGTAGCATGTATCTTTTTTTTTTTAATCATATGAAATACACCATTTATTTTAATGCCCTATGCAAAAGATTTTCTCTAAGTTAAAATTATATTTTTTCTCGCGCTCTTATTCAAAAAGGTAAACAAATACTATAAATAAAACCAAATTGCCATTTAAATTGTTTATTCGCAGTTCACAACATGTTAAATAGTTTGAATCAAATGTATTAAGGTATTATTTGTATTTTGAACTGAGTAGGTATACGAACATTCATATTTTGTTTAATTGCCAACTTAGGGCGCCAACATCACTGGAAAAGTAATTACAAAAATCATTCCGTATTAGATGTGGGCTTAAATTATTTTCATTTGCTGTGGGCAAATGCAACATTTGCAGATCAGAATCATCAAAGATAATGTCATCGGTCGCTTGTACTCCATCTCGATTCAAAACAAAGTTGTGCATTACACAACATGCCTTGATAATGTCTGTCGCAAATTCGTATTGCACATTCATAGATCGATGAAATATGCGCCATTTATTGGCTAGGATGCCAAAAGCGCACTCGACATATCTTCGGGCACGACTCAGTCGATAATTGTAAACTCTTTGTTGTACCGACAAATGTTTCCCTGAGTAAGGGCGCATGACGTTATTCGAAATTGAGAATGCTTCATCTCCTACAAAAACAAATGGAGTTTCATTTTGAGAACCTGGTAAAGGCTTTGGTACAGGAATAGGTAATTTGCGTGTCATAATCAAATCATAAAGTTTAGAGTTCTGGAAAACGGTGGAGTCACTTTCCTTGCCATACGCTCCTATATCGACAAAAATGAATCTATATCTAGAATCTACAAGAGCTAATAAAACTATTGAATTATAGCCCTTATAATTGTAAAACAGTGATCCACTGTGCGCAGGACATGTAATACGGACATGTTTACCATCAAGAGCTCCTATGCAGTTAGGAAAATTTGCTTTCTTGTCAAACTCAATAGCGACATCTTCTAGAACCTGTTTTGTTATAGGAGGTATATTTTGACTTGATAGATGTTTCCATATGGCGCGACAAACTGTCCTTACAATTTTTGCTATTGTACTTGCTCCTCGGAAGTAATTCGTATGCATGGTTTTAAAGTCACTGCCGGTTGCTAGAAATCTAAAATGAAATAATAATTAGTAGGCAAATAATAAAATAATACAAATGTAGGTATAATCAAACTCAAACTGCGCAGGTAATAGTGTTGCTAAAGGAATAGATTTTCAAAGATAGACAGGTAGTTTTTCAAAGAAGTACTCAAGAAATATTTTACATTATGGTTGTTCTAGGCAAAGTCAATCAGTTTTTAACTTGCCTAAGTCAAGAAAAAGCAGAAAATTGTTCTTTTTCGGCGGCCAGCCATTTATATGAAATTGGATGGACCGAAAGTACTTATGAAAGTTATATCAAATTTTATATGTAATTTTATATGTAGTATAAATGGAATCTAGGGAATTTTAGTCTTTATTACTATTTTTCACTTGTGAAGTTATTTGTTGCAGGTAATGATTTAGTCAAGAAGTGGAAGGCCATAAAAGATAATTTTGCTAAATATCAAAAAAAACTAAAAGATGCCAATCGATCAGGAGCTGGAGCTGCAAAAATTAAAGAATATCACTTGAATAAACAATTACAGTTTTTGAAAAAGGTTTCACAAAATGCAACTGATTCCAGTTTATGTGTAGCGGAAGGAGATATTGAGAATGAAATAACGGCATTGCCTCGTTATAAAAGTCAACCACGAAAACGAAAGGCAGATGATAAGGATGATATTGAAGAAGATTTATTGGCAATATTAAAAACACCGGAGAATAGACATTTGCATTTTTTCAAGGGGATTTTACCATCTCTACAATCGTTAAATGAGAATCAAACATTGATATTTCAAAGTCGGGTGCTTCAAATATTAACGGACATTCTTCAACCTTCAATTCATCAAAATACACATCACGGCTATAATCAAGAATATCAGCATCAGGGTTATAATCAAGGATATTCAACTATGAGATACGATAATACGGTTCAGAGTGGCTACCACACTTCTACTCCTGGAAGTTCGATTACTGAACAGAGGACTACCTCATCATCAAACCAACAACGTCCAATAAATTCACCATTTTTACTGGACGAAACGTCAGCTACTTCCTATGTTTCACAAGATGAGGAGTTTGATTTTTCTTAAATTGATCATTACATTTTTTAAGGCCTATTAAAGTATTCTTAAAGTAAGAAAATTGTATAATGCAAAAAGCTTAATTTGATTCTGTCTTGTTTCATTTGAACCTGGCTTTGTACCACTAGGTACCCCCAAACCATGAACACTAGTGATGCAAAATTTTTATCGACACCCCGCTAGTACCACAGGTGTATAAAGCCAGGGGTACAAATAAAACTAAACATTTGATTCCGAGTGCCATAAACATCAATAAAAAAAAATAAGAAACCTATTTGTTTTACCTTAAAGTTAAGCCCAGCATTTCCAAAGCAGTAACTGGTTTCCTTCCTTTATTTTTTTTCTTCTGTATATATTTTGATAACTCGCTTAATAGCTCTTCAAATGATGATATACTCATTCTAAAGTAGGCAACAAATTTTTTTTCGTCTATCTTTAATGCTTCGTATTTTTTAGAAAAGAACTCGCCATTTGGATTCATACCCTTACTTAATGGATGTATCCAGTATCTTCTTTGCCGTATTTTTAAGATAGAATAATGTCTTCTTAATAACAAATAAGCAATAAGTTTATTACGATCCATCGCAGAGAGACGTCTATCCACACTCAAAAATCACGAGAAAATGGTTACCCTACCATAATGCCCTGTTTCGCGACGCCGCAACGCGGCAACGCAACTGCCGATTTTGGCGTTGCGGCGCCGCAAAAATAAGCAGTTTGCGTTATGTGTTTCGGCCCTTTAAGAAACTTCAGCTCTTTCAAAGATACTCACAAAGACAGGACAACAGTCAAAAATTAAGAAATAAAGCTTCATTCATGCATTCATGCTATTAATTGTTATGTTACTAAGCTATATTGTAATTAAAGAAGTATTAAATGCTAGCAGAGGGTCCACCCAATGGTAAACGGTAAACCATCAGGTGAATGCAGGGCATGGCAGGTGTAGGCACACATCCTGCTATGTGGCGCCCTCTGACCATCGAGCTATATATATATGATCATTAAGAGTGGTGCAGTAACTATAACAAAAATAGGTAACATCATCATCATCATCATCAATTTAGCCCACTGAATACCACTGCTGAAATAGGTGTTTTGAAGGGAGTTCCAAAGCAACTTGCTTTATGTCATCTGATGCATAAAGATGGGGTTAATGATGACAGCAGATGGTAGAAGTACGAGGGGAATGCTGCTGGTCAATCCCTGTTATATTCCCTTGGACGCCCCGTAAAACATCCGAAGGCAGAGGACAACAAATGTATTCTGATCTACCGTAACCCCACGGTTTATTATACTAGATTTGACGTCCGCGAAAAATACAAGATGCAGCATACTGCTATATACTCTATACCTACATCAGTAAATCAGATACCAAACAAATTTCTTGTTCAATTGTACTGGAAGGATCTAATATTCAAAACTATGATATTAAGTACAGATACTATTTCAACATATTTAAAGAAATTCGCAGTTGCTCTTGGAGCTGTAGGCACCCACTATTTTAAATCGCAAATGCCCGGCCTGAGGATTATTAAAATGATTAAATTATACATTGAATACTTTGAATTCCCCATAACAAATGACTGCATTAATAATGTTTGGCATAAAAGCAGCACTACATATTAGTCGATAGCAGTTGGTAAGCTATGATGACCCAAGTCAGTAAATGGATGGGTGCCCGTCTTTGGAAGTATGAAAGATAATTTGTTATCCATTAGTCTCAGCTCCTATCAATTACAAGGAATAGTAATCGTTAAAAGAAACAAACTCGCATTGTTAGTTGATTTGTATGCTAATAGTTTACCATGAAAATTTCTAACAGTTTTTATTTAGTCCTAGCGCTGAAGTCATCGTAAATGTGGTTACACTTCATGTATTCAGTATTGTTATGCCTTAAATGAGGGGTTTTCTGCTGCCCGCTGAGGAGATCTGTCCTGTATCTCTAATCATATTCATCATATCTACACAAAATTTGAGCAAAACTAAACTGATTAACCTATCCAATACAAAAGAAATATTTAAATTGATTTACATTTTACAGAGTTATGGTGACAAATTGTCAAACAATTTCACTATCAAAGTTGAATGTCAACCTATCCTATACAAAACAATTATTTAAATTGATTTACATTTGACAGAGTTATGGTTATAAAATTGTAAAAAGCTTTCACTTTCAGATTTGAGTTTTAGGATAAAAAAAGTATCCTATGTCCTACTTTGTAGTATGAACTCAAATTGTGCAGTTCCATTTGAATTCATTCAGTAGTTACAGCATGATGCGCGGCACAGATACAGAAAAATATTACAGTTTAGGGTTCAATATAGGTTATAGAGTACCCTCCAAAAAAAAATTACAGAATGTGCAGTACAGTGTACAGAATTCGACCCATTACAGTTTTATTATAAGTGCAGATATTTATATATATATATATATACTAGCGGACCCCAGCGCCATCTGTCAGGCTAATTTGTGAATCTAAACCATCCAAGGTGCCACCCAAACGTAGGTATACCAAAAAATTCATTCAAATTGGTCCAGCCATCTAGGAGTTCAGTGACATACACACACACTCAAGAAATAGCTGCAGATATTTATATATATATATATATACTAGCGGACCCCAGCGCCATCTGTCAGGCTAATTTGTGAATCTAAACCATCCAAGGTGCCACCCAAACATAAGTATACCAAAAAATTCATTCAAATTGGTCCAGCCATCTAGGAGTTCAGTGACATACACACACACTCAAGAAATAGCCATATAATAAGATTTTGATTTTCATAATTTTTGGTGCATTAGGTGTAAAGAACTATAACTTTAAAAATATTCAGATTACAGTGGCAAAGAAGAAGAAATAATGAAAGAAACATACCCTAACATACTACAATAGGATAGCAGCATCACTTTACACTTAAGACATATCAATAATTATGGTACCATCTAAATCAAGTTTAACTGTATAACTAAACTAACACAGATCAAAAGCAAGGCCTTACATTGAAAACAAAAATAGCAGATATTCAACAAACATCATTACCTTTAAATCAATCAATATTGTATAAAAGACACTAACATTCTAAAACACTGCAGTACATAATAGATCATAATAGATTGTAAAATACATTAAATGTGGGTTAAATCACATACCTAAATGTAACTTCAGATTCAAACTAAGGCAGAACCACAGAACAATATTACTCCAAGGAGAAGAAGTACAACTACATACAAAAATGTGCAGACTATTCGCCGCCACGCCATCTATTAATAGTTTGACGGCCGATTGGCGCAGTGGGCAGCGACCCTGCTTTCTGAGTCCAAGGCCGTGGGTTCGATTCCCACAACTGGTAAATGTTTGTGTGAAGAACATGAATGCTTTTCAGTGTCTGGGTGTTTATATGTATATTATAAATATTTATGTATATTATTCATAAAAATATTCATCAGTTATCTTAGTACCCATAACACAAGCTACGCTTACTTTGGGACTGGATGGCGGTGTGTGTATTGTCGTAGTATATTTATTTATTTATTATTTATTTAATAGTTCCACACAACGAAAATTGTGGCGGGAAATTATTGAATGAAATTTTGGAAGTTTGTGAACTGTGATGGCTGAAATAAAAATATTTAAAACACCGTAGAATAATAATTCGGTGTTTTACATATTTTTATTCCAGCCATCGTAGTTTGCAAAATAGTTCTTTTTACTTATTTTTTCGTATGCAGATAGAGTGAAGAAAAAACAACATAGGATTTGGTTATATCTTTTATTATTTTTATACATGTTTTAAAATAGTTATTTTTCTTAGTAATGAATTTTTACTAGCTTCTGCCGCAAAAGTTCTGTTTTTTAAAATACAAAACCTTTTAATGCATATTGCTAACACACTATTAAGAATATGAGTAGTGTTTTCAACTTTATGAGTCATGCATCCATCTAACCAGCTGAAGGATATTCTGTCCTTTAATTTTATATTTAATGTTTTTTTTAACTCTCCCGTATGTGAATTCATATTCAAAAATTCATTAATGTAAGTTGCACATAACTCAACGCATTGTATGAACTCAGCAGTAACATAGTTCAAGCTAGACTTTCTTTCATTATATGCCTTAAAACTATTAAATATGTGCACTGGTTCTATAGAATTCGATAGCATAATTTCTTTGCAACTAATACATGTATTATTTTTAAGTTTTTTAAATACAAATCCACATACATAGGCACATGCCTAGTTCTCCGCATTATCCTCTGTGTCCTCATTAATGTCAGTAACATCAATATCATACAACTGATTAGGTGATGACACTGGTACAGGCGTTCTAGTTTTTAAATATGTGGTCATATTAGTTAATAGTGTGTTAGCATCATCTTCACAATTTTTACTATTACATTTATATTTTAAACTATTTACAATGCTGGTTTTCAAACCAGCAATAAATTGTTGCACATTTGGGTTAGGATTGGAACCACAGTGGCCCCGTATACAACCAAAGAGATTTACTAAAGGGTCTTGGTTTAGTCTTCGGGTAGAAATTGCCAGTATTTTTAATTTTTGCAAATTATGCCAAAGCCTTTCTACAGCCCCAATTGTTCGTATCCACCCATTGGCCGAAGGAGGGGTACACACAAGCCCCAATAAATTTAACATTCTTAAAAAATGTTTTTAATTCTGAGAATAGCTCTAAATGTCCACTTGATTTACTGAGATTTGATGAAAATTTCTTCCCTCTTTTTAAATCTGGACTTTCAGCATTTAATGCATCAAAAATAGAATCTATTTTGCTGATGAGTGTTGCTGTAACTACAGCATCAGGGGAAATGTGATCTGAAAGATACAAAATGAAATAAAATATCAAACTAACCATAATTTAATTTTAATAAGCATAAATTAATCTGAACAAAGGAAAAGTAAATTTCTATGCCTGCTTATTTCCTTTACTAAATTGTCATACAATTTTCGGTTGTTATAAATATCTGATAAACTAAAGTAACTACTGAATATATAAGTTCAAAATCTATAATAATGTAGACACTGCTGCTGCTCACTGTTGCTTTACCATGCTAAAGGGTGTGCATTTATGGTTTTTTTTAATTCAAGGTCTTTTGTTATGATATGTAGGACTTGTCCTATTTGTAGCAACTCAAGATACACATTAATATATAAGCAACTTACTTGAAGACACTTTAGCAAACAATCCTGCAGCAACCGAATGACTTAAAACTTGTGCTGCTAACTTCACTTTCATTTTTTGCTTCCCATTTGGATTAATATGTTGTTCTGTGAGTGCAGGTGTGAATACGAAATTGGGATTTTTATTGTCCACTTTAAAAAAGTCTTGGATATGCTTCCATTTTGCCAGTCCTGAAATCGTAAAACAACATTGCAGTACCTACCAATTTACTTTTTATTGTCTTATTTACTATTGCAGAATACAATTTAATCATAATATATAAATTTAGATAGTACCTGTTGTTCCATGTATTGAAAAATTTTCTGGACATTCAATATTGTGTTTTAAAAAGTTGTTCCTAAAACACTTGAGGAGATGTGGGGGATCCATAATAGTCACAATTTCATTTCCTTGAAGTTGAAAATAAGGTGTCCCTAGTGTGGACCCTAGGGAATTTATGGCTCTTACATTTACTCCATCCATGTCACACACTGTTGCTACAACTTTTAAATTGTCTAAGTAACATTCTGCCAATACCTAAAATAAAAAAAAATGTGATTAAATAAATATAAAACAGGTATCTGCATAGAATAATACAAAGGTACTTTCCACCATCTGTTCCTCTGCTTATAGGTAGGGTTATTATGTATAGGTTTAATATTATTTAAAGTTAATATGTTAAAATATTACAGTAATTGTTCAAGGTATCTTTTAGAAGGTAATTGAAATTTTGCTGATCATACTTCTCACCCCTACTTCTACTGTATATGGAATAACTACAAAGTTTAGTAAAGGGAGTAGTTATAAAATATTAGTGTTTATCTACGCAAGTCTTTAATAATTGCTTGAAGTCTATCAGCTGTTACCGATTCTCCTGAGAAATAGTGGGCTATTGGTTGCTTCCACCTTTTTCTTAATCCTACCAACATAAAAACCAATGCATGTGATGCTATTTGTTGGCTTCTACCTTGGGAACCATGATCCTGGTATCCTTCAATCTTGTCTGTTCTTGGATTATATAACAAATTTTTTCGAATTGCCATCTCGTCAAACATTAATGTACACAAATTATCAGTTTTTGACTGTGTTAGTGTAATTTCCTTTAAATTTGCCATAACTTTACTGTCAATTCCACAAGGTAAATTTACTTTATTTAAAAGACTTTTTAAAGTACCAGGGTTTGGCAAGCAAAACAATCTTCTGAGCAATCTAAAGCATGCACTGGATTTTTTATACATAGCCAGTGCTATGATTTTTTCATTTAAAGTCCAGCAACGACCATTTAATTTTCTAGGTGTATTAACCATTTGGCTTTGTAAAAGCACACCAAATGCAGGTTTTAAATTTTCATTTAATTTTTCTAAGTACTCACTCTTTGAGAGAGTCTAATAGTGATTTTCTACTTGCTGCAGAATTTTTGCCTTTTTTTAACATCTTCTTCAGTCTGTATATTTTATTAATATACTTCTTGCACCTTTTAAAATGTTTGTTAATTTTTGTGTTCTTCAAATTGACAGGTTGAGTCACAAAAGTAATCTGGAATACAGAAATATCCATTTAATTTATATTACAGTTTGTATATTTTACTTTGTTTAGCAATTACATGTCACTTGTGTTGATGGTGAAGAGTAACATTGTGAAGGAACCCACATGCCTGAAAGTTGCATGCATGATGATGTTGGTGAAGATTATGACAGATTGATTGTTACACTTTCACACTCACTGTTCAAGTGATCATCATGAAAATTTTGAATGCAAATTGTCACAAATGAAGAAAACAAGATTTCTTCCAGTAGAAAAAAAACCTGAATTTTATTTACATTTATCTATTTGAATGTGAGTGAAGCTGCGGGCAAAACTATTCGTAGTAATGCAATCACTAACCCGTCTGCCCAGCATGGTGATTATAGACATACCCTTCCCTCTTGAGGGCTTTAGTCCAGCAGTGTACTGTTTTAGTCTATAGATGATGCATGATACTTACGTCCAATTGCTGTGCTTGAACTTTTAGAGGCGAGTTAGGCAGATATTGTATAAAAGATGAAGACACAGTAGACACTGAAGTTGTCTGAAATAAAAAATGCAGAAAAAATTACAACCCTTTTTTAAATAAAAAATTTATAAAATTAACAAAAAAGTTTTAAATATCATACCGTTGAATCTTCCATTTGTGACAATTCAGCTAATAATGGTGGGAACAACAAATTTGGAACAGCATTAGGATTTAACCTTTTCATCGTCTCATTTGTGAAGGCACTGCGATCAAAATGCTTACTACACAATAACTTATGGCCTCTATAATTAACCTATGGTCTTTCAACTCCACTTCAGCAATATTTTCAAAACAATATTCAGCCCAAAGCCGAACCCTGAAACAAAATAACAACACTAGTAAGTAATATAGCAAAACCACTTTAGAAGTTAAAGAAATTAATGGTGTTTTTAGGAAATATTTTAGTCATTTAATAAAACGGCGAAGTGATAATTACATAAACTATATTACCTATCTTGCTAAATTAGATGCCTTTCCAGCTCTCGGGAAAGAATGAAAAGTAAGTGTAGGGTCTTGCGCAGCAGATACACCACACTTCACACACTTTCTATATTTATCTGCCATGTTAAACAACAATAGAATAGAGTCCTTTCTCACAATAATAAAAGAGTCCTGTCTCACAATAAAATTAGTCCGTCGTCTTGTTCTATTAGGCTCAATCGCACTGCTGCGAGTTTCCTCAAGCAAACAGGGAGAGAAAAGTAGAAACACTTCGGAACAGAAAAACTTTTTACAAAGAAAACATGAAAAATTGCCGTTCGCTCCAAACGAAAACTAATTTTCATGTAAACTTGTGAACATAATATCCGGTTCCGACATTCACTTGTTTTATTGCCACTACTCTAAATTCCAGTACCGATTGCTGGCAATACGAGAAAACATCGATTGAAATTGATTATGTAAAAAAGATTTTTAACTATTTTAAACAAATTAACACATGACGTTTATCAAACTATAGTTTTGAGTAGTAAAATTTTGAAATATGATTGTTTTACTATTATTTTTAACAAAAATATATTCACTGAAGTCGATAATGATGATTAATGAAATCGATTATTAAATTTCCATCGACTTTTTTTCTAATGGTAGCACCACTGTTTTTTTTCTCTTTTCCTCTTGTATATCTACCATTTCATTCTAAATGTTTCCACATACAGTCTGTCATAGCTTCATACAAAGTTGTTACCCCCTGGGTATGGAGGGTAGAGGTAAGGAGAGTCATCTTATATGGGAGAAAAGTTGAAAAAGTGTCCAGTTGTTGCGCTAAATAACAGTTCAAAAATCCTCCACAATGGCGCTGGTGGATGCACAGGGTATGGTATGAATGTAGCAATCGTAGATGAATTGAAGTATGCCGAGTTAAAAAATTTAATGTCATTATCGACTAAAGTAGTTAATTATTGAGAATTTCAACAACTTACGTTGTACAAAATATTGTGGTAAATATAACCTTACTTCCTTGTATCTCCATACTTCCTTGTTTATTTTTCAAGCCTACTCTAACAATATTTATATTTGGCGCTTCTTTTAAGAGTTACCCTGATGCAAATGTGGCGCCATCCTAATTTAATACATTTGACGACACTTTTTCATATACACAGATGACTCTCCTTACCTCTACCCTCCATTCCATACCCTGGGCAGAACAAAGGATGTTTGTGTTTCGGTCTGACCGGCAATAATCAATACTGCGCAGTCGCCAAATAAATCAATGCAGGGTTTGCATCCCGGGAAAATATTAGTAAGAGCTTACAATTTACCTGCAAATTAAACTGAACCTTTTAAGCATACACATAAGGCTTGTTTTAAGCAGATTTTTAGCTTTGCGCCCTAACGATAGCCTTATAGAAAGAGGCGCGCAATATGTATCATATACAGTACTGTACACAAATACGTATACAAACACATGCACACCTACAAACACACAGATGGATGCGTCCAAATGAGTTTGATGTAATTCACGAGTGTGTGTATCACAATACGTTTTTAAAATATGGCAAATAAATTTTACTTACGGTCTCCCCCAAAGTTTTCAACGATGTTGTATAATAACATCTCTCATAACGTCTCTGCTTAAAACTTCGCCAAAGGTGCTTATTATTTATCAATAATATTATTGTAATCTGCCTGGTCTTGGTACTCCATGTTGTTAACACAATATAATTTCACAAGCAAACTAATAAGGTATACCACTAATCGATTTTAATGTCTGCTTTTGATTCACTACGGAATAAATAGAAAATAGAACATTAACGTGTTTATTACGAAACTCATATTTTTACCACTGCAGTATCCATAGATTGTACACTATACTAGGGATGGCGATCTGAGATCGATTAATCGAAGAATCGATTTTTCATGCAGAAAATATCGTTTTTTTAAATCGATATGAAGTACTGTGTCGATTCACTGAATCGATATATCACCCTTGTAAATCGACATTCGATTTTTTCTGTTTTGGTATAAACCATACAATTATTTGCATTTAGTTGAATGTGCTTGAATTATAAGAGTGCTGCCGGTTAAAGAGTTAACTACTAATAAACTCGCGAGATGGCTGTATGTTTAGTATCCTTTACTCGCCTCTCTTTAATAAAAAAGTTACGTTTGTAGTCTTTGACTTTATGTATCTATAATCTGTGACGATTGCTATTGCATTATTCATTTGTTGTATGGAGGGCATGGAGTATAGAGGTACTCCATGATGGAGGGTAAAGGTAAGGAGAGTCATCTTATATGGGAGAAAAGTTGAAAGTGTCCAGTGTATGCGCTAAATAACAGTTCAAAAATCCTCCACAATGGCGCTGGTGGATGCACAGGGTATGGTATGAATGTAGCAATCGTAGATGAATTGAAGTATGCCGAGTTAAAAAATTTAATGTCATTATCGACTAAAGTAGTTAATTATTGAGAATTTCAACAACTTACGTTGTACAAAATATTGTGGTAAATATAACCTTACTTCCTTGTTTATTTTTCAAGCCTACTCTAACAATATTTGGTTTGGCGCTTCTTTTAAGAGTTACCTTGATGCAAATGTGGCGCCATCCTAATTTAATACATTTTGACGACACTTTCATATACACAGATGATCCTCCTTACCTCTACCCTCCATATATAATGTTAATTAATACAAGTAGCGCCATCTATGGACATCGAGGTGAAAGTTTGTCTATTGTCTATGTATGAATGACTTGCATTAAATCAGTCTATAGGAAACCAACAACCAACGACTTTTATTAGGTTATGGGCTACTCAGATTTTGTAAAGTAAATTAAAGTTATTGCGTTTTTAGAAGAGTTATTGTTAGTTTGTTAGTTTATTTTACGCGTACAAGTCTTATTGCGAGTGTGCCAAAGCTCAAGGGTCGTGAAAATTATGATGACTGGGCGTTCGCCGTACAAAACTTGCTAGTTCTTGAGGACACTGACAAATACCTCAAGCAAGAAGCAGCGGCGACAGATGCAGCACAGGCAGTAGCAGATGCCAGAACACGCGCAAAATTGATCCTGACTATTGACACATCATTGTTTGTGCGCATAAAGGAGACGAAGACAACAAAGGAGTTATGGTCAAAACTCAAAGCTCTATTTGATGACGCGGATTTTCAAGAAGAATAACTTTGTTACGTCATTTAATCTCCATCAGACTAGAAACATGTGCAAATATTATAATAATATAGTTACGTTACGCAGATTGTGGAAACTTCGCAACGATTAAGCGGTACTGGATTTATTATAAACGATGATTGGGTTGGGTCATTATTACTAGCTGGTTTACCAGATAAGTTTATGCCAATGATCATGGCAATAGAGCATTCCGGGTTCCAGATCACGGCAGATTCCATAAAAACAAAATTGTTAGGTATGGAAAATGGCGGCTCTGTTGAAGTGAATGGAAATGACAACTCAGCATTTATTGCTCGAAGTTGGCAGAAAAAGAAACTTGGTAAAGTTGGCAGCAATAGCAAAAATGGCGGACTCACTCCGAATATCTATGCACCGAGTACGTCAATGTCAAACTCAAATGACAGAAATAATAAAACAATAACATGCTACAAATGCAAACAATCAGGACATTTCATGTATCAATGTCCATTTAGAAACGAAAAAAAAGAGAAGAAAAAGCAAACAAATGCATTTAGTGTTGTTTTTCTGAGCGGTAACTTGATTAAATGTGACTGGTATGTTGACTCGGGAGCCAGTACACATATAACTACAAACGAAAGTTGGTTGACAAATAGGACGAATTCGTCAAGTTTATTTATTTCATGTGCCGGCGACGTAGATGTCACGACGAGTTTCGGTTACAAGGTTACAGTGAAGAACGTGTTGTGCGTACCGACTCTTGCGACTAACCTGCTATCAGTCAGTGAATTGATAAGAAATGGAAATAGTGTTGTGTTTGAACCCAACCGATGCCTCATACAAAACAGATTAGGCAATCTAGTTGCGGAAGCTGAACTTGTAAATAATGTATACAAGTTAATCTTGCAAAATGAGACTTGTTTGTTATCATCATCAACAGTAGATGGACAAACATGGCATAGAAGGCTTGGACACTTAAACAGTACAGCTATGAACAAGATGAAGCAAGGTTTAGTCAATGGAATGGATTACTCAGACAAATTTGTGACAAGTAAGTCTAGCTGTCAAATTTGCTGTGAAGGCAAACAATCAAGATTACCATTTACGAAAGGTAACAAGCTACAGAAATCTTGCAGATTGTGCACTCAGACATCTGTGGACCGATGGAGTGCAAATCCATTGGTGGTGCAAGATATTTTTTGCTATTTATTGATGACTTCACCAGAATGACCTTCATATACTTCAATGATTTTAGAGATTTTTTGAAACATGAAGGGGTAATTCATCAAAAATCAAATGCTTACACACCAGAGCAGAATGGACTCAGTAAAAGAAGCAATCACACCATTGTGGAGAGAGCTAGATGCCTACTTTTTGAAGCAGAATTAGATAAAAAATTTTGGGCAGAAGCTGCAAATACTGCAGTATATCTCAAAAACAGGTCTACAGCTTCAGGTATTGAAAAGACTCCATATGAGATGTGGTTTGCTAGGAAACCAGATTTACAACATTTACGTGTATATGGGAGTCCAGTGATGGTGCACACACCAAAAGAAAAAAGAGCCAAGTGGGACAGAAAATCAAGAAAACATATACTTGTTGGTTATAGTGATAATGTCAAAAGTTGCCGAATATATGACCCAGTAAAGAACAAAGTCACCACAAGTAGGGATGTTATAATACAAGAAAAACCCAAGCGTCAAGAGACAGTAACTGTTTCTCTAGAAAGCACAGATTCAGTGGGGGAGTTGGTAGAGGAATCTGTGGTGAAACTTGAACCCCTAAACAAATCAAGTTCTTCAGAATCTGATTATTTGGATGTTGAAGAAGAAGAAAGTTTAGAGTCAGAAGCTTGTGGAGAAAACCTGAACTCTGAACAGACTAGTTCAGCTCCACAGAGTACAGAAGAAGCTTCAGATATACCACACGCATACTCTACTACACCAGTTTCAGAAGTAACAGAGAAGCGTCAGAGGAGAAAGCCAGATAGATACGGTATTGTCAACATGTGTGCTACAGCTACAGGAGAAGATGAACTGGCATATGCAGAGGCCATCAGTGGGCCAGAGCGACTGATGTGGTTGCAGGCCATGGCAGAGGAGCTGCAGTCATTCCAAGACAATCAAGCATGGGAAGTCGTCGATACTCCCAGCAACGCGAGTGTAGTGCAATGTAAGTGGGTGTTTAAAAAAAAGTTTGACTCAGACAATAAAGTGTCATATCGTGCGCTGCTTGTAGCCAAGGGTTTAACCCAGAAGGCTGGTATTGATTACCAAGAAACCTTCAGTCCAGTGATTCAACCCTGCGTTTGTTGTTTGCCATAAATGTCCAGTTAGGCATGGATATCACTCATCTAGATGTGAAAACAGTTTTCCTTAATGGTCATCTAAAAGAAAGCATATTTATGCATTTACCTGAAGGTTTTCCCATAAATATTTCAAATAAAGTTTTAAAGTTGAGAAAAGCTGTTTATGGATTAAAACAATCACCTCTAGCATGGTATAAAAGGGTTGAGGAGATACTATGTAAATCAGGATTTAGAAAATGTAAATTAGAACCCTGTGTATTTGTTAAAAATCATAGTGATAATAAGAAAACTATAGTTGGACTGTATGTCGATGATTTTCTAGTATATTCAAATTGTAAGTCTGAATTTGATAATTTAATAGAGAATTTAAAATAAAGAATTTAGGTCAAGTAAGAAATTATTTGGGCATGAGAGTTAACATTAACAAAAGCACCAATGTAATTACTTTAGATCAAGAACAGTATATTAATCAGTTACTTGAAAAATTTTATATGTCTGAATGTCAGTAGAAACTCCTATAGAATGTAAATTGAATGTTGATAAGTCTAATGTATGTGAACAAAAGCTACCTTATCAAAAATTAATAGGAAGTTTAATGTACTTAGCTGTCCTAACTCGTCCTGATATTTCATTTTCAGTCAGTTATTTAAGCCAGTTTAACAACTGTTATTCTTATGTACACTGGAATTGTGCAAAAAGAATTCTGAAATATTTATCACAGACTAAAACCTATTGTTTAAAATATTCTAAAGAAAGTGCAGAGCTTGTAGGTTTTGTGGATGCTGATTGGGCAAGTGCATCACTTGCCCAATACTGGCAGACGCTCATATACTGGTTTCTGTTTCACTAAATCAGGCGCTGTAATTTCTTGGGAGAGCAAGAAACAAAGAACTGTTGCTCTTAGTAGTTGTGAAGCAGAATATATGTCTTTGTCGGAAGCATGTCGAGAAGCAATATATTTACAGAAGTTAGAGTTTGAAATAATTGGTTCCTGTACATTTGTGTAAAAATTATTATGTACAATGACAGTCAGAGTGCATTAAAGTTAGCAAATAATGATCAGTCACATAAACGGTCCAAACATATTGATGTCAGGTATCATTTCATCAGAGAAGTTTTAAGAAATGATATAATTGAAGCTAGATATTTGTCGACAGCTGACATGCCTGCTGACTTGCTAACCAAAGGTCTGCCAGCTGTTAAACATTATAAGTTCATGAAAGATTTTGGAATTGTTAATTTAGAATAGCCAAGGCAGGACTGTATACTGTATTTGTTATTGTATATTGAGTTTAAAAGTTTTTTTTGTGTAGCTTTACCTCTCCACTGTATGTAATACTTTGAAAGTGTTGTTATTTTGATAAAGTGGGGGTGTTAGAATATTATCAAATATAATGTTAATTAATACAAGTAGCGCCATCTATGGACATCGAGGTGAAAGTTTGTCTATGTATGAATGACTTGCATCAGTCTATAGGAAACCAACAACCAACGACTTTTATTAGACATAACATGACACTTGACATCCAGAGGTAGTGTTGCCATTGCTCGGATATAAATAAACTACTACTAATTTGGTAGTTTTTAATTAGCAATGGACCCCCAATTTCAACTGTTATGGAATAAAATGAAGGAGGAGATGAGTCAACAAACGGCTAATATAAATCAATGTATGAATGTAACCATGGATGAAAAACTAAAACCTCTTGTGAAAGACATAGTTGGGTTGAAACTGGAGGTAGAAACACTGAAAGCCAAAACACAGCACTTGGAAAGACAATCAAGGAAAAATAATGTAATTATCCCAGTGTTAAAGAAACCGAAACTACTTTAACTGACCTACTAAATTGTGTCATTACAACCCTGAACGTTGTTAGTGAGAAGACAGGGATAGAAGCTTGGGATAAGTGGGAGATAAGTAACGTTCAAAGAATAGGGAAAAAGAATGATGGTAAAACACGTCCTATATGCATGTCACTCACATTGTACTGGCGGAAAATGGAACTTCTAAGGAATAAAAAGCATCTTCCAGAAAATTATATGTAACAGAAGATTATCCCAAAGAAGTA
The DNA here is from genome assembly GCF_905163445.1 of Pararge aegeria. Lineage (NCBI taxonomy): Eukaryota > Metazoa > Arthropoda > Insecta > Lepidoptera > Nymphalidae > Pararge > Pararge aegeria. Next base: position 251,706 of record NW_024396989.1, on the reverse strand, counting down.
CTATTGAAAAGGAAAGAATTAAAGAATAAACTAAAAGAAGAACTAGAAAAAGGCAAAGAAGGGTTTATCTCCTACGATCGACTAATAATAAAAGAAAACAAAGAAAAACGGAAAAGGTCACCTACAACATCGCCAAACTTACCTAATGACGAGAAACTGAACATCAACAAGACTAAAATGGGCAGAGTTCACTATTTTGACAAAGCGAGATCGCTCTCATTTAGTGGAACCAGCAGCAAGAATTAGCAACTAAGTAACACCAACCGCAAACGGAAAACTAAAAAGTCAGAAACAGAAGAAAAAACAAAACAACAATAAATGATCCCAATCAGGCTGGTCACCTTGGGATGTCCGACCAACACCCTCTGGAATGCTTACAAAAATTAGGAAAATTAGAAAAATTTGAAAATTCATTTAAACCTAAACCTTTACCCAAATGTATATTGAACGCCATAAAAGGAAAAGAGAATGCACTAGAAAAAATAAACTGGGATATATTAGGATTGAGCGAAATTCGACGGTTAGGTGAAGAAGTGCGAGAGTATAAGGATTATATATTTTACTATAAAGGGGAAACTAAAGGACTACATGGAGTAGGTTTTATGGTCAAAAAGGAACTAAAAGAATCAATTATACAATTTAGAAGTAAATCAGAAAGAATTGCCGTTTTAGATTTGGCTTTACAAGAAGGAAAAGATCCATGGTCTATTATACAAGTGTATGCACCCACAGAACAAGCCAAGGAAGAAGATAAAGATTTATTTTATGCATCGCTACTGGACACCATTGAAGAAAGCAACAAAAACAAAATTGTAATGGGAGATTTCAACAGCCAAATAGGTTGCCAGCAAGAAGGAGAAAACAATGTCATTGGTCTCTATAGCCAAGGCAAGCTTAATAAAAACGGACAAAAATTAATCGATCTTGCTCTTGAATCAAATTTAAGAATAATGAACACCTACTACAAGAAAAAAATAAACAGGAAATGGACATGGATCTCACCGGATGGGAAACATAAAAATGAAATAGATTTTATATTAACTAACAAGCCATTTATTTAATGATGTTAGCATTATAAATCAACTCAATTTTAGTACAAATCATAGGATGGTTAGAGCCACCTTAAAAATAACTAACAAGCGGAAAACAAGAAAACGCATAAAAAACATATCGGATCAAATACCTATTCCAATCCCAGAAAATATACGAAATAAAGCTAAAGAACAACTAGACAACCTTAAATCGAACTATTCCATCCAAGAAAAATACAATGAACTTGAAAAAATACTAACCAAACTAAGAACTGAATTAACACATAACATGAAACGGACAAATAAGGACAGAATAGGACATAACGCAAGGATATTAATAAACGAAAGAACAAAATTGTTAACAGATAGAAAAAAGAACATCAAAAAGATATAAAAAATTAGTAAAAAGATCACATCAAGTATAAGACACCATAAGAAGAAGACACGTCTCAACAGAATTCATTTTGAAATCGAAAAAACAATCAAGGAATCAAGAGAGCAATGAATAAACTTAAAAATCATTCTTCTTGGATACCAAAAATGAAGGGTAAAAACAAAGGAAACAAGGAAATGGAAACGTCAAAAAGAGCATTGATCTGCAAAATCGCCACCGACTTCTTCAGGGATCTTTATAGCTCAACAAGTTATCAATATCGGCCCAGGGCCCAAACGTGGAGGATGTCCCACATAGAAGGCGAAACCATGAAAGCCATTCTATCTCAAAAAAACTATAAAGCCCCTGGTGAGGACGGAATGACCGGCGAGTTGCTAAAGGGGATATTAGACATTTTGCTTGGCCCACTGACTAACCTATTCAATAACATCTTGGACAAGGAAGTTGTTCCAGAACAATGGACCAGGTCAACTATAGTGCTAGTTCACAAAAAAGGGGACAGAGACAATATGGACAACTATAGACCAATAAGCCTAATGACAACAATTTATAAAATATTTTCTAAAATCATCTTAGACCGGCTCACTAAAAGGTTAGACGAAGAACGGCCTAGAGAACAGGCGGGTTTTAGAGCTGATTTTTCAACAGTAGACCACATACATGTAGTGAAACAAGTTGTTGAAAAATATAATGAGTATGGTAAATCATACTATATATCATTTATAGACTACAATAAGGCATTCGATTCCCTTTCTCACAACTACATATATAAAGCCCTTGCCAGTCAAGGAATAGAAAATAAATATATCAGACTCATTAGAAATATATACAGCAACAGCACAGCAAAAGTGAAGTTGGAAAGAATTGGAGAGGAGTTCAAAATAAAGAAAGGAGTAAGGCAAGGAGATCCTTTGTCTCCTAAACTCTTCTTAGCTGTGCTAGAAGAAATTTTTAGAAATCTACAGTGGGAAGAGTTGGGAATTAATATAAATGGATGCAAACTGAGATTCGCAGACGACTTAGTGCTATTTACCGATGACCCAGACACTCTACAAGAAATGCTAAACCAACTAGCATCAGTAAGCCGGAAAGCAGGTCTCACCATCAACACTTCCAAAACGAAGGTTATGACAAATAGGCATAAACAAACTATAAAAGTAAACAACCAAGAGATAGAATATGTGGACGAATATGTCTATTTAGGACAAATAATCTCACCAAACATGCAGATGGACAAGGAATTGCAAAGGCGAGTGAACAACAGCTGGGCTCGATACTGGTCACTCAAAGAAGTACTAAAAAGCAAAGATATTCTAATGCCAACCAAATCCAAGGTATATAACATGTGTATTCTCCCAATCCTCACTTATGGATGTCAAACCTGGGGATTGACAAAAGCTCACCAACAGAAGCTCAAAGTATGCCAACATAGAATGGAAAGGAGCATGTTGAATATTAAGCTGAAAGACAAGTGGAGCATAAGGAAAATTAGGAAGGCCACAGGAGTAATGGATGTCCCCAGAAAGATTAAGAGGCTAAAATGGCGCTGGACTGGCCATGTGGTTAGATCCTCGAAAGAAATATGGACTAAAGAAATTATATCTTGGTACCCTAGAGTTGGCAAGAGGAAAAAAGGACGGCCACAAAAAAGGTGGGAAGATGACCTGCCAAAAGGATGGCGCAGAATAGCCAGAGACAGAGCACAGATATTCATGTAAACAGCATAAATAACTTTGATAAAACCTTAAACAATGTTTAATACGTTCCGTAGTTGTCTGCAAAATTTGTTTTCTGTTATTAAATTATGTGAAAGAGGCATGGTTGTGATCATGAATGTAGATGGGTGTTTTGTCCATGACAGTTGTAGTATACAACACCAGCCTGTTATATCTGCTAATCTATGTGGGTGTATATAGAATGCAGTAGCGTGCATTGAGGCTATGTACAGGGTATGCAGATGATATAAAATGAAGAATTAATGAAAATGAAAATTAAATAAACATTTGCATATACTTTACATATGCACGTCACTGATAGAATGAATGTTTTGTTTTGCAAAAGAGCAATCGATGACTGTCCTACATCAAGCGCAGGAAGTCAATATTGCAAAGTTAGTTAAGTCTAATAATACTTAACATGAATACTGATTTATGGCATAGACGGTTAGGGTATCATTGTCTTAAAGGTATGTTCATTTCAGGATGACAAAGAAGATTTCAACAAGTTTGCGCCTGCCTGGAAGGAAAGCCTGTGGCCCGGGCTCCGAAAAGATCTACGAAACGTGTTGGCCGACCCTTGGAACTCATCCATAGTGACGTGTGGAGCCCTATGAGAGACTCCAGCTGTGGAAATGCAAGGTACTTACTCGCCCTTACTACTAATAATTTTTCTCTTCAAAACTTTAGATATTTATTCAAGAAAATGTGTGAAGTGTAAGATTGCTTTATCAAATAATTATTACGTAAGTGCGTAACATATAAAATGCCTGCGTTTTGATAACATTGGTTTTGATTTTGAATTACCATAGGGGCAGTGTTAAGTGTTTCCTAGAGAAGAAGGGAACAGCTCACCAGCTTACCTTACCGCATTGTACTCAGCAGATGTATTTGAATACCAGAAGCAACACTGAGGAAGTGTGGTCCCGACACACTATTTGTAAAGGAAACCTTTGTTTTTGGATGCATTGCCTATTCATTAATCCCGCAGTCTAGTCTACATAATAAATTGAACGCTAAGAGAAAGTTGTGCATTTTTGTCGGTTATTCAGCGTTACCGATTTATAGAACCATTAAATAAATCCAAGGAAGGTTATTCTGTATAGTAAAAAGCACATTCCTAATGTACTTTTTATTGAAAATAAATGTGCTGACATTGATGAATATCGTAATTCTCGTCTTATATAATATAAATAAATCACATGATTTTTATATGAATTAACAGATGGTGAGTCTGGCGATGACTGCTGCAACAACAGTGAGGTAGAGCAGGCCTCTACTGATGCCGAGTCTTCTGCTGAGGAAAGGCGGAAGAGAGAAAAAACGACGCGAGACGTCGGCGGCGCTATAGTTGGAGGGGAAGTGGCGACTAGTACAGAGGAGTCTGTCAGCTGCCGATCCATGCGCAGTACACGTGGTACACCGCCGACGAAATATGGCGATTATAAAATAGGTATGTAGACCAGAATTTTTGAGAAGCCACAAACATATGTGTAGGAAATAAAGTTATCAAACTCCTCTGGTGGCAAAAAGCTATGAATGTAGAGTATCTGTCACTTTTGGAGAAAAAAGTTTGGAATTCAGTTGATCCACCTGCTGATAGTAATGTTATAAAGTTAGTTTAAGTGGACATACAAATTGAAATGTGATATAGGGAGAAATTTGCGGAAAAGTGGGTTGCGGGAATAATAGTCTTTTCGCAAACTAGTATCTATGTAGAACGTTGTAATAAAATCTAAATACTACCTCTTTTTCTAGAAGTACTATCATCATTCAAAAGTTTTTGGAATTTATTTTCTTCCTTTGCATAAATTAGGTATAGGTAGGTAGGGACATAATCCCATTGCTATAGAAATTTTGGGGTTTCTGAAATCAAAAAACCACAAGTAGTTTTGGCAGTCCTCTCGTGATGTTAACCTGACACTGCCTAAAGAATTCTGAAGAGACCGAAACAGGTGGAAATCTGAAGGTGTAAGGTCAGGACTATACAGCGGATGCATTACCACCTCCCAGCCAAACTATCTTAATTTTAGCTGAGTGGCTAAAGATGTGTTAGGTCTAGCGTTATCATGATGAAAAACCACACCTCTTCTGTTGATTAATTCCGGCCGCTTTCTCTAAACTTCTTGCTTTAATCTCATCAGTTGTTCGCAGTAGAATTCAGAATTGATGGTCCTGCCTGGTGGTAACAGCTTATAATGAATAATGCCCTTCCAATCCTACTACTACACACACAGCGTCACCTTGTTGCGAGTTAACCCGGGTTTCGCCACAGTCTGTGAAGCCTGATCGGCCTTTGACCGTGACCTTTTTCGCACTTTCTTGTCGTACATGATCCACTTCTAATCAGCTTCTTCAAAAATGGTTCGGTTTCATTACATCGTAATAAAGAATCACTTAATCAATGAGTACACGGTTCATTAGGTTTCTTTCAGTGAGCTCGTGAGGTACCCAAATATCCAACTTTTTTATGTACCCAGTTTTTTTCAAATGTGCCTAAACTGTTTTGTGGTCAATTCCCAGTTCTTCAGCTACATTGTACCTACTGATTTGCCCATCTTGGTCCACTTTTTCAAAAATGGCATCCATTATATCCGTCATAGGGCTCCTCCTAACCAGAGCGAGGTGCATCTTTGACATCAAAATTTCCGGATTGAAAACGCTAAACCCACATTTTTTTCGCGGCTTGCGTTGCATTTTTACCTTTTTTGTAGTAAAATTTTAAAAGGTAAAGAGGAATTTCTTCATTAGATTCACTCATCTTCACACATTTTCCTAATTTGATACCAAAACCAGCCAGATACAAATAGTATAGCCAAAGAGATTTACTATACTGCGAAAAGACTTTTTCCCCAACCTATTAGATTTATTAGCTATAAATTTCATAAATAGTTCATAAATAATCGCTTAAATAAGCTTAAGTTATAAAATAAACACTGAAACAAGTATGTACATTGAACAATTTTTAATATTATTTTCTCTTCGTTACAGATTTGACTCTGTGTTTGTGAACGCGTGTGCTGAGTGGACTAATGAAGAGTTCGGTGGTTTAAACATACCCGCCGGTCGGGTCGCGTACGTGCACGGTTCGGTCGATCCGTGGCATGCGCTATGTATGACTACTACGCAGGACAACTACACGCCCGCTATCTTCTTTGAAGGTATATACTCAGTGGCGTGCATAGCCCTTGGACCCAGGGTATGCACAAGGTGTTCAACACAAACATAAAGTAAAATTAAAATTTAGATTTTAGATAGGTATGTCGGTTTATAATCAAATTACTTTACGAAAGTTATATTTTTGATTGATTTAATACTATCGTCTATCTACTGCTAATTGAATAAAAGTACATACCCTGGCAGCATTTTCTAAGCACACTGATGATGATAATATTTTTCCAACATATCATGTTTTTAGCGTTTTTATGAAAATTATTAAGATCACAATATCCTTTATCATTCCACACTTTACGTATATTGGACAATAAAACAAAAGGAAAGCAAATTAATCGATTGGTGTGTACAAAGCCGCTTAGCCAAGAATAGTTTTCGTAATATTTATTATTAAATATACGCGTTACTTTATCACCTTTTTTTGGGATATTTGTAACATTGGTACACTCCTTCCTTTGCGAATGATTTCTAATTTTACGATATAAGTAGGGATAGAAATTAAAGTTTTCTCTAAGTACTTTTTCCAGGCACACTGAACCCAAACAAAGACCGCACGAATATGCTTTCATTATAAAATGAATGAATAAACTATAAATTAACCTTAACACATTAAACTATCACTACTCAAACTTTTATATGTTACTGAATTTATGCACTTGAACCGTTTATTTATCACCAACGCCATACAGCATTGTTCGAAGGTAAACAATAATGGCGATCGAATATGCTAATGATAATATTGCAATCGAAATTAGTCAAAATATGTCTTTAATTTTTTGTAAGTATGGGTACGAACGCTATTTTATTTTGATATGTAAACAATAAATAGAAACCATATTTATTGTTAACTCTCTCACTCTCCAATGATTCCTGGAAAACCTAAATTATTCATTTTTCAAAATTGAGACAGCGTTTGGTTTCATAGATTATTTTCAAAACGAAAGACTAATTCGATAATATTAGATCCTTAATTTTCTTAAAAGACACTAAAAGGTATTTACATTTGTGAATAATGTTTTTAATTCTAAAAAAAGAATAATGACCTTTAACAACAATAACAAACCAAGCAAATCATTTTATTCATAGAAAAAATGAAACACGTAATTAGAGAATAGAGAATTTATGAATGAAACTGTTCACACAAGACCGATGCTAATCTTGTAAGTACAAGCGCACGATTATAACATTACACGACACACACTACTAACTTGCACGCACACATCTAGCAGAACGATTCTTTCTTTGGGCGTGCTTATTTTATTTGATATTTCTATGCAACAGTAGAGGGCGTCATATGTCGAGTGATTCATAATAATTGATTTACCCTGCAATAGATAACATGAGATTTTTACGTGTTTTAAAAGGTAAATGTTTAGCATTTACGGTTAAAAATTAAAATACGCTTTTAGAGATATACGCTAAAGATTTTATTTTGTACGCTATGCGCCTCGCGCGCGCTGGTTGCGCTGACGCCTGTCTAGCGACAATTGACCTAGAAGTTTGGCCGCTCATTACTAGATGGCGCTTTCATATATTTTTTACTTAAGTGTTTTTTTAACTTTAATGGTCCTATCTGAAGGCTCTTTAAGACCCTGAGGGTAGGGTATGCACTGCTTATTTGCATATATGCAATGCACGCCACTGTATATACTAATTATTAACTACTTTTAACTTATTCTTCCTAAGTGGCTTCCGCATTACTGGGTAGGGTAGGTTATTTCTTCTTTCATAGTTCTAACCGACTTCAAATAAAGGAAGAGGTTATCAATGCATTTTTTTTTTTTTTTTTTTTTTCTTAGATTTAAGAATACACTATAATATCAACCAATGGATTTCAGAAGCTTTCTACTTCTCCTTAAAAACATTTAACATGAGATTGTACTTTCGCTCTATCTACATTTTCTTTAATACCTATACTTATAATTGAAATGTTCTGACCAAAATTAATTTTAATGAATATGTTGGATTTGATTGATTATTAATGTTGGCGTTGGTGCGTAATAGTTACGCGGATTTGCCTGAAACTTATTCTAAGACTCGTAATCTGTCTAGATTTAAGAATTAAGGGGGATGGGAGAGATGGGGGTAATAGGTCAGGGTCTAAAGGGGTTACCATCCGTTTGACACGGGAGGACGGGGAGACCAGGCATTTTCAATGTGAACATGCTCGGATGTGGTTTATTATAGTTTAAAAGACTTTTACTTTTAACCAGTTTACTGGGGAGTCTTGAGTACATTATTATGATATTTTCATTTATTTATTTGATGGGGAAAGACTTTTTACCCTTAGCACATTTGCACGCTCGCAGTCGTAGTCGATTTCGCGTATCGAAACAAAACTTTCGGTCTTAGTAAAACTTCTTACTGCAATCGTTTTAGTGTCGCAAATCCTGTATTGATTTTTATCCACTTACAAACTGTCATATATAAGTATCTACATCATTTGTTTACCTTTTCTTAACAAAAGTAAAACCAAGTGGGTAGTTTAATTAACACATGTATAGACTCAAGTTTTGCTACCTAGCTCAATAAACGTGTTACTATGCAATATCGTATTATTTATACATAATAGTGGCGACGAGGCGAAAATTTAATTAAAATGGACCACAAATCAGCGAAATTTAATGAATTTAATCAAAAAACGGATGTATGGGACAATTACATCGACCGGTTAAAGTTTTGTTTTGAGGCTAATGGCATCATGTTAGACGGCGCCAAACGAGCGAATTTCTTTACTGTGTGTGGAGCGGAAGTCTTTGAGACTCTTTTGGCCTTGATTACACCAAGGAAAGCTAGTGATGTGACATTTGTTGAAATTGAAACAATTTTAACAAAACATTATAGCCCAAAGCCAAATGAAATCTCCATGTCATATAAATTCTACACACGGAACCAGAATACTAATGAAAATGCATCAGAATATATTGCACAGTTGAGGAAAATTAGCTCAAAATGTAATTTTATGGAATTAGAACGGATGCTACGTGACCGGCTTGTGTGTGGTATGAAAGATCGTCGTCTACAATATGAACTCTTGAAAAAAGATAACCTGCATTATCAAGATGTTATTGATGCCATGTTAGCAGCAGATACTGCAGGAAAAGACTACCATATGATTCATTCATCTATGGGTACAGAAAATAGCAGCACAAGTACAAACTGTGCAGCAGCAACAACAACTCAAAGCTCCTCAGTGGAAGAGATGGACATAAATGCAGTACAAACTAGATCAAATACACGACTATGTTTTCGGTGTGGTGATCGTCATGGTGGTGAATGTAGATTTATAAATGCCACCTGTCGGTTCTGTAAGAAGCGAGGCCATATTGAGAAGATTTGCTTGGTAAAGAAGAAATCTTTAAAGAGAAATATTAATTTCACAAATGATGAACACACAGATACACACTTGAATGGTATTTACAGCATTAACTGTGAAAACAAAGTATTACCATTTGTTGTTGAAGTATCATTGGAGAATATACCTGTTGTGATGCAGGTAGACACAGGTGCAAGTTTTTCATTAGTAAATGAATGCACTTGGAAGAATATAGAACATCAGAACCAACATATAACTCTTCAACCAGTGAACCTTACTCTACGTACATGGACAGATACACCTGTAATCTTACTTGGCCAAGCTAAACTACAAGCTCAATACAGAGACATCAAATGTTCACTAAATGTTATTATAGCAAAGGGTCGGGGCCCCAATCTTCTGGGACGGGATTGGCTGGGCCCATTGAATATTGCATTGAATATCAATGTTATAGCTAACAGTGATCTTGTGAACATTGAGAAGACAATTTTAAAATACAGCAACATCTTCAGGGATGGACTGGGCACATTTAGGGGAGATCCAGTGACCATACATCTCAAACCTGGTGCTACACCTAAGTTTTTCAAGGTTCGTCCAGTACCATATGCTATCAAGGCTAGAGTTGAAGAGGAAATTGATCGCTTGGTGGCTGAAGGTGTACTGAGGCCTTTATCTTATTCAGAATGGGCAACACCTGTTGTGCCAATAATAAAGAAGTCTGGAGACATTCGGTTATGTGGAGATTACCGTAGTACTGTCAACCAAGCAACTGAGTCGGACACCTACCCCATGCCAACAGCAAATGAGGTATTTGCTACAGTTGCAGGTGCGAAGTTCTTTACAACCTTAGACCTTGATAGAGCATACACACAAGTGAAAGTTCAAGACAGCACTGCTAAAATGTTAACATTAAACACATGCAAGGGTCTCTACTCCGTACATCGGTTACCTTTTGGAGTCAAAGCCTGCCCTGGAATATTCCAGAGACTCATGACAGCATTGCTAGCAGGAGTTCAAGGAGTGGCAGTCTTAATTGATGATATAATTGTAAGTGGTCCTACAATGCTGGAAATGCAACAACGACTTGAAACTGTTCTAGACAGGATACAAAAGGCTGGATTTCGTCTTAACAAGAGCAAATGTAAATTTGCTCAAGAAAAAGTAGAATTTTTAGGTTTTGTGATTAATGGAGAAGGTATCCACCCAGCTCCAAGTAAAATAGAAGCTGTAGTGAAGACGCCAGAACCACAGAATGTCCAGGAGTTACAGGCTTTCTTAGGACTGTATAATTTTTATGAAAGGTTTATACCCCACAAGGCAACTATACTTGAGCCATTACATAGACTACTAGATAAGTCTCAAACATGGCAATGGACTCAACGGGAACGAGATACATTCAATAAAGCTAAACAGTTGCTTACATTTGAAACCACATTAGTTCATTATGATTTATACAAACCACTAATTCTTACGTGTGATAGTTCACAATATGGCGTTGGGGCAGTGCTATCGCATGTGATGGAAAACGGACAAGAAAGACCGATCGCAATGAGTTCTAGGACATTAAATTCCCACGAACGACGGTATTCACAGTTGGACAAAGAAGCGACTGCCATTATGTTTGGCATTAAAAAGTTTCACAATTATTTAGCGGGGAGGAATTTTACTGTGATAACCGACCACAAGCCCCTACTTGGAATATTCGATCCAAAAAGGCCAATGCCATGTATTTTATCACCTCGTTTGACAAGAATCGCAATAGCATTAACTGCGCACGATTATAGCATTGCTTATCGACCAGGAACTGAAATCGGCAATGCAGACAGTTTAAGTCGATGGCCGCTACCTGTACCAGATCAAGAGGAACAACCTCTCTATGAAATACTACTGATGGCGGAAAATCTTAGTGATTTCCCTTTTACCGCGCTTGAGATATGCTCTGAAACGAAGAAAGATCAAACTCTCTCCCGAGTTGTTCACTTTCTACAAAGCGGATGGCCAAACAAAGTTAACGATCGTGATTTACGAGTATATTGGTTACATAGATCAGAGCTCTCTCTACAAAATGGTTGTGTATTATTAGGTTGTCGTGTCGTCATACCACGACCTCTTCGACAAACCATCTTACGCATGCTGCATACTACGCATAATGGAATTGTGCACACAAAAGCATTGGCCCGAAATTATGTGTGGTGGCCACAATTGAGCGATGATATAAATGAATTAGTAAATAATTGCACTCGGTGTCTAGAAAATAGGCATATGCCTCCAAGATCATCACACGAGTGGATCGTTCCTTCAAGACCATGGTCCAGAATACATATTGACTTTGCAGGACCATTTATGAATAAAACTTTTCTTATAGTAGTTGATGCTTTTTCTAAATGGCCTGAAGTGCTAATGACAAATAGTACTAACTCGGCATCAGTGATTCGTTATTTAAGGAACTTATTTGCTACTCATGGTATTTGTGAAACCCTGGTATCAGATAACGGAACTTCTTTTGTGTCCGCAGAAATGAAATTGTTTTTAGAATCTAACAAAATTAGACATGTGACATCCGCACCTTATCACCCGGCCACTAATGGCTTGGCAGAACGGATGGTACAGACAGTGAAGGAAAAGCTTCGGAAGATGGATGGATCATGGGAAATAAAAATTCCAAATATGTTACTAGGTCTTAGGGTGACTCCGTGTTCTAAAACAAATAAAAGCCCTTCGGAACTTTTGATGAATAGACGCCTACGCACGGTCTTAGATTCTTTGCACCCTGATAGCCTGCAGTATAAAAAGGTTGAAGGTCAAATAATAAATAATGCACAACAGAAAAACAGAGAAACTAATGTGGGACAAAAAATAATGTACAGAAATTACACAAACGGGCCAAAATGGTTACCTGGTCAAGTTTTCGAAAAAGATGGCCCATCTAATTACAGAGTACAAACTGAAGATGGTGCAGTTTTACGGCGTCATATAGATCAAATAATTAAAGTACAAAATAGAGAGAAAACAAGTGACATACTTGGTGGAAACAACAATGAGAGGAGTAATGCAGAGACTGAGGAAGATAAGATTGATCAAAATGAACAGAATAATGATTTAGGAAGCGGATCAGAGCAAGAGTCAGAAAATGATCCTATTATTGAAATACCAAGTGCAGAAAAATGGGAAGAGATGTTAGGAATACCTAAATCAGCTGAAATTGAAACGTCAGGGGGGAAGATCAGAACTAAACGAAATGTTCATTCTAAAGTTCCATATTCTAGACCCAGTTGTTTTAATGAAAATAATGAATAAATTGATTACTTTATTTGTTTAATTTTATGTTATATTTTTAATAGTATTATAAACTTTAGTAGGATAGCGATGAGGCCACGAAAAGATGCAAATAAACATACCATACAAATATCACTTTATTAATTTACTTTATAAACTATGACAATATGAACTTATCGTTTTACAACCTCGCAATTCACTTCATAACTCTCTCAAAGAACGATCCAACCCGCCAAGAAAAAAACCCAATTTCCCGCCAAAACTCCTAGCGTCCAGGTAGAATCCAAGCAATTTGATTGGTTCCCGCCGTTATGCGTCTACCGGCGTTAACCAATCGGAGAATGACAACCGATCGTCTCGTTCAAAAATAAGATTAAATTAAAAAAATAACAAAGAAGTGGAAATTATAATGCTATTTAAATTTAAATCCTAACAATCGACCGTCCTGACAACGTGTGCGCCCTCGCACATGTCGCCAGGAGGCATCCTAACAATCGGAACTTGGCCAGTTGTTTCAATCTTGACATAATTTTAACAATTGAGTACCAAAATATGTTATAAACATCCATTATCATCTTACTATATATTTACATATACATTGGAGTTTAATATAACTAACAAAACAACCACAACCATCAATATTTTAGTAAATAATATAGGTAAAGATTATTTTCTAGACCTATTATACCTTTATAATTATATAAATATAATATTATTCATACTACTTCATAAACATTATATAAATCGACTTGATAAGAAAAACAACGATCGATAAATGTTTTTCATCATAAATGTATTCATTATATTTGGGATCCGAACGATCAATTAATCGAATAACCCATTACGACTCATCCCCTGAACGATCGATTTATCAGGGGAAACCCTACAGACATGCCAACAAGACGATCGATTTACTTGTGGCAGTCAGTGGGCATCATACTCTCTCTCTCTATTTAAGTTCCAGGACACGATCCGATCGATTCTCGTGCCTGGCTCTAGTGTTTTTGCTGTATCAGGGCACGATCCGATCGATTCTCGTCCCTGATTCCAGCTACATCAAGACACGATCCGATCGATTCTCGTGTCTAATCTGCAACAATAGAAAAATGGTTGTCTGTAGTAGTGTCCAGGTAGAATCCAAGCAATTTGATTGGTTCCCGCCGTTATGCGTCTACCGGCGTTAACCAATCGGAGAATGACAACCGATCGTCTCATTCAAAAATAAGATTAAATTAAAAAAATAACAAAGAAGTGGAAATTATAATGCTATTTAAATTTAAATCCTAACAATCGACCGTCCTGACAACGTGTGCGCCCTCGCACATGTCGCCAGGAGGCATCCTAACAATCGGAACTTGGCCAGTTGTTTCAATCTTGACATAATTTTAACAATTGAGTACCAAAATATGTTATAAACATCCATTATCATCTTACTATATATTTACATATACATTGGAGTTTAATATAACTAACAAAACAACCACAACCATCAATATTTTAGTAAATAATATAGGTAAAGATTATTTTCTAGACCTATTATACCTTTATAATTATATAAATATAATATTATTCATACTACTTCATAAACATTATATAAATCGACTTGATAAGAAAAACAACGATCGATAAATGTTTTTCATCATAAATGTATTCATTATATTTGGGATCCGAACGATCAATTAATCGAATAACCCATTACGACTCATCCCCTGAACGATCGATTTATCAGGGGAAACCCTACAGACATGCCAACAAGACGATCGATTTACTTGTGGCAGTCAGTGGGCATCATACTCTCTCTCTCTATTTAAGTTCCAGGACACGATCCGATCGATTCTCGTGCCTGGCTCTAGTGTTTTTGCTGTATCAGGGCACGATCCGATCGATTCTCGTCCCTGATTCCAGCTACATCAAGACACGATCCGATCGATTCTCGTGTCTAATCTGCAACAATAGAAAAATGGTTGTCTGTAGTTTTATGCATCAAGCGCTTATAAAACACACAAAACAAAACTTGAACATAAAACATTGTAAACTAAAACCAAATAGAACCAACTTTTATCCAATTTTTTTTTTTTTTTTTGCTATATTTTAATCAATCCTCATTATAAGTTACTACTGGTAACCGATCCATTCACCTCAAAGGCATAAGCAATATGTATCCATAGCATTATACACGATTGAGTTATCTTAATAAGTTAACCCTTTTGCATAAAGTCGTTTGTTCTTTCATCATCATTTCATCAGCGCCTTTGGAAACAGCATTGAGACAGTACCTCTGATGGTGTCCTACCGGCCGGCGCGGGCGGTCGTTATCTGGATGGTGTTATTCAGTCCCCACTGAATATTTCCAGAATGTTAATCCTAATAATTTCCCAATTCTTTCCACCATATTTCGCCGTCATTGCCTCGTTGTCGAGAATGGTAAGATTGTACCCCTGTACCTACTTTGCCATTCAACCTAGAACTTCCTACTGCGATAAGGGTATGCTTTGTGCCCCTATTCAAGCAAAATAGAGTTAATGTGTGAGAAGTGAAATGGTTACCTTCGTCACTCATAATACTGCCTTAGAGCTCTTATCCCATTTAAGAGGTTGGTATTGCTATCGGGCTTAGTAAAACAAAACTTTGTGCAACCCTCTACAAAAACGAGCATGTGCTAATTGACTTTACGAAGGGTACATGAATGGTAAGAAATGGCATATCTGCTTTAGCAATAGGGTAGGGAAGACCTTTATAACGCTTTGAACGCTTTTAACACATGCTTACCTACGGGGTTTCTTTTATCTGACTTAAGGTAACGAAACAACTTATTATCTTTTATTAATAAGTTATCTTTTAAGCCCTGTTAAGGTCCTACAAAGCTCTGTAGTCTGTACAAAGCTGCAGTGTATGCAGCCAATTCTCACTATTAATTAACCTAACCGAAACAATCTGACCCTAAGATTATATTTATCATTCACTGAAAGACAGCCGGTGCTAGTCAAATGGTATCATGATTGTATTGACCATATGAAAGACAAACGAAGTTAGGTGTATACTAAGCACTGAAGTAGGGACTTGGTAGTAGACCCTGAAGTCAAATCGAGTGAAAACAAACAAGCTTAGCCTATGAGTCGAGCTATCACATCGTCTAGGATGGGCATAGAATAGTTCCCTTTAACTCTAATTAATTTTAGCAATATAATCATAGTGGTATTCGACGCACATTCTCAATAAGCTATCCTTTTAACGTAGACTCAATCATACTAGAATACTCTACAAGCTATTCCAGCATTAAAACATTTATTTTACCTTGACACGTACTTCTTCTCTCTCACGGTGTGACAACCTATCTTATTTACATGTTCTTAAGTATTCTTAGTTTGTTAGTTATAGTTCTTAGTTATGTACGATTGAGTAGATATTAGTTTAATATATATATATTTTTTTTATTATATCATTCTTACTTGTGCAATTTTGTTTATGTATTTGTATTTAGCTAATTGAATGTAGGTTTATAATAACTTTACACCACTACCAGATTTTTTTTTTTCTTTATTGCTTTTATAAGTGAATATAAACAGACAAATATTGAGAAAAAGAAAATTTTCTAAAATCGAAAAGGTGACGCAGATGTATTCAGTAGATATATCGAGGTTTGCCTACATTTTCAACTATAAAGTTAGTTTTATGTTTGTTGGAAGCTTTTTGTTGCACTTAGTCAAACTCGATTTATACAAAAATTTATTTTGGTATAATATTTATTTCAAAAGTTGGTTAAAATAGCTTATATCTTGTGTAGTGTCGTTGAAGTCTCTCTTTATTAAAAAACAAAATACTATTGGCTAAGTAATCACGGAATCAAAGAAACTATTAAGTCTACGAAACTTGGAAAGGAAGCCGCCAGAACCAGTGGCGGTACTACCATACAAGCCGAAAAGATATTAATATTTTTAAATAACACTCGTAATATTTTAAAATCTCTTTTTGTTTTTTTTTTTTAAACTAAATTAAACATTATTAAAAAAAAAAAAAAAAGTTCTGTCTTGGACGTCCGTGTGTCTGTATGTGCGGATCCCGTATCTTGTGGTCACGATAACTAGCGAAATACTTCACTTATCGAGTTGGTTTTTTTTTTCATAGGCTTTAGTATTTGAGGAATAAAAGCCTATTACTGTTTACGGTATAATTAGATGTAGTTTAATTATTATTTACAAATAATCTCAATTTTATTCTAATGAATAAGATTATGAGGCGTGGACTTTTGGATTTTCCAACTATTGTATTCTACTTCCGTCTTTGTATTTCTATTGTTCCTAGATAAATAAACCTTTAAGGTCGATAGAAGAGAGTACATTGGCTGTTTAACTCAATATCAACTCTATATCCATCGTGGTCGCGTTAGTACAACCTAGATCTTTACGTCTACAAATAAAGTTAAAAAAATACTTCAAATTATTGTACAAAAATCTCAATGACCACTAGTAAATAAAAAAATTAATAAATAAATAACAAATTATTACTAAAAGGTGTGAAGCACCTTTTACCTACCTACTTTTATATAATTTTTCCTTTATGCACACTAAAGACACTCACATTACATTTGACTTTACATTTGATTATAGATTTTAGTTTTTTTAGTGTCATACTTTTTGATTTTGTTTATGATTTACCTCTTAGATGATTTTGTATTTCATGATGTCCTTCAGGGGTTAATAAAGCTTATGTTAATGTAAAAATATCTTTCGTTTGTTTATATATTATATTCTATGTTATTGTCCTTTTTTTTTTGATTATTTTGTTATTGTTTAGTCGTGAGGATTCAGTGACGACGAAGACAACGGGGCTGGCTGAAAACCAGTGCTGCGCTTTTTAGTATGCAGTTATACTGAGCCAGCTCCTTTGTCACACACTTTTTTTTTTTTTTTTGTTCTTTAACAAATTTATGTAACATTTTTCTTCTTTCTTTCTTTAATTGAAGACGCAAAAGAATGTTTGTAACGATCGAGCAACTCTTACATTCTCTGCTTATCTATTTCTGGTATTTATAACTGACAGGCTTCTATTTTAAATCAAAATTATCTTAAATAACCATAATCATAAGTGGTTTGATGTTTTTACTTCAACGTCTACTCGTTTTGCCCTGCACAAAAATGAACTACCTGAAATCCAGCAAGGTTCGCAACAAGGGAACTGTTATACTGACATGTCAACTTTCAGAGCGATAGAGACCACCACAAATGAAATATTGCATGGTCGGCTTACCCTCAAGACTTTTTCTTACGATGCCGTTTCCCTTAAAATTATGTTCAAGTCTTGCCTTATCGATACTGCGCCATGGATCTCTACCACTCATGCCGTACTAATTCCAATCAAAGATTCTTGTATCAAAAGTGACATCTTCCTGCCGATATCCATGAACTGGAGCTTAGTTGCAACTTTAGAAACGATAATATGGGGCTGTTTCGGGTATGGCTGATCTTTGAGGATAGATATAGATCTTTTAGCAAATTGCCAAATATAACTTTACATAGAACACGAGCGTATACTCCATTAACACTAATTCTATAATCATTTTACATTGCCGAATCCCCGTAATAAAGACGGTATATACTCGTAGTCATGAGCCACACCTAACTCCTTAACTAAGGATTCCTTCACCAGCCTAATCTCACTGCCGAAAACGACAAATGTTTGACGTGACGTGCCGTTTATTTGCCCATTTTTCATTAATTTTCAAATAAAAAGAGAGAGGGAATTCTTTTCCTGAGACAAATAGTTTTGGTACGAGTTCTTGCTGCTTATCAAAAATTGCAATAACTAATCAGGAACGAAATACTAGAGCACCGGATTTTAAACTCCTTTCACTGATATCATGAATAACTGCACGCCTATCAACTATATCGCTTTTCATAAAATTAAATTTCTATAGGTATTATACCTGCTCTTCCTTTTAAGTATATCCCTTAAAGCCTGGCCCTAATTTTGCTCGCAAGGAAAAACATTTACTAATTTCTCTTGCCATTTCGGCCCGGTAACAAAACTGAATTTAGGTCTTCCTACCATATTTTGTCAAGGCCTTGGAGTTTCTTTATAGCAAAATGAGTGACAGTTTTATTTATTTTTTTCCAACCGTATACATAAGCAAAATCATTGTTTTCTTTTTAGCCAAACATCTATCCTTTGGTTTGGTGGAGGGAGTCGAAATTGAAACTATATTTGGGTTCAACTGTTTGGAAAGAACTTCAGTACCTACACGGTTGAGACGTCAAACTGTCCTTAAGACATTTCAAAACATTTCTTAGAATCGGAAAGACGACGTGACCTTTTATCATATCTCGCGACGCCACGACGCGCCGCCCGGCAGCATGCACTGCACCGGCCCCAGGCTCTGCCCGCCGCGCCGCCCGCTGATCTCAGGACACGTGGTCGCTGCGTTGACTGCGACTTGAATGTTGCCGCGGAGTAGCCCGGTGCGAAGTCATAGCTGGCGCGGTGTAGCGGCTGCGACTTCTATTGTAGCTCTCGCAGTTGCAGTAACAGCCTCTCCTAAATCTTCACCCGCTCACGGCTTGGCTCTAGCTCCCGACTCAGGACCCGAGAAGATCTGCGTGCACATAGCCAGCTACGGCTCCGCTCCCTCAGTCGGCTCCGGCTTCGATATTCCACGGGTAGGGTCAGATACAAGAAAACAAAGTTTAAGTTTGAATTTTTTTTTTTAAATAAACTTAACAAGGGGTGTAGACATCTGCGCGTAACAAATAAATACAAATGAAAAATAAAGAATTCGATTCCATTGTTTTTGTTTTTTTTTTGTAAGATTTAGCAACATGTCACAAATTCTCAAATCACCGTTACGTAGAAAGTGACTGTTAATATTAAATTTTTATCATATTTGCGATAGCCTGAATGCCATAATAAGTTAAACCTACGTTTGGTACATTTGAAAATAATGTCTATCGGAAAAATAATATCAGATCCAGAGCTCGGTAATTTATGGGATCTTATTTTTATATAACCTACAATATGAGTATGTAAATATACTGTTACAAATGAAATTAAAACTCACTGAAAAAATATTGCAAAATAGGCACTGAGTCCGTGCACACTCAATTAGGTTAACAACATAAATATTAATCGTACATGTTATTATGACATAACCATAATGATTGTTAGTAACATTTCGCGTAGCTAAATATTATTATAAATTAATTAAACAGCTAATAAAATTATATAATTGGGCGTGTACTTACGCGTTGAAAAGGTAACGCTGTCTTGTCACTTCTGAATTATTATAAACTTTAGTAGGATAGCGATGAGGCCACGAAAAGATGCAAATAAACATACCATACAAATATCACTTTATTAATTTACTTTATAAACTATGACAATATGAACTTATCGTTTTACAACCTCGCAATTCACTTCATAACTCTCTCAAAGAACGATCCAACCCGCCAAGAAAAAAACCCAATTTCCCGCCAAAACTCCTAGCGTCCAGGTAGAATCCAAGCAATTTGATTGGTTCCCGCCGTTATGCGTCTACCGGCGTTAACCAATCGGAGAATGACAACCGATCGTCTCGTTCAAAAATAAGATTAAATTAAAAAAATAACAAAGAAGTGGAAATTATAATGCTATTTAAATTTAAATCCTAACAATAGTGTACTGTGGATTTCTTGATTTAAATTGTTAAACTTTAGTTAATTTACATGACATACTTGGGGGAAAGGTATGTCATATATAAGTATCTACATCATTTGTTTACCTTTTCTTAACAAAAGTAAAACCAAGTGGGTAGTTTAATTAACACATGTATAGACTGTCAAGTTTTGCTACCTAGCTCAATAAACGTGTTACTATGCAATATCGTATTATTTATACATAATACAAACGTTCCTTTTAGATCTACTGTCTAGGCTGTTGAAGTGTTTATAGGCTTTAAAACAGGGTTTGGATATACATTGAATTTAACTGAAGTATACTGCTACAATACTCGAAAGCAACTGTACCAGCGACGCTGTACTGTATTGCCAGTGAACAAACTTTTACTAAGGGTAGAAACTGTTACTTCCTAAAGTTGTATAATTTTAAACACTAACTCTTTTGATCACATTGTCCGTGCAGTCCTGGCTAGGAATAAGACTGCTCCAGATCTTTCCGTGGTGATGGATGGAAAAGGATGATCACTTGTGATGATGGAGCGACTAAACTGGAGAGCTCTACAGATATTCATGTAAACAGCATAAATAACTTTGATAAAACCTTAAACAATGTTTTTTACGTTCCGTAGTTGTCTGCAAAATTTGTTTTCTGTTATTAAATTATGTGAAAGAGGCATGGTTGTGATCATGAATGTAGATGGGTGTTTTGTCCATGACAGTTGTAGTATACAACACCAGCCTGTTATATCTGCTAATCTATGTGGGTGTATATAGAATGCAGTAGCGTGCATTGAGGCTATGTGCAGGGTATGCAGATGATATAAAATGAAGAAAATCTCCAGTAAGATCTATAAATACTTACGGGTAGGCTTTTTGTAACTCTTGCAATGCTTATCCTTAAGTTTTGTATAACTCGTACTGGAGACCTTCTTCATTTTGTATCATTTGCATATACTTTACATACCCTCTATGCACGTCACTGATAGAATGAATGTTTTGGTTTGCAAAAGAGCAATCGATGACTGTCCTACATCAAGCGCAGGAAGTCAATATTGCAAAGTTAGTTAAGTCTAATAACACTTAACATGAATACTGATTTATGGCATAGACGGTTAGGGTATCATTGTCTTAAAGGTATGTTCATTTCAGGATGACAAAGAAGATTTCAACAAGTTTGCGCCTGCCTGGAAGGAAAGCCTGTGGCCCGGGCTCCGAAAAGATCTACGAAACGTGTTGGCCGACCCTTGGAACTCATCCATAGTGACGTGTGGAGCCCTATGAGAGACTCCAGCTGTGGAAATGCAAGGCACTTACTCGCCCTTACTACTAATAATTTTTCTCTTCAAAACTTTAGATATTTATTCAAGAAAATGTGTGAAGTGTAAGATTGCTTTATCAAATAATTATTACGTAAGTGCGTAACATATAAAATGCCTGCGTTTTGATAACATTGGTTTTGATTTTGAATTACCATAGGGGCAGTGTTAAGTGTTTCCTAGAGAAGAAGGGAACAGCTCACCAGCTTACCTTACCGCATTGTACTCAGCAGATGTATTTGAATACCAGAAGCAACACTGAGGAAGTGTGGTCCCGACACACTATTTGTAAAGGAAACCTTTGTTTTTGGATGCATTGCCTATTCATTAATCCCGCAGTCTAGTCTACATAATAAATTGAACGCTAAGAGAAAGTTGTGCATTTTTGTCGGTTATTCAGCGTTACCGATTTATAGAACCATTAAATAAATCCAAGGAAGGTTATTCTGTATAGTAAAAAGCACATTCCTAATGTACTTTTTATTGAAAATAAATGTGCTGACATTGATGAATATCGTTATTCTCGTCTTATATAATATAAATAAATCACATGATTTTGATATGAATTAACAGATGGTGAGTCTGGCGATGACTGCTGCAACAACAGTGAGGTAGAGCAGGCCTCTACTGATGCCGAGTCTTCTGCTGAGGAAAGGCGGAAGAGAGAAAAAACGACGCGAGACGTCGGCGGCGCTATAGTTGGAGGGGAAGTGGCGACTAGTACAGAGGAGTCTGTCAGCTGCCGATCCATGCGCAGTACACGTGGTACACCGCCGACGAAATATGGCGATTATAAAATAGGTATGTAGACCAGAATTTTTGAGAAGCCACAAACATATGTGTAGGCAATAAAGTTATCAAACTCCTCTGGTGGCAAAAAGCTATGAATGTAGAGTATCTGTCACTTTTGGAGAAAAAAGTTTGGAATTCAGTTGATCCACCTGCTGATAGTAATGTTATAAAGTTAGTTTAAGTGGACATACAAATTGAAATGTGATATAGGGAGAAATTTGCGGAAAAGTGGGTTGCGGGAATAATAGTCTTTTCGCAAACTAGTATCTATGTAGAACGTTGTAATAAAATCTAAATACTACCTCTTTT
This sequence comes from Pararge aegeria, assembly GCF_905163445.1. Taxonomy (NCBI): domain Eukaryota; kingdom Metazoa; phylum Arthropoda; class Insecta; order Lepidoptera; family Nymphalidae; genus Pararge; species Pararge aegeria. Next base: position 228,737 of record NW_024396989.1, on the reverse strand, counting down.
TCTAGAAGTACTATCATCATTAAAAAGTTTTTGGAATTTATTTTCTTCCTTTGCATAAATTAGGTATAGGTAGGTAGGGACATAATCCCATTGCTATAGAAATTTTGGGGTTTCTGAAATCAAAAAACCGCGACAAGTAGTTTTGGCAGTCCTCTCGTGATGTTAACCTGACACTGCCTAAAGAATTCTGAAGAGACCGAAACAGTTGGAAATCTGAAGGTGTAAGGTCAGGACTATACAGCGGATGCATTACCACCTCCCAGCCAAACTATCTTAATTTTAGCTGAGTGGCTAAAGATGTGTTAGGTCTAGCGTTATCATGATGAAAAACCACACCTCTTCTGTTGATTAATTCCGGCCGCTTTCTCTAAACTTCTTGCTTTAATCTCATCAGTTGTTCGCAGTAGAATTCAGAATTGATGGTCCTGCCTGGTGGTAACAGCTTATAATGAATAATGCCCTTCCAATCCTACTACTACACACACAGCGTCACCTTGTTGCGAGTTAACCCGGGTTTCGCCACAGTCTGTGAAGCCTGATCGGCCTTTGACCGTGACCTTTTTCGCACTTTCTTGTCGTACATGATCCACTTCTAATCAGCTTCTTCAAAAATGGTTCGGTTTCATTACATCGTAATAAAGAATCACTTAATCAATGAGTACACGGTTCATTAGGTTTCTTTCAGTGAGCTCGTGAGGTACCCAAATATCCAACTTTTTTATGTACCCAGTTTTTTTCAAATGTGCCTAAACTGTTTTGTGGTCAATTCCCAGTTCTTCAGCTACATTGTACCTACTGATTTGCCCATCTTGGTCCACTTTTTCAAAAATGGCATCCATTATATCCGTCATAGGGCTCCTCCTAACCAGAGCGAGGTGCATCTTTGACATCAAAATTTCCGGATTGAAAACGCTAAACCCACATTTTTTTCGCGGCTTGCGTTGCATTTTTACCTTTTTTGTAGTAAAATTTTAAAAGGTAAAGAGGAATTTCTTCATTAGATTCACTCATCTTCACACATTTTCCTAATTTGATACCAAAACCAGCCAGATACAAATAGTATAGCCAAAGAGATTTACTATACTGCGAAAAGACTTTTTCCCCAACCTATTAGATTTATTAGCTATAAATTTCATAAATAGTTCATAAATAATCGCTTAAATAAGCTTAAGTTATAAAATAAACACTGAAACAAGTATGTACATTGAACAATTTTTAATATTATTTTCTCTTCGTTACAGATTTGACTCTGTGTTTGTGAACGCGTGTGCTGAGTGGACTAATGAAGAGTTCGGTGGTTTAAACATACCCGCCGGTCGGGTCGCGTACGTGCACGGTTCGGTCGATCCGTGGCATGCGCTATGTATGACTACTACGCAGGACAACTACACGCCCGCTATCTTCTTTGAAGGTATATACTCAGTGGCGTGCATAGCCCTTGGACCCAGGGTATGCACAAGGTGTTCAACACAAACATAAAGTAAAATTAAAATTTAGATTTTAGATAGGTATGTCGGTTTATAATCAAATTACTTTACGAAAGTTATATTTTTGATTGATTTAATACTATCGTCTATCTACTGCTAATTGAATAAAAGTACATACCCTGGCAGCATTTTCTAAGCACACTGATGATGATAATATTTTTCCAACATATCATGTTTTTAGCGTTTTTATGAAAATTATTAAGATCACAATATCCTTTATCATTCCACACTTTACGTATATTGGACAATAAAACAAAAGGAAAGCAAATTAATCGATTGGTGTGTACAAAGCCGCTTAGCCAAGAATAGTTTTCGTAATATTTATTATTAAATATACGCGTTACTTTATCACCTTTTTTTGGGATATTTGTAACATTGGTACACTCCTTCCTTTGCGAATGATTTCTAATTTTACGATATAAGTAGGGATAGAAATTAAAGTTTTCTCTAAGTACTTTTTCCAGGCACACTGAACCCAAACAAAGACCGCACGAATATGCTTTCATTATAAAATGAATGAATAAACTATAAATTAACCTTAACACATTAAACTATCACTACTCAAACTTTTATATGTTACTGAATTTATGCACTTGAACCGTTTATTTATCACCAACGCCATACAGCATTGTTCGAAGGTAAACAATAATGGCGATCGAATATGCTAATGATAATATTGCAATCGAAATTAGTCAAAATATGTCTTTAATTTTTTGTAAGTATGGGTACGAACGCTATTTTATTTTGATATGTAAACAATAAATAGAAACCATATTTATTGTTAACTCTCTCACTCTCCAATGATTCCTGGAAAACCTAAATTATTCATTTTTCAAAATTGAGACAGCGTTTGGTTTCATAGATTATTTTCAAAACGAAAGACTAATTCGATAATATTAGATCCTTAATTTTCTTAAAAGACACTAAAAGGTATTTACATTTGTGAATAATGTTTTTAATTCTAAAAAAAGAATAATGACCTTTAACAACAATAACAAACCAAGCAAATCATTTTATTCATAGAAAAAATGAAACACGTAATTAGAGAATAGAGAATTTATGAATGAAACTGTTCACACAAGACCGATGCTAATCTTGTAAGTACAAGCGCACGATTATAACATTACACGACACGCACTACTAACTTGCACGCACACATCTAGCAGAACGATTCTTTCTTTGGGCGTGCTTATTTTATTTGATATTTCTATGCAACAGTAGAGGGCGTCATATGTCGAGTGATTCATAATAATTGATTTACCCTGCAATAGATAACATGAGATTTTTACGTGTTTTAAAAGGTAAATGTTTAGCATTTACGGTTAAAAATTAAAATACGAAGTAGAAGATTTTATTTTGTACGCTATGCGCCTCGCGCGCGCTGGTTGCGCTGTCGCCTGTCTAGCGACAATTGACCTAGAAGTTTGGCCGCTCATTACTAGATGGCGCTTTCATATATTTTTTACTTAGTGTTTTTTTAATTACAAAACTTTAATGGTCCTATCTGAAGGCTCTTTAAGACCCTGAGGGTAGGGTATGCACTGCTTATTTGCATATATGCAATGCACGCCACTGAATATACTAATTATTAACTACTTTTAACTTATTCTTCCTAAGTCGCTTCCGCATTACTGGGTAGGGTAGGTTATTTCTTCTTTCATAGTTCTAACCGACTTCAAATAAAGGAAGAGGTTATCAATGCAGTTTTTTTTTTTTTTTTTACTTAGATTTAAGAATACACTATAATATCAACCAATGGATTTCAGAAGCTTTCTACTTCTCCTTAAAAACATTTAACATGAGATTGTACTTTCGCTCTATCTACATTTTCTTTAATACCTATACTTATAATTGAAATGTTCTGACCAAAATTAATTTTAATGAATATGTTGGATTTGATTGATTATTAATGTTGGCGTTGGTGCGTAATAGTTACGCGGATTTGCCTTTAACTGAAGAAAAATAAGTGTTTACAAACTCGACGTAGATATTCTAAGACTCGTAATCTGTCTAGATTTAAGAATTAAGGGGGATGGGAGAGATGGGGGTAATAGGTCAGGGTCTAAAGGGGTTACCATCCGTTTGACACGGGAGGACGGGGAGACCAGGCAATTTCAATGTGAACATGCTCGGATGTGGTTTATTACAGTTTAAAAGACTTTTACTTTTAACCAGTTTACTGGGGAGTCTTGAGTACATTATTATGATATTTTCATTTATTTATTTGATGGGGAAAGACTTTTTACCCTTAGCACATTTGCACGCTCCCAGTCGTAGTCGATTTCGCGTATCGAAACAAAACTTTCGGTCTTAGTAAAACTTCTTACTGCAATCGTTTTAGTGTCGCAAATCCTGTATTGATTTTTATCCACTTACAAACGTTCCTTTTAGATCTACTGTCTAGGCTGTTGAAGTGTTTATAGGCTTTAAAACAGGGTTTGGATATACATTCAATTTAACTGAAGTATACTGCTACAATACTCGAAAGCAACTGTACCAGCGACGCTGTACTGTATTGCCAGTGAACAAACTTTTACTAAGGGTAGAAACTGTTACTTCCTAAAGTTGTATAATTTTAAACACTAACTCTTTTGATCACATTGTCCGTGCAGTCCTGGCTAGGAATAAGACTGCTCCAGATCTTTCCGTGGTGATGGATGGAAAAGGATGATCACTTGTGATGATGGAGCGACTAAACTGGAGAGCTCTACAGATATTCATGTAAACAGCATAAATAACTTTGATAAAACCTTAAACAATGTTTTTTACGTTCCGTAGTTGTCTGCAAAATTTGTTTTCTGTTATTAAATTATGTGAAAGAGGCATGGTTGTGATCATGAATGTAGATGGGTGTTTTGTCCATGACAGTTGTAGTATACAACACCAGCCTGTTATATCTGCTAATCTATGTGGGTGTATATAGAATGCAGTAGCGTGCATTGAGGCTATGTGTATTGAGGTATGCAGATGATATAAAATGAAGAATTAATGAAAATGAAAATTAAATAAACATTTGCATATACTTTACATACCCTCTATGCACGTCACTGATAGAATGAATGTTTTGTTTTGCAAAAGAGCAATCGATGACTGTCCTACATCAAGCGCAGGAAGTCAATATTGCAAAGTTAGTTAAGTCTAATAATACTTAACATGAATACTGATTTATGGCATAGACGGTTAGGGTATCATTGTCTTAAAGGTATGTTCATTTCAGGATGACAAAGAAGATTTCAACAAGTTTGCGCCTGCCTGGAAGGAAAGCCTGTGGCCCGGGCTCCGAAAAGATCTACGAAACGTGTTGGCCGACCCTTGGAACTCATCCATAGTGACGTGTGGAGCCCTATGAGAGACTCCAGCTGTGGAAATGCAAGGTACTTACTCGCCCTTACTACTAATAATTTTTCTCTTCAAAACTTTAGATATTTATTCAAGAAAATGTGTGAAGTGTAAGATTGCTTTATCAAATAATTATTACGTAAGTGCGTAACATATAAAATGCCTGCGTTTTGATAACATTGGTTTTGATTTTGAATTACCATAGGGGCAGTGTTAAGTGTTTCCTAGAGAAGAAGGGAACAGCTCACCAGCTTACCTTACCGCATTGTACTCAGCAGATGTATTTGAATACCAGAAGCAACACTGAGGAAGTGTGGTCCCGACACACTATTTGTAAAGGAAACCTTTGTTTTTGGATGCATTGCCTATTCATTAATCCCGCAGTCTAGTCTACATAATAAATTGAACGCTAAGAGAAAGTTGTGCATTTTCGTCGGTTATTCAGCGTTACCGATTTATAGAACCATTAAATAAATCCAAGGAAGGTTATTCTGTATAGTAAAAAGCACATTCCTAATGTACTTTTTATTGAAAATAAATGTGCTGACATTGATGAATATCGTAATTCTCGTCTTATATAATATAAATAAATCACATGATTTTTATATGAATTAACAGATGGTGAGTCTGGCGATGACTGCTGCAACAACAGTGAGGTAGAGCAGGCCTCTACTGATGCCGAGTCTTCTGCTGAGGAAAGGCGGAAGAGAGAAAAAACGACGCGAGACGTCGGCGGCGCTATAGTTGGAGGGGAAGTGGCGACTAGTACAGAGGAGTCTGTCAGCTGCCGATCCATGCGCAGTACACGTGGTACACCGCCGACGAAATATGGCGATTATAAAATAGGTATGTAGACCAGAATTTTTGAGAAGCCACAAACATATGTGTAGGCAATAAAGTTATCAAACTCCTCTGGTGGCAAAAAGCTATGAATGTAGAGTATCTGTCACTTTTGGAGAAAAAAGTTTGGAATTCAGTTGATCCACCTGCTGATAGTAATGTTATAAAGTTAGTTTAAGTGGACATACAAATTGAAATGTGATATAGGGAGAAATTTGCGGAAAAGTGGGTTGCGGGAATAATAGTCTTTTCGCAAACTAGTATCTATGTAGAACGTTGTAATAAAATCTAAATACTACCTCTTTTTCTAGAAGTACTATCAGCATTAAAAAGTTTTTGGAATTTATTTTCTTCCTTTGCATAAATTAGGCATAGGTAGGTAGGGACATAATCCCATTGCTATAGAAATTTTGGGGTTTCTGAAATCAAAAAACCGCGACAAGTAGTTTTGGCAGTCCTCTCGTGATGTTAACCTGACACTGCCTAAAGAATTCTGAAGAGACCGAAACAGGTGGAAATCTGAAGGTGTAAGGTCAGGACTATACAGCGGATGCATTACCACCTCCCAGCCAAACTATCTTAATTTTAGTTGAGTGGCTAAAGATGTGTTAGGTCTAGCGTTATCATGATGAAAAACCACACCTCTTCTGTTGATTAATTCCGGCCGCTTTCTCTAAACTTCTTGCTTTAATCTCATCAGTTGTTCGCAGTAGAATTCAGAATTGATGGTCCTGCCTGGTGGTAACAGCTTATAATGAATAATGCCCTTCCAATCCTACTACTACACACACAGCGTCACCTTGTTGCGAGTTAACCCGGGTTTCGCCACAGTCTGTGAAGCCTGATCGGCCTTTGACCGTGACCTTTTTCGCACTTTCTTGTCGTACATGATCCACTTCTCATCACCAGTTCAAAAATGGTTCGGTCATGATCCACTTCTTATCAGCTCCGTCAAAAATGGTTTTGTGGTCAATTCCCAGTTCTTCAGCTACATTGTACCTACTGATTTGCCCATCTTGGTCCACTTTTTCAAAAATGGCATCCATTATATCCGTCATAGGGCTCCTCCTAACCAGAGCGAGGTGCATCTTTGACATCAAAATTTCCGGATTGAAAACGCTAAACCCAAATTTTTTTCGCGGCTTGCGTTGCATTTTTACCTTTTTTGTAGTAAAATTTTAAAAGGTAAAAAGGAATTTCTTCATTAGATTCACTCATCTTCACACATTTTCCTAATTTGATACCAAAACCAGCCAGATACAAATAGTATAGCCAAAGAGATTTTATTACATGTTCATACATACTATAATGCGAAAAGACTTTTTCCCCAACCTATTAGATTTATTAGCTATAAATTTCATAAATAGTTCATAAATAATCGCTTAAATAAGCTTAAGTTATAAAATAAACACTGAAACAAGTATGTACATTGAACAATTTTTAATATTATTTTCTCTTCGTTACAGATTTGACTCTGTGTTTGTGAACGCGTGTGCTGAGTGGACTAATGAAGAGTTCGGTGGTTTAAACATACCCGCCGGTCGGGTCGCGTACGTGCACGGTTCGGTCGATCCGTGGCATGCGCTATGTATGACTACTACGCAGGACAACTACACGCCCGCTATCTTCTTTGAAGGTATATACTCAGTGGCGTGCATAGCCCTTGGACCCAGGGTATGCACAAGGTGTTCAACACAAACATAAAGTAAAATTAAAATTTAGATTTTAGATAGGTATGTCGGTTTATAATCAAATTACTTTACGAAAGTTATATTTTTGATTGATTTAATACTATCGTCTATCTACTGCTAATTGAATAAAAGTACATACCCTGGCAGCATTTTCTAAGCACACTGATGATGATAATATTTTTCCAACATATCATGTTTTTAGCGTTTTTATGAAAATTATTAAGATCACAATATCCTTTATCATTCCACACTTTACGTATATTGGACAATAAAACAAAAGGAAAGCAAATTAATCGATTGGTGTGTACAAAGCCGCTTAGCCAAGAATAGTTTTCGTAATATTTATTATTAAATATACGCGTTACTTTATCACCTTTTTTTGGGATATTTGTAACATTGGTACACTCCTTCCTTTGCGAATGATTTCTAATTTTACGATATAAGTAGGGATAGAAATTAAAGTTTTCTCTAAGTACTTTTTCCAGGCACACTGAACCCAAACAAAGACCGCACGAATATGCTTTCATTATAAAATGAATGAATAAACTATAAATTAACCTTAACACATTAAACTATCACTGCTCAAACTTTTATAAGTTACTGAATTTATGCACTTGAACCGTTTATTTATCACCAACGCCATACAGCATTGTTCGAAGGTAAACAATAATGGCGATCGAATATGCTAATGATAATATTGCAATCGAAATTAGTCAAAATATGTCTTTAATTTTTTGTAAGTATGGGTACGAACGCTATTTTATTTTGATATGTAAACAATAAATAGAAACCATATTTATTGTTAACTCTCTCACTCTCCAATGATTCCTGGAAAACCTAAATTATTCATTTTTCAAAATTGAGACAGCGTTTGGTTTCATAGATTATTTTCAAAACGAAAGACTAATTCGATAATATTAGATCCTTAATTTTCTTAAAAGACACTAAAAGGTATTTACATTTGTGAATAATGTTTTTAATTCTAAAAAAAGAATAATGACCTTTAACAACAATAACAAACCAAGCAAATCATTTTATTCATAGAAAAAATGAAACACGTAATTAGAGAATAGAGAATTTATGAATGAAACTGTTCACACAAGACCGATGCTAATCTTGTAAGTACAAGCGCACGATTATAACATTACACGACACACACTACTAACTTGCACGCACACATCTAGCAGAACGATTCTTTCTTTGGGCGTGCTTATTTTATTTGATATTTCTATGCAACAGTAGAGGGCGTCATATGTCGAGTGATTCATAATAATTGATTTACCCTGCAATAGATAACATGAGATTTTTACGTGTTTTAAAAGGTAAATGTTTAGCATTTACGGTTAAAAATTAAAATACGAAGTAGAAGATTTTATTTTGTACGCTATGCGCCTCGCGCGCGCTGGTTGCGCTGTCGCCTGTCTAGCGACAATTGACCTAGAAGTTTGGCCGCTCATTACTAGATGGCGCTTTCATATATTTTTTACTTAGTGTTTTTTTAATTACAAAACTTTAATGGTCCTATCTGAAGGCTCTTTAAGACCCTGAGGGTAGGGTATGCACTGCTTATTTGCATATATGCAATGCACGCCACTGAATATACTAATTATTAACTACTTTTAACTTATTCTTCCTAAGTCGCTTCCGCATTACTGGGTAGGGTAGGTTATTTCTTCTTTCATAGTTCTAACCGACTTCAAATAAAGGAAGAGGTTATCAATGCAGTTTTTTTTTTTTTTTTTACTTAGATTTAAGAATACACTATAATATCAACCAATGGATTTCAGAAGCTTTCTACTTCTCCTTAAAAACATTTAACATGAGATTGTACTTTCGCTCTATCTACATTTTCTTTAATACCTATACTTATAATTGAAATGTTCTGACCAAAATTAATTTTAATGAATATGTTGGATTTGATTGATTATTAATGTTGGCGTTGGTGCGTAATAGTTACGCGGATTTGCCTTTAACTGAAGAAAAATAAGTGTTTACAAACTCGACGTAGATATTCTAAGACTCGTAATCTGTCTAGATTTAAGAATTAAGGGGGATGGGAGAGATGGGGGTAATAGGTCAGGGTCTAAAGGGGTTACCATCCGTTTGACACGGGAGGACGGGGAGACCAGGCAATTTCAATGTGAACATGCTCGGATGTGGTTTATTACAGTTTAAAAGACTTTTACTTTTAACCAGTTTACTGGGGAGTCTTGAGTACATTATTATGATATTTTCATTTATGTATTTGATGGGGAAAGACTTTTTACCCTTAGCACATTTGCACGCTCCCAGTCGTAGTCGATTTCGCGTATCGAAACAAAACTTTCGGTCTTAGTAAAACTTCTTACTGCAATCGTTTTAGTGTCGCAAATCCTGTATTGATTTTTATCCACTTACAAACGTTCCTTTTAGATCTACTGTCTAGGCTGTTGAAGTGTTTATAGGCTTTAAAACAGGGTTTGGATATACATTCAATTTAACTGAAGTATACTGCTACAATACTCGAAAGCAACTGTACCAGCGACGCTGTACTGTATTGCCAGTGAACAAACTTTTACTAAGGGTAGAAACTGTTACTTCCTAAAGTTGTATAATTTTAAACACTAACTCTTTTGATCACATTGTCCGTGCAGTCCTGGCTAGGAATAAGACTGCTCCAGATCTTTCCGTGGTGATGGATGGAAAAGGATGATCACTTGTGATGATGGAGCGACTAAACTGGAGAGCTCTACAGATATTCATGTAAACAGCATAAATAACTTTGATAAAACCTTAAACAATGTTTTTTACGTTCCGTAGTTGTCTGCAAAATTTGTTTTCTGTTATTAAATTATGTGAAAGAGGCATGGTTGTGATCATGAATGTAGATGGGTGTTTTGTCCATGACAGTTGTAGTATACAACACCAGCCTGTTATATCTGCTAATCTATGTGGGTGTATATAGAATGCAGTAGCGTGCATTGAGGCTATGTACAGGGTATGCAGATGATATAAAATGAAGAAAATCTCCAGTAAGATCTATAAATACTTACGGGTAGGCTTTTTGTAACTCTTACAATGCTTATCCTTAAGTTTTGTATAACTCGTACTGGAGACCTTCTTCATTTTGTATCATTTGCATATACTTTACATACCCTCTATGCACGTCACTGATAGAATGAATGTTTTGTTTTGCAAAAGAGCAATCGATGACTGTCCTACATCAAGCGCAGGAAGTCAATATTGCAAAGTTAGTTAAGTCTAATAATACTTAACATGAATACTGATTTATGGCATAGACGGTTAGGGTATCATTGTCTTAAAGGTATGTTCATTTCAGGATGACAAAGAAGATTTCATCAAGTTTGCGCCTGCCTGGAAGGAAAGCCTGTGGCCCGGGCTCCGAAAAGATCTACGAAACGTGTTGGCCGACCCTTGGAACTCATCCATAGTGACGTGTGGAGCCCTATGAGAGACTCCAGCTGTGGAATTGCAAGGTACTTACTCGCCCTTACTACTAATAATTTTTCTCTTCAAAACTTTAGATATTTATTCAAGAAAATGTGTGAAGTGTAAGATTGCTTTATCAAATAATTATTACGTAAGTGCGTAACATATAAAATGCCTGCGTTTTGATAACATTGGTTTTGATTTTGAATTACCATAGGGGCAGTGTTAAGTGTTTCCTAGAGAAGAAGGGAACAGCTCACCAGCTTACCTTACCGCATTGTACTCAGCAGATGTATTTGAATACCAGAAGCAACACTGAGGAAGTGTGGTCCCGACACACTATTTGTAAAGGAAACCTTTGTTTTTGGATGCATTGCCTATTCATTAATCCCGCAGTCTAGTCTACATAATAAATTGAACGCTAAGAGAAAGTTGTGCATTTTTGTCGGTTATTCAGCGTTACCGATTTATAGAACCATTAAATAAATCCAAGGAAGGTTATTCTGTATAGTAAAAAGCACATTCCTAATGTACTTTTTATTGAAAATAAATGTGCTGACATTGATGAATATCGTTATTCTCGTCTTATATAATATAAATAAATCACATGATTTTTATATGAATTAACAGATGGTGAGTCTGGCGATGACTGCTGCAACAACAGTGAGGTAGAGCAGGCCTCTACTGATGCCGAGTCTTCTGCTGAGGAAAGGCGGAAGAGAGAAAAAACGACGCGAGACGTCGGCGGCGCTATAGTTGGAGGGGAAGTGGCGACTAGTACAGAGGAGTCTGTCAGCTGCCGATCCATCCATCCGCAGTACACGTGGTACACCGCCGACGAAATATGGCGATTATAAAATAGGTATGTAGACCAGAATTTTTGAGAAGCCACAAACATATGTGTAGGCAATAAAGTTATCAAACTCCTCTGGTGGCAAAAAGCTATGAATGTAGAGTATCTGTCACTTTTGGAGAAAAAAGTTTGGAATTCAGTTGATCCACCTGCTGATAGTAATGTTATAAAGTTAGTTTAAGTGGACATACAAATTGAAATGTGATATAGGGAGAAATTTGCGGAAAAGTGGGTTGCGGGAATAATAGTCTTTTCGCAAACTAGTATCTATGTAGAACGTTGTAATAAAATCTAAATACTACCTCTTTTTCTAGAAGTACTATCATCATTAAAAAGTTTTTGGAATTTATTTTCTTCCTTTGCATAAATTAGGTATAGGTAGGTAGGGACATAATCCCATTGCTATAGAAATTTTGGGGTTTCTGAAATCAAAAAACCGCGACAAGTAGTTTTGGCAGTCCTCTCGTGATGTTAACCTGACACTGCCTAAAGAATTCTGAAGAGACCGAAACAGTTGGAAATCTGAAGGTGTAAGGTCAGGACTATACAGCGGATGCATTACCACCTCCCAGCCAAACTATCTTAATTTTAGCTGAGTGGCTAAAGATGTGTTAGGTCTAGCGTTATCATGATGAAAAACCACACCTCTTCTGTTGATTAATTCCGGCCGCTTTCTCTAAACTTCTTGCTTTAATCTCATCAGTTGTTCGCAGTAGAATTCAGAATTGATGGTCCTGCCTGGTGGTAACAGCTTATAATGAATAATGCCCTTCCAATCCTACTACTACACACACAGCGTCACCTTGTTGCGAGTTAACCCGGGTTTCGCCACAGTCTGTGAAGCCTGATCGGCCTTTGACCGTGACCTTTTTCGCACTTTCTTGTCGTACATGATCCACTTCTAATCAGCTTCTTCAAAAATGGTTCGGTTTCATTACATCGTAATAAAGAATCACTTAATCAATGAGTACACGGTTCATTAGGTTTCTTTCAGTGAGCTCGTGAGGTACCCAAATATCCAACTTTTTTATGTACCCAGTTTTTTTCAAATGTGCCTAAACTGTTTTGTGGTCAATTCCCAGTTCTTCAGCTACATTGTACCTACTGATTTGCCCATCTTGGTCCACTTTTTCAAAAATGGCATCCATTATATCCGTCATAGGGCTCCTCCTAACCAGAGCGAGGTGCATCTTTGACATCAAAATTTCCGGATTGAAAACGCTAAACCCACATTTTTTTCGCGGCTTGCGTTGCATTTTTACCTTTTTTGTAGTAAAATTTTAAAAGGTAAAGAGGAATTTCTTCATTAGATTCACTCATCTTCACACATTTTCCTAATTTGATACCAAAACCAGCCAGATACAAATAGTATAGCCAAAGAGATTTACTATACTGCGAAAAGACTTTTTCCCCAACCTATTAGATTTATTAGCTATAAATTTCATAAATAGTTCATAAATAATCGCTTAAATAAGCTTAAGTTATAAAATAAACACTGAAACAAGTATGTACATTGAACAATTTTTAATATTATTTTCTCTTCGTTACAGATTTGACTCTGTGTTTGTGAACGCGTGTGCTGAGTGGACTAATGAAGAGTTCGGTGGTTTAAACATACCCGCCGGTCGGGTCGCGTACGTGCACGGTTCGGTCGATCCGTGGCATGCGCTATGTATGACTACTACGCAGGACAACTACACGCCCGCTATCTTCTTTGAAGGTATATACTCAGTGGCGTGCATAGCCCTTGGACCCAGGGTATGCACAAGGTGTTCAACACAAACATAAAGTAAAATTAAAATTTAGATTTTAGATAGGTATGTCGGTTTATTATCAAATTACTTTACGACAGTTATATTTTTGATTGATTTAATACTATCGTCTATAATCGTCGTGCTAATTGAATAAAAGTACATACCCTGATTTACGTCACAAAATTATGACACACCATTCGGCAGCATTTTCTAAGCACACTGATGATGATAATATTTTTCCAACATATCATGTTTTTAGCGTTTTTATGAAAATTATTAAGATCACAATATCCTTTATCATTCCACACTTTACGTATATTGGACAATAAAACAAAAGGAAAGCAAATTAATCGATTGGTGTGTACAAAGCCGCTTAGCCAAGAATAGTTTTCGTAATATTTATTATTAAATATACGTGTTACTTTATCACCTTTTTTTGGGATATTTGTAACATTGGTACACTCCTTCCTTTGCGAATGATTTCTAATTTTACGATATAAGTAGGGATAGAAATTAAAGTTTTCTCTAAGTACTTTTTCCAGGCACACTGAACCCAAACAAAGACCGCACGAATATGCTTTCATTATAAAATGAATTAATAAACTATAAATTAACCTTAACACATTAAACTATCACTACTCAAACTTTTATAAGTTACTGAATTTATGCACTTGAACCGTTTATTTATCACCAACGCCATACAGCATTGTTCGAAGGTAAACAATAATGGCGATCGAATATGCTAATGATAATATTGCAATCGAAATTAGTCAAAATATGTCTTTAATTTTTTGTAAGTATGGGTACGAACGCTATTTTATTTTGATATGTAAACAATAAATAGAAACCATATTTATTGTTAACTCTCTCACTCTCCAATGATTCCTGGAAAACCTAAATTATTCATTTTTCAAAATTGAGACAGCGTTTGGTTTCATAGATTATTTTCAAAACGAAAGACTAATTCGATAATATTAGATCCTTAATTTTCTTAAAAGACACTAAAAGGTATTTACATTTGTGAATAATGTTTTTAATTCTAAAATAAGAATAATGACCTTTAACAACAATAACAAACCAAGCAAATCATTTTATTCATAGAAAAAATGAAACACGTAATTAGAGAATAGAGAATTATTCGGCATGTGATGATGCACAGCATCTGTGAGAGTGCGTTCGTACTTCCCTTTTTGCTTTTACACCAATCAGAGCCAACTTTAACGTTTCAACCAATCAGGGCCTAGTTTGTCTTTGTTTATGTCACGTGATCACCGAGATGGTGGCGCTCGGCGCGCTTTCGTCATAGCGTCGTTACTTCTCGTACCATTAACACATTTATTTGAAGAAAATTTTGCAAAAGTGAAATTATTTTTGTGTTTTACCGAAAAATTGTGTTTACACATACATCTAAAGTGAAATATGGGGGATTCCGATGTGAACAACGGGGAATACTCCGATGGCACCGCCGCCGGTGCCGCCGTTGAAGCTGAGACGAACCGCAAGCGGCATCGTCAGGACGAGACGGATGACGAGTCAAACTCTGGATCGGGTGACGATGACAGCTCATCGAAATCAAGCGAGGTAAAAAAGAGGAAGATCGGTGAGTCATCCAAAGATTTGTATATACAGAGTTTAGTTAGTCAAGTCAGCACTTTGACCGACATTTTGAGAAGCAAGGCTTTTTCAGCCCCGCAGTCGTGTAGTGTTGACACGCACAATTTTGAATCGTTCGTTACGACTATTGCGAGCACACTACCCACACGTTCGTTCACCGCGAACGTAACCATACCTAACCCTAGTTATGTCGCGCGCCCCGTACCGCGTCATTTACTAGCTCATGGCATGCCCTCAACTCACGCTCTTTCGTCGCCTTCCGCGCCAATAACTTCTGTGTCTGTTCCTATGTCAGCGCAGACGCAACCTACTACGTCTATGAGCCCTAATAACTTCTTGACGCGTCCAAGTAATATCGATCAACTAGATGAAATTCATCGCTTAGACTTAGGTCAGATTAACACTTTATTAAAAGATCCTAAAGTACCCCGCGCCGACTCTGAGCGCTTGAAACGGCTCGCAGATCTACAGAAATTTTGTGATCCAGCATGGAAAGATATTCGATACGTGGACGCCTTGAAACTTCACAACGCCTCGCCCGGTTTTGTTGAGCTTGAGGTCAACGATGAGCTTAGGCAGTTTATTAAGGGCAAGGACTACATCGCTGGATCTGAACGGGCCATGGCAGCCGTTTGCAATGCTTTGTTGGCGCAACGGGAGCTATTAAAACAAAATCTGCAGCAATTTGTTGACTGGGCCGCTGCGCCCGATACGTCGCTAACAGCGGCAAATATTTTCGATCAAATATCTAATCTTTTTCAACCTTCTTCGAAATTCCATAAAAATAGTGAGGAAATTATGCAGATAGTGTGCGGCAAAAGGGCTGAATATGTTGAAATAGGTCCAGCTTCTTTTCCACAATGTTTCTGACCAAGAAGAGCGATGGATCGGACAGACCTATTTTCAACCTGAAGCGTCTCAACGAACACATAGTGCCCAAGCCGTTCAGGCTGATTTCTCACCATCAAGTACCTCATTTCCTTCAGAAAAACGACTGGATGGTGAAACTGGATCTCTCATCAGCGTATTTCCACCTAAGCATCAGGGAGTGTCATCGGCGGTTCCTTCGACTATTTTACAAAGGACAAGTCCTACAAATGACAAGTTTACCCTTCGGGCTGTCATGCGCTCCAAAAAACTTGAGACCACTCTGACCAACTGGGTCGTGCAAATCCTAAGGAACAGAGGATTAAGGGCAATCGTATACTTAGACGATTTTCTTCTTGCCAACCAATCGGTGAGTCAGCTTCAGGATCAAACCAGGATAGCCATCAGGGTGCTGGAAACATTAGGATGGACCATAAACTACACAAAGTCAGTTTTACAGCCCACACAAGAGATAGAGTACTTGGGAATAATGTGGAACACAGGTCTCAATTTCAAGAGCTTACCTTCAAGAAAGGTCCAATCTATCAAGACCGGTGTGAACCATGCCCTGACCAAGAGGAAATTATCCCTAAAAAGCACACAAATTATTTTAGGCATGATGAACTTCGCCAATTTTGTCATTCCCAGGGGGCGGTTACACTGTCGCCAACTACAACTACATGCACGTACATTGAGCCTCCTTCCGCCTTTGCAACCAGTGAGTATATCTCCACCCGTTGTTGCGGATCTCCAATGGTGGTTCAACATACTAGAAGGTCCTCAAGTGAAGAACACCTTACATCCGGAGCTAATGTCTCACTTCCTGACCACGGATGCGGCCGATTTCGGTTGGGGTGCGCAGATGGACGATTTCACGACGTCAGGCAAATGGCGGCCGGAACAACTAAACTGGCATTGCAACCACAAGGAGATGTTTGCCATAATAGCGGCAGTGAGTCATTACAAGGATCGACTTCAAAACCAACATCTTGTTTTCCAAACGGACAATCGGACGGTAGTGTCTTACATCAGGAAAGAGGGGGGAACGAGGTCGGTAACCCTTCTCAATCTAACTTACCAGTTGATGGGGATCTTGGACCGATGGAACATATCGATCACTGCCGAATACCTGCCAGGCAGATTCAACGATATCGCCGACGGATTATCTCGGGGAAAAAAAGGCATCGGAGTGGCACTTGAAAAAACCAGCACTGAGGAAAATATTCAAGACGTTCGGAACGCCACAAATCGATCTGTTTGCCACCAAACAAACGAAAGTTGTAGAGAATTATGTCAGCAAGGATCACCTAGACTCATCAGCAACATTTTGCAACGCCTTCAGTCGGACATGGAATTATCAGTTGGCTTGGGTGTTTCCGCCACCGAGCTTGATACCCCGGGTACTTCATCATCTGAACTCAGCACAAGGAACATTCCTTGTAGTGGCTCCGATGTGGAACAGAGCGTTTTGGCTTCCAGACCTTCGCAGGCGAGCGTTGCGCAGACCACTGAGAATACAAGATCTGGAACATGTCTTAATAGATCGGATCACCGGTCTTGCCCCTCCACGTGTACAAGAAATGCAGCTTTTTGTATGGAAAATTGGGGCTGGAGCCACGAAACCGAGCACTGGTCACAATCTGAAAAGGACTTGTTAAAACTAAGTTGGAGAAAATCAACCTTAAAAACCGACAAACCAGCCTGGGTACGCTGGGTCAATTGGTGCAGAGTAAATAGTTTTGACTATAAGTCACCTGATGGGAGTACACTGTCAAAATATTTATAGCCTTCCTGTTCCTTGAAGAAAGATTAGCCTATCCCACTATCTTATTGCATAAATCGGTCGTGACAACTTTTGGTCAAACCAAGAACAATGAAAACTTAAGTTCACATTTCTTGGTTAAACATATGCTAAAGGCAATCTCTCTTCAAAGTCCAAGGGCAGAGAAATCTCCGATTTGGGACCCTAGCGACCTGATTGCCTGGTTGCAAAATAATCTTCCAAATAAAATAACTTTCTTTGAAGCGTCACGTAGACTGGCCTGTATCTTATTACTTGCATCTGGCAGACGCGTTCATGATCTCACGCTTTTAAAAGTTTCAACAGGTCATTACATAGACAGCGGTGACCAAATCATATTTTATCCCGAGTTTGGATCAAAAACCGACACTGCAACATATAGGCAATCAGGTTGGAGACTGTTAAAACATCCTAACATAAATGTATGTCCCGTTTATTGGACCAAAAAAAGTGTTGGAGTTGAGCAAACACAGACGGGTAAGCCAAAAACACGATTCTTTGTTTATTACAGTAAAAGGTGAAACTCGTGTAGCATCTAGAACTGTCATTGGTAATTGGGTAAGATCCGTGCTAAAAGATGCCAACATACAGGCATCGCCCGGAAGTGTACGCTCAGCTGTAGCATCATTGGTATAAAAACCTACCTATTGAAGACATTCTCTCTCGTGGCAATTGGCGCAGAGAGAATACCTTTGCGAAATTTTATTGTAAAGCAATTGTTGGCCGGTCAAATATAAGCCAGACTATCTAGTAATAATAGATAATCTAGTAACAAATTTCGAGCCTGTATGATTTAATAATTATTACATTAGTCACTATTTGGCAGCTTTACTAATTGTTTGATTATGTGATTTTTGTAATTATTAGAGGAGTCTATTATAAGTTTACAATTTATCTATTTGGCTATTGTTTTGCAGTTATTAATTAATTTAATAGTTTCTATATTCTCTTCACATAGCGTCGTTTTGTGATCACCAGGAGTTAATAGACAGGTCTCTCACAGATGCTGTGCATCATCACATGCCGAATAATAGTACAAGTTTTACAACAATAAAACTTGTATTATTTGAGCAGAGATGATGCACAGCATCCCAATAAGGCCTCCTGGTGAGAGACTCCTATGACGAAAGCGCGCCGAGCGCCACCATCTCGGTGATCACGTGACATAAACAAAGACAAACTAGGCCCTGATTGGTTGAAACGTTAAAGTTGGCCCTGATTGGTGTAAAAGCTCGCTCATTTCTAGATGGCGCTTTCATATATTTTTTACTTAGTGTTTTTTAATTACAAAACTTTAATGGTCCTATCTGAAGGCTCTTTAAGACCCTGAGGGTAGGGTATGCACTGCTTATTTGCATATATGCAATGCACGCCACTGTATATACTAATTATTAACTACTTTTAACTTATTCTTCCTAAGTCGCTTCCGCATTACTGGGTAGGGTAGGTTATTTCTTCTTTCATAGTTCTAACCGACTTCAAATAAAGGAAGAGGTTATCAATGCAGTTTTTTTTTTTTTTTTTTACTTAGATTTAAGAATACACTATAATATCAACCAATGGATTTCAGAAGCTTTCTACTTCTCCTTAAAAACATTTAACATGAGATTGTACTTTCGCTCTATCTACATTTTCTTTAATACCTATACTTATAATTGAAATGTTCTGACCAAAATTAATTTTAATGAATATGTTGGATTTGATTGATTATTAATGTTGGCGTTGGTGCGTAATAGTTACGCGGATTTGCCTTTAACTGAAGAAAAATAAGTGTTTACAAACTCGACGTAGATATTCTAAGACTCGTAATCTGTCTAGATTTAAGAATTAAGGGGGATGGGAGAGATGGGGGTAATAGGTCAGGGTCTAAAGGGGTTACCATCCGTTTGACACGGGAGGACGGGGAGACCAGGCAATTTCAATGTGAACATGCTCGGATGTGGTTTATTACAGTTTAAAAGACTTTTACTTTTAACCAGTTTACTGGGGAGTCTTGAGTACATTATTATGATATTTTCATTTATTTATTTGATGGGGAAAGACTTTTTACCCTTAGCACATTTGCACGCTCCCAGTCGTAGTCGATTTCGCGTATCGAAACAAAACTTTCGGTCTTAGTAAAACTTCTTACTGCAATCGTTTTAGTGTCGCAAATCCTGTATTGATTTTTATCCACTTACAAACGTTCCTTTTAGATCTACTGTCTAGGCTGTTGAAGTGTTTATAGGCTTTAAAACAGGGTTTGGATATACATTCAATTTAACTGAAGTATACTGCTACAATACTCGAAAGCAACTGTACCAGCGACGCTGTACTGTATTGCCAGTGAACAAACTTTTACTAAGGGTAGAAACTGTTACTTCCTAAAATTGTATAATTTTAAACACTAACTCTTTTGATCACATTGTCCGTGCAGTCCTGGCTAGGAATAAGACTGCTCCAGATCTTTCCGTGGTGATGGATGGAAAAGGATGATCACTTGTGATGATGGAGCGACTAAACTGGAGAGCTCTACAGATATTCATGTAAACAGCATAAATAACTTTGATAAAACCTTAAACAATGTTTTTTACGTTCCGTAGTTGTCTGCAAAATTTGTTTTCTGTTATTAAATTATGTGAAAGAGGCATGGTTGTGATCATGAATGTAGATGGGTGTTTTGTCCATGACAGTTGTAGTATACAACACGAGCCTGTTATATCTGCTAATCTATGTGGGTGTATATAGAATGCAGTAGCGTGCATTGAGGCTATGTACAGGGTATGCAGATGATATAAAATGAAGAAAATCTCCAGTAAGATCTATAAATACTTACAGGTAGGCTTTTTGTAACTCTTACAATGCTTATCCTTAAGTTTTGTATAACTCGTACTGGAGACCTTCTTCATTTTGTATCATTTGCATATACTTTACATACCCTCTATGCACGTCACTGATAGAATGAATGTTTTGTTTTGCAAAAGAGCAATCGATGACTGTCCTACATCAAGCGCAGGAAGTCAATATTGCAAAGTTAGTTAAGTCTAATAACACTTAACATGAATACTGATTTATGGCATAGACGGTTAGGGTATCATTGTCTTAAAGGTATGTTCATTTCAGGATGACAAAGAAGATTTCAACAAGTTTGCGCCTGCCTGGAAGGAAAGCCTGTGGCCCGGGCTCCGAAAAGATCTACGAAACGTGTTGGCCGACCCTTGGAACTCATCCATAGTGACGTGTGGAGCCCTATGAGAGACTCCAGCTGTGGAAATGCAAGGTACTTACTCGCCCTTACTACTAATAATTTTTCTCTTCAAAACTTTAGATATTTATTCAAGAAAATGTGTGAAGTGTAAGATTGCTTTATCAAATAATTATTACGTAAGTGCGTAACATATAAAATGCCTGCGTTTTGATAACATTGGTTTTGATTTTGAATTACCATAGGGGCAGTGTTAAGTGTTTCCTAGAGAAGAAGGGAACAGCTCACCAGCTTACCTTACCGCATTGTACTCAGCAGATGTATTTGAATACCAGAAGCAACACTGAGGAAGTGTGGTCCCGACACACTATTTGTAAAGGAAACCTTTGTTTTTGGATGCATTGCCTATTCATTAATCCCGCAGTCTAGTCTACATAATAAATTGAACGCTAAGAGAAAGTTGTGCATTTTTGTCGGTTTTTCAGCGTTACCGGTTTATAGAACCATTAAATAAATCCAAGGAAGGTTATTCTGTATAGTAAAAAGCACATTCCTAATGTACTTTTTATTGAAAATAAATGTGCTGACATTGATGAATATCGTAATTCTCGTCTTATATAATATAAATAAATCACATGATTTTTATATGAATTAACAGATGGTGAGTCTGGCGATGACTGCTGCAACAACAGTGAGGTAGAGCAGGCCTCTACTGATGCCGAGTCTTCTGCTGAGGAAAGGCGGAAGAGAGAAAAAACGACGCGAGACGTCGGCGGCGCTATAGTTGGAGGGGAAGTGGCGACTAGTACAGAGGAGTCTGTCAGCTGCCGATCCATCCATCCGCAGTACACGTGGTACACCGCCGACGAAATATGGCGATTATAAAATAGGTATGTAGACCAGAATTTTTGAGAAGCCACAAACATATGTGTAGGCAATAAAGTTATCAAACTCCTCTGGTGGCAAAAAGCTATGAATGTAGAGTATCTGTCACTTTTGGAGAAAAAAGTTTGGAATTCAGTTGATCCACCTGCTGATAGTAATGTTATAAAGTTAGTTTAAGTGGACATACAAATTGAAATGTGATATAGGGAGAAATTTGCGGAAAAGTGGGTTGCGGGAATAATAGTCTTTTCGCAAACTAGTATCTATGTAGAACGTTGTAATAAAATCTAAATACTACCTCTTTTTCTAGAAGTACTATCATCATTAAAAAGTTTTTGGAATTTATTTTCTTCCTTTGCATAAATTAGGTATAGGTAGGTAGGGACATAATCCCATTGCTATAGAAATTTTGGGGTTTCTGAAATCAAAAAACCGCGACAAGTAGTTTTGGCAGTCCTCTCGTGATGTTAACCTGACACTGCCTAAAGAATTCTGAAGAGACCGAAACAGTTGGAAATCTGAAGGTGTAAGGTCAGGACTATACAGCGGATGCATTACCACCTCCCAGCCAAACTATCTTAATTTTAGCTGAGTGGCTAAAGATGTGTTAGGTCTAGCGTTATCATGATGAAAAACCACACCTCTTCTGTTGATTAATTCCGGCCGCTTTCTCTAAACTTCTTGCTTTAATCTCATCAGTTGTTCGCAGTAGAATTCAGAATTGATGGTCCTGCCTGGTGGTAACAGCTTATAATGAATAATGCCCTTCCAATCCTACTACTACACACACAGCGTCACCTTGTTGCGAGTTAACCCGGGTTTCGCCACAGTCTGTGAAGCCTGATCGGCCTTTGACCGTGACCTTTTTCGCACTTTCTTGTCGTACATGATCCACTTCTAATCAGCTTCTTCAAAAATGGTTCGGTTTCATTACATCGTAATAAAGAATCACTTAATCAATGAGTACACGGTTCATTAGGTTTCTTTCAGTGAGCTCGTGAGGTACCCAAATATCCAACTTTTTTATGTACCCAGTTTTTTTCAAATGTGCCTAAACTGTTTTGTGGTCAATTCCCAGTTCTTCAGCTACATTGTACCTACTGATTTGCCCATCTTGGTCCACTTTTTCAAAAATGGCATCCATTATATCCGTCATAGGGCTCCTCCTAACCAGAGCGAGGTGCATCTTTGACATCAAAATTTCCGGATTGAAAACGCTAAACCCACATTTTTTTCGCGGCTTGCGTTGCATTTTTACCTTTTTTGTAGTAAAATTTTAAAAGGTAAAGAGGAATTTCTTCATTAGATTCACTCATCTTCACACATTTTCCTAATTTGATACCAAAACCAGCCAGATACAAATAGTATAGCCAAAGAGATTTACTATACTGCGAAAAGACTTTTTCCCCAACCTATTAGATTTATTAGCTATAAATTTCATAAATAGTTCATAAATAATCGCTTAAATAAGCTTAAGTTATAAAATAAACACTGAAACAAGTATGTACATTGAACAATTTTTAATATTATTTTCTCTTCGTTACAGATTTGACTCTGTGTTTGTGAACGCGTGTGCTGAGTGGACTAATGAAGAGTTCGGTGGTTTAAACATACCCGCCGGTCGGGTCGCGTACGTGCACGGTTCGGTCGATCCGTGGCATGCGCTATGTATGACTACTACGCAGGACAACTACACGCCCGCTATCTTCTTTGAAGGTATATACTCAGTGGCGTGCATAGCCCTTGGACCCAGGGTATGCACAAGGTGTTCAACACAAACATAAAGTAAAATTAAAATTTAGATTTTAGATAGGTATGTCGGTTTATTATCAAATTACTTTACGACAGTTATATTTTTGATTGATTTAATACTATCGTCTATAATCGTCGTGCTAATTGAATAAAAGTACATACCCTGATTTACGTCACAAAATTATGACACACCATTCGGCAGCATTTTCTAAGCACACTGATGATGATAATATTTTTCCAACATATCATGTTTTTAGCGTTTTTATGAAAATTATTAAGATCACAATATCCTTTATCATTCCACACTTTACGTATATTGGACAATAAAACAAAAGGAAAGCAAATTAATCTATTGGTGTGTACAAAGCCGCTTAGCCAAGAATAGTTTTCGTAATATTTATTATTAAATATACGTGTTACTTTATCACCTTTTTTTGGGATATTTGTAACATTGGTACACTCCTTCCTTTGCGAATGATTTCTAATTTTACGATATAAGTAGGGATAGAAATTAAAGTTTTCTCTAAGTACTTTTTCCAGGCACACTGAACCCAAACAAAGACCGCACGAATATGCTTTCATTATAAAATGAATGAATAAACTATAAATTAACCTTAACACATTAAACTATCACTACTCAAACTTTTATATGTTACTGAATTTATGCACTTGAACCGTTTATTTATCACCAACGCCATACAGCATTGTTCGAAGGTAAACAATAATGGCGATCGAATATGCTAATGATAATATTGCAATCGAAATTAGTCAAAATATGTCTTTAATTTTTTGTAAGTATGGGTACGAACGCTATTTTATTTTGATATGTAAACAATAAATAGAAACCATATTTATTGTTAACTCTCTCACTCTCCAATGATTCCTGGAAAACCTAAATTATTCATTTTTCAAAATTGAGACAGCGTTTGGTTTCATAGATTATTTTCAAAACGAAAGACTAATTCGATAATATTAGATCCTTAATTTTCTTAAAAGACACTAAAAGGTATTTACATTTGTGAATAATGTTTTTAATTCTAAAAAAAGAATAATGACCTTTAACAACAATAACAAACCAAGCAAATCATTTTATTCATAGAAAAAATGAAACACGTAATTAGAGAATAGAGAATTTATGAATGAAACTGTTCACACAAGACCGATGCTAATCTTGTAAGTACAAGCGCACGATTATAACATTACACGACACACACTACTAACTTGCACGCACACATCTAGCAGAACGATTCTTTCTTTGGGCGTGCTTATTTTATTTGATATTTCTATGCAACAGTAGAGGGCGTCATATGTCGAGTGATTCATAATAATTGATTTACCCTGCAATAGATAACATGAGATTTTTACGTGTTTTAAAAGGTAAATGTTTAGCATTTACGGTTAAAAATTAAAATACGAAGTAGAAGATTTTATTTTGTACGCTATGCGCCTCGCGCGCGCTGGTTGCGCTGTCGCCTGTCTAGCGACAATTGACCTAGAAGTTTGGCCGCTCATTACTAGATGGCGCTTTCATATATTTTTTACTTAGTGTTTTTTTAATTACAAAACTTTAATGGTCCTATCTGAAGGCTCTTTAAGACCCTGAGGGTAGGGTATGCACTGCTTATTTGCATATATGCAATGCACGCCACTGTATATACTAATTATTAACTACTTTTAACTTATTCTTCCTAAGTGGCTTCCGCATTACTGGGTAGGGTAGGTTATTTCTTCTTTCATAGTTCTAATAATAATAATAATAATAAAGCCCTTTATTACTGAAAAAAAAATACATGATTGTTAACAAAAAAAAAACATAAATATTTAAACTATTATTTAAAACACAATCTTCCTTATGACTATTTTTCTTAACATATTATTTATATTTGACAGTTTCGCAGTTCAGTACGCCCTTTGGACGAAGGCCTCCTCCATTTCTTTCCATGCATCTCTATCACGCGCCAGTCTTTGCCATGTTGCTCCCATCATTTTGACAAAATCATCGCTCCACCTAATTCTCTGCCGTCCTCTAGATCGCTTCCCTTCTCTCGGATACCATTCTTTAACTCTTTTTGCCCACCTGTCTTGCTTTTGCCTGCACACATGTCCCGCCCATTTCCATTTTAGTTTTCGGATTTTTACTTTAACATCTGTTATGTTCGTTTCTTTTCTTAGTGATTCATTTCTTATTTTGTCTAACCGTTTAACATGTAACATACTACGTTCCATCGAGCGCTGACAAATTGCTAATTTTTGTTCTAACTTTTGCGTTAAAGCCCAAGTCTGGCTTCCATAGGTTAATATAGGAGTTATGCACATATCGAAAACTTTTTGTTTGTATTTCATTGGCATGTCTTTCGATTTCATCACTTCTTTAAACATCCAGTACCTATTCCATGCATTTGTGGTTCGACGTTCTATTTTCTTACTTATTGCGTCTGTTGTAGACACTATTTCCCCGAGATAAATGTATTCTTCCACATATTCTATCTCCATATTATTAGCTTTAATGCATTTATGATCTCCGTTTGTCATTGCCTTTGTCTTTTGCATATTCATATCCAGGCCGACTTTTTTGCTTTCATACAGTAGTTCATTTAACATTGATTCTAATTTAGTAGGGCTTTCAGAGAATAAGACTACATCGTCCGCAAATCTCAAATTACTTAAGAATTTGCCATCTACTTTTATTCCTTGGTTTTCCCAACTTAATCTACGAAATATATTTTCAAGAACTGCGTTAAAAATTTTTGGCGACATAGGATCTCCCTGCTTTACACCTCTTGACAGTTTAAACCATTTGCCTTCACGATCTAATTTGACTTTTGCCGTGCTATTGACATATATATTTTTTATTATCCGTATATATTTTGGATGTACCCCTTGTTCAAAAAGTGCCCTCCATATTTCACTAAATTCTAGACTATCAAACGCTTTTGAGTAGTCTATGAATAAGATGTATATGGTTTTCTTATACTCGTTATATTTTTCTATAATTTGATTCAGTGTATGAATATGATCAATAGTTGAAAAACTTGCTCGAAAACCAGCTTGTTCTAGAGGCTGATTTTCATCCAATCTATTTTCTATTCTTTTCAAAATTACTTTTGAAAATATTTTGTAAATATTCGAAGATAAACTAATGGGACGGTAATTATTGATATCGCTAGTATCACCTTTTTTATGAAGTAGTTTTATTATTGATCGCGTCCATTGCATTGGTATATTTTCAGTGTATAAAATTGCGTTGAAAATTGTGCATAATATGTCACTAATTGTAGGTTCGGCAGACTTAAGAAGTTCATTAGTAAAACCGTCCTCACCTGGAGATTTATTATTTTTTTGTGATGACAAAGCGTTGGATACTTCTTTCGGCAAGATCCATGGTATCGATTCCTCAATACTATTCGAGTCTATGTCTTCGATAGAGTTTTGGCTAGATTTATATAAACGTTCGTAGAATTCTGTAGCTATAGATATAATTCCTTCTCTATTGTTAACTATTTTCTTTTCTTTATTTAGAATTTTGGGCATCCATTGTATTTTTTTATCTAATTCTCTGTATGCTTTATGAGTAGCCCCAGATAATTCTATATATTTTTTTAATGTATTTGATCTGTATTCTCGTTTTTTCAGCCTAGAATATCGGTTAATTTTTTTACTAATTTTAGTTATTTCTGCTTTGTTATGTGTTCTATTTGATAGTAACAGTTTCCGCTGCTCCATCAAACCCAAAAGAGTTTTTGATACATGTTTTTCATTAGAAGTTTTAGTAGTTAAGGAATTAAGTATTGACTTGATCTTTGCTTCAAAATTATTATAACACTGTTGTACCTCTATTGACGTGACATCAGTTTTATTAAAATTTTCTTCATTTTTCCATTGTTCCAATTCTTTGTTAATTATTAGACTGTCTTCTCTTCCAAATCTTTTAGTGTTGTTCGAATAGTTTTTTATACTCTTTTTTTGGTGTTTTAGAATTACTTCAGCTCTTATTAGTCTATGATCAGAATAAAAGTTAAAGTTATTTAGAATCTTGAAGTTTTTTACATGTTTTTTGTTATTGCTTAAAAAGAAGTCTATTTCGTTGGTCGTATGACCATCTGGTGATATCCAGGTCCATTTTCGTTGTTGTTTTCTATTATAGAAAGTATTTATTATAGAGAGGTTATTACTTCTTGCTAATTGAATAATTCTTTCTCCGTTATCATTACACGTCGTGCCATAAGTGTATGGGCCCATTATGAAGTCACCTTGCTTCTTACCTTTACCGATTTGAGCATTAAAATCACCCATGACAAAAATATTTTTCTCTAAGTTATTATTAATAGTCTCCTGTAATTTAGTGTAAAAATCTTCTTTTTTTTGTTTTTCTGATTCTTCCGTTGGGGCGTATACTTCTATTATTGTTGTCATACCCAAAGTTCTAAGGTAAATTTTTAATATAGCTATGCGCTCTGATATTCCGATAAATTCTTTAATGTTCTTTTTGAGATATTTTTTTACTAGAAAGCCTGTACCATACTGGCCTTTGGTTTCACCTATATGAAAGAAAATATAGTCATCCCTTTCCTCTATACATTCTCCCATTCTGCGAACTTCGCATAGACCAAGTATATCCCATTTCACTCTTTGAAGTGCTAATTCCAATTCCATTAATCGTTCATCGCTTCCTAATGTTCTAACGTTCATGCTCAAAATGTGGAAGTTATTAAACTTTTGTTTTTTAATACTATAATTTTTTATTATAAAATTGTTGGTACCGATTTCCGAATTTTTACTTTTATTGTTGCTGATTGGAGGGTGGTGGTCATTCTCTCCCACGGTGACCAACCGGATTGGGAGATTTCATATTTCATAGTTCTAACCGACTTCAAATAAAGGAAGAGGTTATCAATGCAGTTTTTTTTTTTTTTTTTTTTTACTTAGATTTAAGAATACACTATAATATCAACCAATGGATTTCAGAAGCTTTCTACTTCTCCTTAAAAACATTTAACATGAGATTGTACTTTCGCTCTATCTACATTTTCTTTAATACCTATACTTATAATTGAAATGTTCTGACCAAAATTAATTTTAATGAATATGTTGGATTTGATTGATTATTAATGTTGGCGTTGGTGCGTAATAGTTACGCGGATTTGCCTTTAACTGAAGAAAAATAAGTGTTTACAAACTCGACGTAGATATTCTAAGACTCGTAATCTGTCTAGATTTAAGAATTAAGGGGGATGGGAGAGATGGGGGTAATAGGTCAGGGTCTAAAGGGGTTACCATCCGTTTGACACGGGAGGACGGGGAGACCAGGCAATTTCAATGTGAACATGCTCGGATGTGGTTTATTACAGTTTAAAAGACTTTTACTTTTAACCAGTTTACTGGGGAGTCTTGAGTACATTATTATGATATTTTCATTTATTTATTTGATGGGGAAAGACTTTTTACCCTTAGCACATTTGCACGCTCGCAGTCGTAGTCGATTTCGCGTATCGAAACACAACTTTCGGTCTTAGTAAAACTTCTTACTGCAATCGTTTTAGTGTCGCAAATCCTGTATTGATTTTTATCCACTTACAAACGTTCCTTTTAGATCTACTGTCTAGGCTGTTGAAGTGTTTATAGGCTTTAAAACAGGGTTTGGATATACATTCAATTTAACTGAAGTATACTGCTACAATACTCGAAAGCAACTGTACCAGCGACGCTGTACTGTATTGCCAGTGAACAAACTTTTACTAAGGGTAGAAACTGTTACTTCCTAAAGTTGTATAATTTAAAACACTAACTCTTTTGATCACATTGTCCGTGCAGTCCTGGCTAGGAATAAGACTGCTCCAGATCTTTCCGTGGTGATGGATGGAAAAGGATGATCACTTGTGATGATGGAGCGACTAAACTGGAGAGCTCTACAGATATTCATGTAAACAGCATAAATAACTTTGATAAAACCTTAAACAATGTTTTTTACGTTCCGTAGTTGTCTGCAAAATTTGTTTTCTGTTATTAAATTATGTGAAAGAGGCATGGTTGTGATCATGAATGTAGATGGGTGTTTTGTCCATGACAGTTGTAGTATACAACACCAGCCTGTTATATCTGCTAATCTATGTGGGTGTATATAGAATGCAGTAGCGTGCATTGAGGCTATGTACAGGGTATGCAGATGATATAAAATGAAGAATTAATGAAAATGAAAATTAAATAAACATTTGCATATACTTTACATACC
This sequence comes from Pararge aegeria, assembly GCF_905163445.1. Lineage (NCBI taxonomy): Eukaryota > Metazoa > Arthropoda > Insecta > Lepidoptera > Nymphalidae > Pararge > Pararge aegeria. The sequence goes on along the minus strand of NW_024396989.1, from coordinate 199,012 downwards.
CTCTATGCACGTCACTGATAGAATGAATGTTTTGTTTTGCAAAAGAGCAATCGATGACTGTCCTACATCAAGCGCAGGAAGTCAATATTGCAAAGTTAGTTAAGTCTAATAATACTTAACATGAATACTGATTTATGGCATAGACGGTTAGGGTATCATTGTCTTAAAGGTATGTTCATTTCAGGATGACAAAGAAGATTTCAACAAGTTTGCGCCTGCCTGGAAGGAAAGCCTGTGGCCCGGGCTCCGAAAAGATCTACGAAACGTGTTGGCCGACCCTTGGAACTCATCCATAGTGACGTGTGGAGCCCTATGAGAGACTCCAGCTGTGGAAATGCAAGGTACTTACTCGCCCTTACTACTAATAATTTTTCTCTTCAAAACTTTAGATATTTATTCAAGAAAATGTGTGAAGTGTAAGATTGCTTTATCAAATAATTATTACGTAAGTGCGTAACATATAAAATGCCTGCGTTTTGATAACATTGGTTTTGATTTTGAATTACCATAGGGGCAGTGTTAAGTGTTTCCTAGAGAAGAAGGGAACAGCTCACCAGCTTACCTTACCGCATTGTACTCAGCAGATGTATTTGAATACCAGAAGCAACACTGAGGAAGTGTGGTCCCGACACACTATTTGTAAAGGAAACCTTTGTTTTTGGATGCATTGCCTATTCATTAATCCCGCAGTCTAGTCTACATAATAAATTGAACGCTAAGAGAAAGTTGTGCATTTTTGTCGGTTATTCAGCGTTACCGATTTATAGAACCATTAAATAAATCCAAGGAAGGTTATTCTGTATAGTAAAAAGCACATTCCTAATGTACTTTTTATTGAAAATAAATGTGCTGACATTGATGAATATCGTAATTCTCGTCTTATATAATATAAATAAATCACATGATTTTTATATGAATTAACAGATGGTGAGTCTGGCGATGACTGCTGCAACAACAGTGAGGTAGAGCAGGCCTCTACTGATGCCGAGTCTTCTGCTGAGGAAAGGCGGAAGAGAGAAAAAACGACGCGAGACGTCGGCGGCGCTATAGTTGGAGGGGAAGTGGCGACTAGTACAGAGGAGTCTGTCAGCTGCCGATCCATGCGCAGTACACGTGGTACACCGCCGACGAAATATGGCGATTATAAAATAGGTATGTAGACCAGAATTTTTGAGAAGCCACAAACATATGTGTAGGCAATAAAGTTATCAAACTCCTCTGGTGGCAAAAAGCTATGAATGTAGAGTATCTGTCACTTTTGGAGAAAAAAGTTTGGAATTCAGTTGATCCACCTGCTGATAGTAATGTTATAAAGTTAGTTTAAGTGGACATACAAATTGAAATGTGATATAGGGAGAAATTTGCGGAAAAGTGGGTTGCGGGAATAATAGTCTTTTCGCAAACTAGTATCTATGTAGAACGTTGTAATAAAATCTAAATACTACCTCTTTTTCTAGAAGTACTATCATCATTAAAAAGTTTTTGGAATTTATTTTCTTCCTTTGCATAAATTAGGCATAGGTAGGTAGGGACATAATCCCATTGCTATAGAAATTTTGGGGTTTCTGAAATCAAAAAACCGCGACAAGTAGTTTTGGCAGTCCTCTCGTGATGTTAACCTGACACTGCCTAAAGAATTCTGAAGAGACCGAAACAGGTGGAAATCTGAAGGTGTAAGGTCAGGACTATACAGCGGATGCATTACCACCTCCCAGCCAAACTATCTTAATTTTAGCTGAGTGGCTAAAGATGTGTTAGGTCTAGCGTTATCATGATGAAAAACCACACCTCTTCTGTTGATTAATTCCGGCCGCTTTCTCTAAACTTCTTGCTTTAATCTCATCAGTTGTTCGCAGTAGAATTCAGAATTGATGGTCCTGCCTGGTGGTAACAGCTTATAATGAATAATGCCCTTCCAATCCTACTACTACACACACAGCGTCACCTTGTTGCGAGTTAACCCGGGTTTCGCCACAGTCTGTGAAGCCTGATCGGCCTTTGACCGTGACCTTTTTCGCACTTTCTTGTCGTACATGATCCACTTCTCATCACCAGTTCAAAAATGGTTCGGTCATGATCCACTTCTTATCAGCTCCGTCAAAAATGGTTTTGTGGTCAATTCCCAGTTCTTCAGCTACATTGTACCTACTGATTTGCCCATCTTGGTCCACTTTTTCAAAAATGGCATCCATTATATCCGTCATAGGGCTCCTCCTAACCAGAGCGAGGTGCATCTTTGACATCAAAATTTCCGGATTGAAAACGCTAAACCCAAATTTTTTTCGCGGCTTGCGTTGCATTTTTACCTTTTTTGTAGTAAAATTTTAAAAGGTAAAAAGGAATTTCTTCATTAGATTCACTCATCTTCACACATTTTCCTAATTTGATACCAAAACCAGCCAGATACAAATAGTATAGCCAAAGAGATTTTATTACATGTTCATACATACTATAATGCGAAAAGACTTTTTCCCCAACCTATTAGATTTATTAGCTATAAATTTCATAAATAGTTCATAAATAATCGCTTAAATAAGCTTAAGTTATAAAATAAACACTGAAACAAGTATGTACATTGAACAATTTTTAATATTATTTTCTCTTCGTTACAGATTTGACTCTGTGTTTGTGAACGCGTGTGCTGAGTGGACTAATGAAGAGTTCGGTGGTTTAAACATACCCGCCGGTCGGGTCGCGTACGTGCACGGTTCGGTCGATCCGTGGCATGCGCTATGTATGACTACTACGCAGGACAACTACACGCCCGCTATCTTCTTTGAAGGTATATACTCAGTGGCGTGCATAGCCCTTGGACCCAGGGTATGCACAAGGTGTTCAACACAAACATAAAGTAAAATTAAAATTTAGATTTTAGATAGGTATGTCGGTTTATAATCAAATTACTTTACGAAAGTTATATTTTTGATTGATTTAATACTATCGTCTATCTACTGCTAATTGAATAAAAGTACATACCCTGATTTACGTCACAAAATTATGACACACCATTCGGCAGCATTTTCTAAGCACACTGATGATGATAATATTTTTCCAACATATCATGTTTTTAGCGTTTTTATGAAAATTATTAAGATCACAATATCCTTTATCATTCCACACTTTACGTATATTGGACAATAAAACAAAAGGAAAGCAAATTAATCGATTGGTGTGTACAAAGCCGCTTAGCCAAGAATAGTTTTCGTAATATTTATTATTAAATATACGCGTTACTTTATCACCTTTTTTTGGGATATTTGTAACATTGGTACACTCCTTCCTTTGCGAATGATTTCTAATTTTACGATATAAGTAGGGATAGAAATTAAAGTTTTCTCTAAGTACTTTTTCCAGGCACACTGAACCCAAACAAAGACCGCACGAATATGCTTTCATTATAAAATGAATGAATAAACTATAAATTAACCTTAACACATTAAACTATCACTGCTCAAACTTTTATAAGTTACTGAATTTATGCACTTGAACCGTTTATTTATCACCAACGCCATACAGCATTGTTCGAAGGTAAACAATAATGGCGATCGAATATGCTAATGATAATATTGCAATCGAAATTAGTCAAAATATGTCTTTAATTTTTTGTAAGTATGGGTACGAACGCTATTTTATTTTGATATGTAAACAATAAATAGAAACCATATTTATTGTTAACTCTCTCACTCTCCAATGATTCCTGGAAAACCTAAATTATTCATTTTTCAAAATTGAGACAACGTTTGGTTTCATAGATTATTTTCAAAACGAAAGACTAATTCGATAATATTAGATCCTTAATTTTCTTAAAAGACACTAAAAGGTATTTACATTTGTGAATAATGTTTTTAATTCTAAAAAAAGAATAATGACCTTTAACAACAATAACAAACCAAGCAAATCATTTTATTCATAGAAAAAATGAAACACGTAATTAGAGAATAGAGAATTTATGAATGAAACTGTTCACACAAGACCGATGCTAATCTTGTAAGTACAAGCGCACGATTATAACATTACACGACACACACTACTAACTTGCACGCACACATCTAGCAGAACGATTCTTTCTTTGGGCGTGCTTATTTTATTTGATATTTCTATGCAACAGTAGAGGGCGTCATATGTCGAGTGATTCATAATAATTGATTTACCCTGCAATAGATAACATGAGATTTTTACGTGTTTTAAATGTTTAGCATTTACGGTTAAAAATTAAAATACGCTTTTAGAGATATACGCTAAAGATTTTATTTTGTACGCTATGCGCCTCGCGCGCGCTGGTTGCGCTGTCGCCTGTCTAGCGACAATTGACCTAGAAGTTTGGCCGCTCATTACTAGATGGCGCTTTCATATATTTTTTACTTAGTGTTTTTTTAATTACAAAACTTTAATGGTCCTATCTGAAGGCTCTTTAAGACCCTGAGGGTAGGGTATGCACTGCTTATTTGCATATATGCAATGCACGCCACTGTATATACTAATTATTAACTACTTTTAACTTATTCTTCCTAAGTGGCTTCCGCATTACTGGGTAGGGTAGGTTATTTCTTCTTTCATAGTTCTAACCGACTTCAAATAAAGGAAGAGGTTATCAATGCATTTTTTTTTTTTTTTACTTAGATTTAAGAATACACTATAATATCAACCAATGGATTTCAGAAGCTTTCTACTTCTCCTTAAAAACATTTAACATGAGATTGTACTTTCGCTCTATCTACATTTTCTTTAATACCTATACTTATAATTGAAATGTTCTGACCAAAATTAATTTTAATGAATATGTTGGATTTGATTGATTATTAATGTTGGCGTTGGTGCGTAATAGTTACGCGGATTTGCCTTTAACTGAAGAAAAATAAGTGTTTACAAACTCGACGTAGATATTCTAAGACTCGTAATCTGTCTAGATTTAAGAATTAAGGGGGATGGGAGAGATGGGGGTAATAGGTCAGGGTCTAAAGGGGTTACCATCCGTTTGACACGGGAGGACGGGGAGACCAGGCAATTTCAATGTGAACATGCTCGGATGTGGTTTATTACAGTTTAAAAGACTTTTACTTTTAACCAGTTTACTGGGGAGTCTTGAGTACATTATTATGATATTTTCATTTATTTATTTGATGGGGAAAGACTTTTTACCCTTAGCACATTTGCACGCTCGCAGTCGTAGTCGATTTCGCGTATCGAAACAAAACTTTCGGTCTTAGTAAAACTTCTTACTGCAATCGTTTTAGTGTCGCAAATCCTGTATTGATTTTTATCCACTTACAAACGTTCCTTTTAGATCTACTGTCTAGGCTGTTGAAGTGTTTATAGGCTTTAAAACAGGGTTTGGATATACATTCAATTTAACTGAAGTATACTGCTACAATACTCGAAAGCAACTGTACCAGCGACGCTGTACTGTATTGCCAGTGAACAAACTTTTACTAAGGGTAGAAACTGTTACTTCCTAAAGTTGTATAATTTTAAACACTAACTCTTTTGATCACATTGTCCGTGCAGTCCTGGCTAGGAATAAGACTGCTCCAGATCTTTCCGTGGTGATGGATGGAAAAGGATGATCACTTGTGATGATGGAGCGACTAAACTGGAGAGCTCTACAGATATTCATGTAAACAGCATAAATAACTTTGATAAAACCTTAAACAATGTTTTTTACGTTCCGTAGTTGTCTGCAAAATTTGTTTTCTGTTATTAAATTATGTGAAAGAGGCATGGTTGTGATCATGAATGTAGATGGGTGTTTTGTCCATGACAGTTGTAGTATACAACACCAGCCTGTTATATCTGCTAATCTATGTGGGTGTATATAGAATGCAGTAGCGTGCATTGAGGCTATGTACAGGGTATGCAGATGATATAAAATGAAGAATTAATGAAAATGAAAATTAAATAAACATTTGCATATACTTTACATACCCTCTATGCACGTCACTGATAGAATGAATGTTTTGTTTTGCAAAAGAGCAATCGATGACTGTCCTACATCAAGCGCAGGAAGTCAATATTGCAAAGTTAGTTAAGTCTAATAATACTTAACATGAATACTGATTTATGGCATAGACGGTTAGGGTATCATTGTCTTAAAGGTATGTTCATTTCAGGATGACAAAGAAGATTTCAACAAGTTTGCGCCTGCCTGGAAGGAAAGCCTGTGGCCCGGGCTCCGAAAAGATCTACGAAACGTGTTGGCCGACCCTTGGAACTCATCCATAGTGACGTGTGGAGCCCTATGAGAGACTCCAGCTGTGGAAATGCAAGGTACTTACTCGCCCTTACTACTAATAATTTTTCTCTTCAAAACTTTAGATATTTATTCAAGAAAATGTGTGAAGTGTAAGATTGCTTTATCAAATAATTATTACGTAAGTGCGTAACATATAAAATGCCTGCGTTTTGATAACATTGGTTTTGATTTTGAATTACCATAGGGGCAGTGTTAAGTGTTTCCTAGAGAAGAAGGGAACAGCTCACCAGCTTACCTTACCGCATTGTACTCAGCAGATGTATTTGAATACCAGAAGCAACACTGAGGAAGTGTGGTCCCGACACACTATTTGTAAAGGAAACCTTTGTTTTTGGATGCATTGCCTATTCATTAATCCCGCAGTCTAGTCTACATAATAAATTGAACGCTAAGAGAAAGTTGTGCATTTTTGTCGGTTATTCAGCGTTACCGATTTATAGAACCATTAAATAAATCCAAGGAAGGTTATTCTGTATAGTAAAAAGCACATTCCTAATGTACTTTTTATTGAAAATAAATGTGCTGACATTGATGAATATCGTAATTCTCGTCTTATATAATATAAATAAATCACATGATTTTTATATGAATTAACAGATGGTGAGTCTGGCGATGACTGCTGCAACAACAGTGAGGTAGAGCAGGCCTCTACTGATGCCGAGTCTTCTGCTGAGGAAAGGCGGAAGAGAGAAAAAACGACGCGAGACGTCGGCGGCGCTATAGTTGGAGGGGAAGTGGCGACTAGTACAGAGGAGTCTGTCAGCTGCCGATCCATGCGCAGTACACGTGGTACACCGCCGACGAAATATGGCGATTATAAAATAGGTATGTAGACCAGAATTTTTGAGAAGCCACAAACATATGTGTAGGCAATAAAGTTATCAAACTCCTCTGGTGGCAAAAAGCTATGAATGTAGAGTATCTGTCACTTTTGGAGAAAAAAGTTTGGAATTCAGTTGATCCACCTGCTGATAGTAATGTTATAAAGTTAGTTTAAGTGGACATACAAATTGAAATGTGATATAGGGAGAAATTTGCGGAAAAGTGGGTTGCGGGAATAATAGTCTTTTCGCAAACTAGTATCTATGTAGAACGTTGTAATAAAATCTAAATTATTATTATTATTATTATTAAAACTCTTTATTTGTATACCACAACATTTAAAATATAACAAAAACAGAAACATCGAAAGAAGTAGTAATACAAAAGGCGGCCTTATCGCTTAATAGCGATCTCTGCCAGGCAACCTTAGAATTAGGAAAAAAAAAAAGAAGAGGAGAATAGACTGCTGGTGGTACAAATATTAAAATACATACATGCAAATAACTACATGCCAATACATAAACTAGTGTGCACAAATAGATAAAAAGTAAATAATATAATAAATAAATAAATCGTAATCGGTATCGCAAAAAATTGAAGTGGCTTCCTATTAGGCATCGGCGTAATCTGCATGTCCTTTCAATCCTGTATTCTACTCTTTTTCATCCTTGGACACCACCCTACCTTAAACAACGCTTTCATTTCCTTTGCCCGTGTCCGTCTCAAGGATCTCAGCGTTCTGCTAGGGAGAATATTCTCCGAATGATGAAATGTAAGTCGCAAAGTTACTCGGAATCCTTCACAATAAAAGCTGCAACGCTGTGGAATGCACTCCCTGACGATATTCGTCGCTCTAAATCCCTAGCTATTTTCAAAAGCCGTGTTAGACATCACTATTTGTCATTATAATTTTGTTGTTCGTATATGTGTACTTATGTATCTATAGTAAATGTAAATATTTGTTAATATATATATATATATATATATATATTTATTTATATCTTATTTTATTTATCTCTTTTAATTATTTATTATATTAGTTATTAGTAGTATGTACTTAAGTGTGTAAATTTATGTATTGTTTATTTTAATTGCGATTTCCCGTCTCTCATGTTTTGTTGTGTACTATCGGTAAGGTCCTGGCAGAGATCACTTTTAGTGATAAGGTCGCCTTTTGCTTTTAATTTTTTGTTTAACTATATTTGTAATTTCTCCTTTATTACGCAATAAAGATGTTTAAATAAATTAAATAAAAATAAAATAAATATAAAAATAAACTAATATATATAATAACAACACTTACATAATTAAATACTTTAACATACAATAAATGAGTAAGTACATATATACATACTATTAAAAGTCGTTAACAATATAATGGGCCTTAACTGCTCTTTTAAATATCGCCAGTGATTTGGATCGTCGTATGCTCAATGGAAGCGCATTCCACAATTCCACAGCTCGTACGCTAAACGAACGCTTATAAAATTTTGTCTTATGATAAGGCATACACAGCGTCAGCGCACGGCACGATCTTACACCAGATTGCTCACCAAGAAAAGTGAACTTCTCTTTTAAATACGAGGGAGTATTTAGATGAAATAACACACAGTACAGAAGAGAAAGTACATGCATATCCCGGCGACGACGAATAGGAAGCCACTTGAGTTTTTGTCGAAATACGGAAACATGGTCATATTTGCGAAGGCCAAATATGAACCGAATAGCCAGATTTTGAAGACGCTCAAGTTTATTAAGCTGATCCTCGGTCAGATTAAGAAAGCTTGCATCCGCATAATCGAGAATAGATAGAAAAAGAGAATGTGCTAGCATAACTTTGGTCGGAATTGGAAGAAATGATTGCAGCCTTCGCAACGAGCTCATCGCCACAAACACTTTCTGACTCAGCTCTTTGACATGCACTGTCCATGACAATTCCCGGTCGAGGTATACACCAAGATCTTTCACAGAGTCACAAAAAGGAATAGCGATGCCATTATAAATAACAGAAGGAATGCTCAGCCAATCAACCCTCGCGATCATTCCTGAGCTACCAATAACGATAGCTTTTGATTTTGCAGGATTGACCTTTAGCCCATATTGCCTGCTCCACTCAGAAATTGCAGCCATATCATTAAATTAAATACTACCTCTTTTTCTAGAAGTACTATCAGCATTAAAAAGTTTTTGGAATTTATTTTCTTCCTTTGCATACATTAGGCATAGGTAGGTAGGGACATAATCCCATTGCTATAGAAATTTTGGGGTTTCTGAAATCAAAAAACCGCGACAAGTAGTTTTGGCAGTCCTCTCGTGATGTTAACCTGACACTGCCTAAAGAATTCTGAAGAGACCGAAACAGGTGGAAATCTGAAGGTGTAAGGTCAGGACTATACAGCGGATGCATTACCACCTCCCAGCCAAACTATCTTAATTTTAGCTGAGTGGCTAAAGATGTGTTAGGTCTAGCGTTATCATGATGAAAAACCACACCTCTTCTGTTGATTAATTCCGGCCGCTTTCTCTAAACTTCTTGCTTTAATCTCATCAGTTGTTCGCAGTAGAATTCAGAATTGATGGTCCTGCCTGGTGGTAACAGCTTATAATGAATAATGCCCTTCCAATCCTACTACTACACACACAGCGTCACCTTGTTGCGAGTTAACCCGGGTTTCGCCACAGTCTGTGAAGCCTGATCGGCCTTTGACCGTGACCTTTTTCGCACTTTCTTGTCGTACATGATCCACTTCTCATCACCAGTTCAAAAATGGTTCGGTCATGATCCACTTCTTATCAGCTCCGTCAAAAATGGTTTTGTGGTCAATTCCCAGTTCTTCAGCTACATTGTACCTACTGATTTGCCCATCTTGGTCCACTTTTTCAAAAATGGCATCCATTATATCCGTCATAGGGCTCCTCCTAACCAGAGCGAGGTGCATCTTTGACATCAAAATTTCCGGATTGAAAACGCTAAACCCAAATTTTTTTCGCGGCTTGCGTTGCATTTTTACCTTTTTTCTTCATTAGATTCACTCATCTTCACACATTTTCCTAATTTGATACCAAAACCAGCCAGATACAAATAGTATAGCCAAAGAGATTTTATTACATGTTCATACATACTATAATGCGAAAAGACTTTTTCCCCAACCTATTAGATTTATTAGCTATAAATTTCATAAATAGTTCATAAATAATCGCTTAAATAAGCTTAAGTTATAAAATAAACACTGAAACAAGTATGTACATTGAACAATTTTTAATATTATTTTCTCTTCGTTACAGATTTGACTCTGTGTTTGTGAACGCGTGTGCTGAGTGGACTAATGAAGAGTTCGGTGGTTTAAACATACCCGCCGGTCGGGTCGCGTACGTGCACGGTTCGGTCGATCCGTGGCATGCGCTATGTATGACTACTACGCAGGACAACTACACGCCCGCTATCTTCTTTGAAGGTATATACTCAGTGGCGTGCATAGCCCTTGGACCCAGGGTATGCACAAGGTGTTCAACACAAACATAAAGTAAAATTAAAATTTAGATTTTAGATAGGTATGTCGGTTTATAATCAAATTACTTTACGAAAGTTATATTTTTGATTGATTTAATACTATCGTCTATCTACTGCTAATTGAATAAAAGTACATACCCTGATTTACGTCACAAAATTATGACACACCATTCGGCAGCATTTTCTAAGCACACTGATGATGATAATATTTTTCCAACATATCATGTTTTTAGCGTTTTTATGAAAATTATTAAGATCACAATATCCTTTATCATTCCACACTTTACGTATATTGGACAATAAAACAAAAGGAAAGCAAATTAATCGATTGGTGTGTACAAAGCCGCTTAGCCAAGAATAGTTTTCGTAATATTTATTATTAAATATACGCGTTACTTTATCACCTTTTTTTGGGATATTTGTAACATTGGTACACTCCTTCCTTTGCGAATGATTTCTAATTTTACGATATAAGTAGGGATAGAAATTAAAGTTTTCTCTAAGTACTTTTTCCAGGCACACTGAACCCAAACAAAGACCGCACGAATATGCTTTCATTATAAAATGAATGAATAAACTATAAATTAACCTTAACACATTAAACTATCACTGCTCAAACTTTTATAAGTTACTGAATTTATGCACTTGAACCGTTTATTTATCACCAACGCCATACAGCATTGTTCGAAGGTAAACAATAATGGCGATCGAATATGCTAATGATAATATTGCAATCGAAATTAGTCAAAATATGTCTTTAATTTTTTGTAAGTATGGGTACGAACGCTATTTTATTTTGATATGTAAACAATAAATAGAAACCATATTTATTGTTAACTCTCTCACTCTCCAATGATTCCTGGAAAACCTAAATTATTCATTTTTCAAAATTGAGACAGCGTTTGGTTTCATAGATTATTTTCAAAACGAAAGACTAATTCGATAATATTAGATCCTTAATTTTCTTAAAAGACACTAAAAGGTATTTACATTTGTGAATAATGTTTTTAATTCTAAAAAAAGAATAATGACCTTTAACAACAATAACAAACCAAGCAAATCATTTTATTCATAGAAAAAATGAAACACGTAATTAGAGAATAGAGAATTTATGAATGAAACTGTTCACACAAGACCGATGCTAATCTTGTAAGTACAAGCGCACGATTATAACATTACACGACACACACTACTAACTTGCACGCACACATCTAGCAGAACGATTCTTTCTTTGGGCGTGCTTATTTTATTTGATATTTCTATGCAACAGTAGAGGGCGTCATATGTCGAGTGATTCATAATAATTGATTTACCCTGCAATAGATAACATGAGATTTTTACGTGTTTTAAAAGGTAAATGTTTAGCATTTACGGTTAAAAATTAAAATACGCTTTTAGAGATATACGCTAAAGATTTTATTTTGTACGCTATGCGCCTCGCGCGCGCTGGTTGCGCTGTCGCCTGTCTAGCGACAATTGACCTAGAAGTTTGGCCGCTCATTACTAGATGGCGCTTTCATATATTTTTTACTTAGTGTTTTTTTAATTACAAAACTTTAATGGTCCTATCTGAAGGCTCTTTAAGACCCTGAGGGTAGGGTATGCACTGCTTATTTGCATATATGCAATGCACGCCACTGTATATACTAATTATTAACTACTTTTAACTTATTCTTCCTAAGTGGCTTCCGCATTACTGGGTAGGGTAGGTTATTTCTTCTTTCATAGTTCTAACCGACTTCAAATAAAGGAAGAGGTTATCAATGCATTTTTTTTTTTTTTTTTTTTTTACTTAGATTTAAGAATACACTATAATATCAACCAATGGATTTCAGAAGCTTTCTACTTCTCCTTAAAAACATTTAACATGAGATTGTACTTTCGCTCTATCTACATTTTCTTTAATACCTATACTTATAATTGAAATGTTCTGACCAAAATTAATTTTAATGAATATGTTGGATTTGATTGATTATTAATGTTGGCGTTGGTGCGTAATAGTTACGCGGATTTGCCTTTAACTGAAGAAAAATAAGTGTTTACAAACTCGACGTAGATATTCTAAGACTCGTAATCTGTCTAGATTTAAGAATTAAGGGGGATGGGAGAGATGGGGGTAATAGGTCAGGGTCTAAAGGGGTTACCATCCGTTTGACACGGGAGGACGGGGAGACCAGGCAATTTCAATGTGAACATGCTCGGATGTGGTTTATTACAGTTTAAAAGACTTTTACTTTTAACCAGTTTACTGGGGAGTCTTGAGTACATTATTATGATATTTTCATTTATTTATTTGATGGGGAAAGACTTTTTACCCTTAGCACATTTGCACGCTCGCAGTCGTAGTCGATTTCGCGTATCGAAACAAAACTTTCGGTCTTAGTAAAACTTCTTACTGCAATCGTTTTAGTGTCGCAAATCCTGTATTGATTTTTATCCACTTACAAACGTTCCTTTTAGATCTACTGTCTAGGCTGTTGAAGTGTTTATAGGCTTTAAAACAGGGTTTGGATATACATTCAATTTAACTGAAGTATACTGCTACAATACTCGAAAGCAACTGTACCAGCGACGCTGTACTGTATTGCCAGTGAACAAACTTTTACTAAGGGTAGAAACTGTTACTTCCTAAAGTTGTATAATTTTAAACACTAACTCTTTTGATCACATTGTCCGTGCAGTCCTGGCTAGGAATAAGACTGCTCCAGATCTTTCCGTGGTGATGGATGGAAAAGGATGATCACTTGTGATGATGGAGCGACTAAACTGGAGAGCTCTACAGATATTCATGTAAACAGCATAAATAACTTTGATAAAACCTTAAACAATGTTTTTTACGTTCCGTAGTTGTCTGCAAAATTTGTTTTCTGTTATTAAATTATGTGAAAGAGGCATGGTTGTGATCATGAATGTAGATGGGTGTTTTGTCCATGACAGTTGTAGTATACAACACTAGCCTGTTATATCTGCTAATCTATGTGGGTGTATATAGAATGCAGTAGCGTGCATTGAGGCTATGTGTATTGAGGTATGCAGATGATATAAAATGAAGAATTAATGAAAATGAAAATTAAATAAACATTTGCATATACTTTACATACCCTCTATGCACGTCACTGATAGAATGAATGTTTTGTTTTGCAAAAGAGCAATCGATGACTGTCCTACATCAAGCGCAGGAAGTCAATATTGCAAAGTTAGTTAAGTCTAATAATACTTAACATGAATACTGATTTATGGCATAGACGGTTAGGGTATCATTGTCTTAAAGGTATGTTCATTTCAGGATGACAAAGAAGATTTCAACAAGTTTGCGCCTGCCTGGAAGGAAAGCCTGTGGCCCGGGCTCCGAAAAGATCTACGAAACGTGTTGGCCGACCCTTGGAACTCATCCATAGTGACGTGTGGAGCCCTATGAGAGACTCCAGCTGTGGAAATGCAAGGTACTTACTCGCCCTTACTACTAATAATTTTTCTCTTCAAAACTTTAGATATTTATTCAAGAAAATGTGTGAAGTGTAAGATTGCTTTATCAAATAATTATTACGTAAGTGCGTAACATATAAAATGCCTGCGTTTTGATAACATTGGTTTTGATTTTGAATTACCATAGGGGCAGTGTTAAGTGTTTCCTAGAGAAGAAGGGAACAGCTCACCAGCTTACCTTACCGCATTGTACTCAGCAGATGTATTTGAATACCAGAAGCAACACTGAGGAAGTGTGGTCCCGACACACTATTTGTAAAGGAAACCTTTGTTTTTGGATGCATTGCCTATTCATTAATCCCGCAGTCTAGTCTACATAATAAATTGAACGCTAAGAGAAAGTTGTGCATTTTTGTCGGTTATTCAGCGTTACCGATTTATAGAACCATTAAATAAATCCAAGGAAGGTTATTCTGTATAGTAAAAAGCACATTCCTAATGTACTTTTTATTGAAAATAAATGTGCTGACATTGATGAATATCGTAATTCTCGTCTTATATAATATAAATAAATCACATGATTTTTATATGAATTAACAGATGGTGAGTCTGGCGATGACTGCTGCAACAACAGTGAGGTAGAGCAGGCCTCTACTGATGCCGAGTCTTCTGCTGAGGAAAGGCGGAAGAGAGAAAAAACGACGCGAGACGTCGGCGGCGCTATAGTTGGAGGGGAAGTGGCGACTAGTACAGAGGAGTCTGTCAGCTGCCGATCCATGCGCAGTACACGTGGTACACCGCCGACGAAATATGGCGATTATAAAATAGGTATGTAGACCAGAATTTTTGAGAAGCCACAAACATATGTGTAGGCAATAAAGTTATCAAACTCCTCTGGTGGCAAAAAGCTATGAATGTAGAGTATCTGTCACTTTTGGAGAAAAAAGTTTGGAATTCAGTTGATCCACCTGCTGATAGTAATGTTATAAAGTTAGTTTAAGTGGACATACAAATTGAAATGTGATATAGGGAGAAATTTGCGGAAAAGTGGGTTGCGGGAATAATAAACCTCTTTTTCTAGAAGTACTATCATCATTAAAAAGTTTTTGGAATTTATTTTCTTCCTTTGCATAAATTAGGCATAGGTAGGTAGGGACATAATCCCATTGCTATAGAAATTTTGGGGTTTCTGAAATCAAAAAACCGCGACAAGTAGTTTTGGCAGTCCTCTCGTGATGTTAACCTGACACTGCCTAAAGAATTCTGAAGAGACCGAAACAGGTGGAAATCTGAAGGTGTAAGGTCAGGACTATACAGCGGATGCATTACCACCTCCCAGCCAAACTATCTTAATTTTAGCTGAGTGGCTAAAGATGTGTTAGGTCTAGCGTTATCATGATGAAAAACCACACCTCTTCTGTTGATTAATTCCGGCCGCTTTCTCTAAACTTCTTGCTTTAATCTCATCAGTTGTTCGCAGTAGAATTCAGAATTGATGGTCCTGCCTGGTGGTAACAGCTTATAATGAATAATGCCCTTCCAATCCTACTACTACACACACAGCGTCACCTTGTTGCGAGTTAACCCGGGTTTCGCCACAGTCTGTGAAGCCTGATCGGCCTTTGACCGTGACCTTTTTCGCACTTTCTTGTCGTACATGATCCACTTCTCATCACCAGTTCAAAAATGGTTCGGTCATGATCCACTTCTTATCAGCTCCGTCAAAAATGGTTTTGTGGTCAATTCCCAGTTCTTCAGCTACATTGTACCTACTGATTTGCCCATCTTGGTCCACTTTTTCAAAAATGGCATCCATTATATCCGTCATAGGGCTCCTCCTAACCAGAGCGAGGTGCATCTTTGACATCAAAATTTCCGGATTGAAAACGCTAAACCCAAATTTTTTTCGCGGCTTGCGTTGCATTTTTACCTTTTTTGTAGTAAAATTTTAAAAGGTAAAAAGGAATTTCTTCATTAGATTCACTCATCTTCACACATTTTCCTAATTTGATACCAAAACCAGCCAGATACAAATAGTATAGCCAAAGAGATTTTATTACATGTTCATACATACTATAATGCGAAAAGACTTTTTCCCCAACCTATTAGATTTATTAGCTATAAATTTCATAAATAGTTCATAAATAATCGCTTAAATAAGCTTAAGTTATAAAATAAACACTGAAACAAGTATGTACATTGAACAATTTTTAATATTATTTTCTCTTCGTTACAGATTTGACTCTGTGTTTGTGAACGCGTGTGCTGAGTGGACTAATGAAGAGTTCGGTGGTTTAAACATACCCGCCGGTCGGGTCGCGTACGTGCACGGTTCGGTCGATCCGTGGCATGCGCTATGTATGACTACTACGCAGGACAACTACACGCCCGCTATCTTCTTTGAAGGTATATACTCAGTGGCGTGCATAGCCCTTGGACCCAGGGTATGCACAAGGTGTTCAACACAAACATAAAGTAAAATTAAAATTTAGATTTTAGATAGGTATGTCGGTTTATAATCAAATTACTTTACGAAAGTTATATTTTTGATTGATTTAATACTATCGTCTATCTACTGCTAATTGAATAAAAGTACATACCCTGATTTACGTCACAAAATTATGACACACCATTCGGCAGCATTTTCTAAGCACACTGATGATGATAATATTTTTCCAACATATCATGTTTTTAGCGTTTTTATGAAAATTATTAAGATCACAATATCCTTTATCATTCCACACTTTACGTATATTGGACAATAAAACAAAAGGAAAGCAAATTAATCGATTGGTGTGTACAAAGCCGCTTAGCCAAGAATAGTTTTCGTAATATTTATTATTAAATATACGCGTGACTTTATCACCTTTTTTTGGGATATTTGTAACATTGGTACACTCCTTCCTTTGCGAATGATTTCTAATTTTACGATATAAGTAGGGATAGAAATTAAAGTTTTCTCTAAGTACTTTTTCCAGGCACACTGAACCCAAACAAAGACCGCACGAATATGCTTTCATTATAAAATGAATGAATAAACTATAAATTAACCTTAACACATTAAACTATCACTGCTCAAACTTTTATAAGTTACTGAATTTATGCACTTGAACCGTTTATTTATCACCAACGCCATACAGCATTGTTCGAAGGTAAACAATAATGGCGATCGAATATGCTAATGATAATATTGCAATCGAAATTAGTCAAAATATGTCTTTAATTTTTTGTAAGTATGGGTACGAACGCTATTTTATTTTGATATGTAAACAATAAATAGAAACCATATTTATTGTTAACTCTCTCACTCTCCAATGATTCCTGGAAAACCTAAATTATTCATTTTTCAAAATTGAGACAGCGTTTGGTTTCATAGATTATTTTCAAAACGAAAGACTAATTCGATAATATTAGATCCTTAATTTTCTTAAAAGACACTAAAAGGTATTTACATTTGTGAATAATGTTTTTAATTCTAAAAAAAGAATAATGACCTTTAACAACAATAACAAACCAAGCAAATCATTTTATTCATAGAAAAAATGAAACACGTAATTAGAGAATAGAGAATTTATGAATGAAACTGTTCACACAAGACCGATGCTAATCTTGTAAGTACAAGCGCACGATTATAACATTACACGACACACACTACTAACTTGCACGCACACATCTAGCAGAACGATTCTTTCTTTGGGCGTGCTTATTTTATTTGATATTTCTATGCAACAGTAGAGGGCGTCATATGTCGAGTGATTCATAATAATTGATTTACCCTGCAATAGATAACATGAGATTTTTACGTGTTTTAAAAGGTAAATGTTTAGCATTTACGGTTAAAAATTAAAATACGCTTTTAGAGATATACGCTAAAGATTTTATTTTGTACGCTATGCGCCGCCTCGCGCGCGCTGGTTGCGCTGTCGCCTGTCTAGCGACAATTGACCTAGAAGTTTGGCCGCTCATTACTAGATGGCGCTTTCATATATTTTTTACTTAGTGTTTTTTTAATTACAAAACTTTAATGGTCCTATCTGAAGGCTCTTTAAGACCCTGAGGGTAGGGTATGCACTGCTTATTTGCATATATGCAATGCACGCCACTGTATATACTAATTATTAACTACTTTTAACTTATTCTTCCTAAGTGGCTTCCGCATTACTGGGTAGGGTAGGTTATTTCTTCTTTCATAGTTCTAACCGACTTCAAATAAAGGAAGAGGTTATCAATGCATTTTTTTTTTTTTTTTTACTTAGATTTAAGAATACACTATAATATCAACCAATGGATTTCAGAAGCTTTCTACTTCTCCTTAAAAACATTTAACATGAGATTGTACTTTCGCTCTATCTACATTTTCTTTAATACCTATACTTATAATTGAAATGTTCTGACCAAAATTAATTTTAATGAATATGTTGGATTTGATTGATTATTAATGTTGGCGTTGGTGCGTAATAGTTACGCGGATTTGCCTTTAACTGAAGAAAAATAAGTGTTTACAAACTCGACGTAGATATTCTAAGACTCGTAATCTGTCTAGATTTAAGAATTAAGGGGGATGGGAGAGATGGGGGTAATAGGTCAGGGTCTAAAGGGGTTACCATCCGTTTGACACGGGAGGACGGGGAGACCAGGCAATTTCAATGTGAACATGCTCGGATGTGGTTTATTACAGTTTAAAAGACTTTTACTTTTAACCAGTTTACTGGGGA
Organism: Pararge aegeria; assembly: GCF_905163445.1. Classification (NCBI taxonomy): domain Eukaryota; kingdom Metazoa; phylum Arthropoda; class Insecta; order Lepidoptera; family Nymphalidae; genus Pararge; species Pararge aegeria. The sequence continues at coordinate 180,288 of NW_024396989.1, read as the reverse complement.
GTCTTGAGTACATTATTATGATATTTTCATTTATTTATTTGATGGGGAAAGACTTTTTACCCTTAGCACATTTGCACGCTCGCAGTCGTAGTCGATTTCGCGTATCGAAACAAAACTTCTTACTGCAATCGTTTTAGTGTCGCAAATCCTGTATTGATTTTTATCCACTTACAAACGTTCCTTTTAGATCTACTGTCTAGGCTGTTGAAGTGTTTATAGGCTTTAAAACAGGGTTTGGATATACATTCAATTTAACTGAAGTATACTGCTACAATACTCGAAAGCAACTGTACCAGCGACGCTGTACTGTATTGCCAGTGAACAAACTTTTACTAAGGGTAGAAACTGTTACTTCCTAAAGTTGTATAATTTTAAACACTAACTCTTTTGATCACATTGTCCGTGCAGTCCTGGCTAGGAATAAGACTGCTCCAGATCTTTCCGTGGTGATGGATGGAAAAGGATGATCACTTGTGATGATGGAGCGACTAAACTGGAGAGCTCTACAGATATTCATGTAAACAGCATAAATAACTTTGATAAAACCTTAAACAATGTTTTTTACGTTCCGTAGTTGTCTGCAAAATTTGTTTTCTGTTATTAAATTATGTGAAAGAGGCATGGTTGTGATCATGAATGTAGATGGGTGTTTTGTCCATGACAGTTGTAGTATACAACACCAGCCTGTTATATCTGCTAATCTATGTGGGTGTATATAGAATGCAGTAGCGTGCATTGAGGCTATGTACAGGGTATGCAGATGATATAAAATGAAGAATTAATGAAAATGAAAATTAAATAAACATTTGCATATACTTTACATACCCTCTATGCACGTCACTGATAGAATGAATGTTTTGTTTTGCAAAAGAGCAATCGATGACTGTCCTACATCAAGCGCAGGAAGTCAATATTGCAAAGTTAGTTAAGTCTAATAATACTTAACATGAATACTGATTTATGGCATAGACGGTTAGGGTATCATTGTCTTAAAGGTATGTTCATTTCAGGATGACAAAGAAGATTTCAACAAGTTTGCGCCTGCCTGGAAGGAAAGCCTGTGGCCCGGGCTCCGAAAAGATCTACGAAACGTGTTGGCCGACCCTTGGAACTCATCCATAGTGACGTGTGGAGCCCTATGAGAGACTCCAGCTGTGGAAATGCAAGGTACTTACTCGCCCTTACTACTAATAATTTTTCTCTTCAAAACTTTAGATATTTATTCAAGAAAATGTGTGAAGTGTAAGATTGCTTTATCAAATAATTATTACGTAAGTGCGTAACATATAAAATGCCTGCGTTTTGATAACATTGGTTTTGATTTTGAATTACCATAGGGGCAGTGTTAAGTGTTTCCTAGAGAAGAAGGGAACAGCTCACCAGCTTACCTTACCGCATTGTACTCAGCAGATGTATTTGAATACCAGAAGCAACACTGAGGAAGTGTGGTCCCGACACACTATTTGTAAAGGAAACCTTTGTTTTTGGATGCATTGCCTATTCATTAATCCCGCAGTCTAGTCTACATAATAAATTGAACGCTAAGAGAAAGTTGTGCATTTTTGTCGGTTATTCAGCGTTACCGATTTATAGAACCATTAAATAAATCCAAGGAAGGTTATTCTGTATAGTAAAAAGTACATTAGGAATGTGCTTTTTACTATTGAAAAAAAATGTGCTGACATTGATGAATATCGTAATTCTCGTCTTATATAATATAAATAAATCACATGATTTTTATATGAATTAACAGATGGTGAGCCTGGCGATGACTGCTGCAACAACAGTGAGGTAGAGCAGGCCTCTACTGATGCCGAGTCTTCTGCTGAGGAAAGGCGGAAGAGAGAAAAAACGACGCGAGACGTCGGCGGCGCTATAGTTGGAGGGGAAGTGGCGACTAGTACAGAGGAGTCTGTCAGCTGCCGATCCATGCGCAGTACACGTGGTACACCGCCGACGAAATATGGCGATTATAAAATAGGTATGTAGACCAGAATTTTTGAGAAGCCACAAACATATGTGTAGGCAATAAAGTTATCAAACTCCTCTGGTGGCAAAAAGCTATGAATGTAGAGTATCTGTCACTTTTGGAGAAAAAAGTTTGGAATTCAGTTGATCCACCTGCTGATAGTAATGTTATAAAGTTAGTTTAAGTGGACATACAAATTGAAATGTGATATAGGGAGAAATTTGCGGGAATAATAGTCTTTTCGCAAACTAGTATCTATGTAGAACGTTGTAATAAAATCTAAATACTACCTCTTTTTCTAGAAGTACTATCAGCATTAAAAAGTTTTTGGAATTTATTTTCTTCCTTTGCATAAATTAGGCATAGGTAGGTAGGGACATAATCCCATTGCTATAGAAATTTTGGGGTTTCTGAAATCAAAAAACCGCGACAAGTAGTTTTGGCAGTCCTCTCGTGATGTTAACCTGACACTGCCTAAAGAATTCTGAAGAGACCGAAACAGGTGGAAATCTGAAGGTGTAAGGTCAGGACTATACAGCGGATGCATTACCACCTCCCAGCCAAACTATCTTAATTTTAGCTGAGTGGCTAAAGATGTGTTAGGTCTAGCGTTATCATGATGAAAAACCACACCTCTTCTGTTGATTAATTCCGGCCGCTTTCTCTAAACTTCTTGCTTTAATCTCATCAGTTGTTCGCAGTAGAATTCAGAATTGATGATCCTGCCTGGTGGTAACAGCTTATAATGAATAATGCCCTTCCAATCCTACTACTACACACACAGCGTCACCTTGTTGCGAGTTAACCCGGGTTTCGCCACAGTCTGTGAAGCCTGATCGGCCTTTGACCGTGACCTTTTTCGCACTTTCTTGTCGTACATGATCCACTTCTTATCAGCTCCGTCAAAAATGGTTTTGTGGTCAATTCCCAGTTCTTCAGCTACATTGTACCTACTGATTTGCCCATCTTGGTCCACTTTTTCAAAAATGGCATCCATTATATCCGTCATAGGGCTCCTCCTAACCAGAGCGAGGTGCATCTTTGACATCAAAATTTCCGGATTGAAAACGCTAAACCCAAATTTTTTTCGCGGCTTGCGTTGCATTTTTACCTTTTTTGTAGTAAAATTTTAAAAGGTAAAAAGGAATTTCTTCATTAGATTCACTCATCTTCACACATTTTCCTAATTTGATACCAAAACCAGCCAGATACAAATAGTATAGCCAAAGAGATTTTATTACATGTTCATACATACTATAATGCGAAAAGACTTTTTCCCCAACCTATTAGATTTATTAGCTATAAATTTCATAAATAGTTCATAAATAATCGCTTAAATAAGCTTAAGTTATAAAATAAACACTGAAACAAGTATGTACATTGAACAATTTTTAATATTATTTTCTCTTCGTTACAGATTGCTGTGCTGAGTGGACTAATGAAGAGTTCGGTGGTTTAAACATACCCGCCGGTCGGGTCGCGTACGTGCACGGTTCGGTCGATCCGTGGCATGCGCTATGTATGACTACTACGCAGGACAACTACACGCCCGCTATCTTCTTTGAAGGTATATACTCAGTGGCGTGCATAGCCCTTGGACCCAGGGTATGCACAAGGTGTTCAACACAAACATAAAGTAAAATTAAAATTTAGATTTTAGATAGGTATGTCGGTTTATAATCAAATTACTTTACGAAAGTTATATTTTTGATTGATTTAATACTATCGTCTATCTACTGCTAATTGAATAAAAGTACATACCCTGATTTACGTCACAAAATTATGACACACCATTCGGCAGCATTTTCTAAGCACACTGATGATGATAATATTTTTCCAACATATCATGTTTTTAGCGTTTTTATGAAAATTATTAAGATCACAATATCCTTTATCATTCCACACTTTACGTATATTGGACAATAAAACAAAAGGAAAGCAAATTAATCGATTGGTGTGTACAAAGCCGCTTAGCCAAGAATAGTTTTCGTAATATTTATTATTAAATATACGCGTTACTTTATCACCTTTTTTTGGGATATTTGTAACATTGGTACACTCCTTCCTTTGCGAATGATTTCTAATTTTACGATATAAGTAGGGATAGAAATTAAAGTTTTCTCTAAGTACTTTTTCCAGGCACACTGAACCCAAACAAAGACCGCACGAATATGCTTTCATTATAAAATGAATGAATAAACTATAAATTAACCTTAACACATTAAACTATCACTGCTCAAACTTTTATAAGTTACTGAATTTATGCACTTGAACCGTTTATTTATCACCAACGCCATACAGCATTGTTCGAAGGTAAACAATAATGGCGATCGAATATGCTAATGATAATATTGCAATCGAAATTAGTCAAAATATGTCTTTAATTTTTTGTAAGTATGGGTACGAACGCTATTTTATTTTGATATGTAAACAATAAACAGAAACCATATTTATTGTTAACTCTCTCACTCTCCAATGATTCCTGGAAAACCTAAATTATTCATTTTTCAAAATTGAGACAGCGTTTGGTTTCATAGATTATTTTCAAAACGAAAGACTAATTCGATAATATTAGATCCTTAATTTTCTTAAAAGACACTAAAAGGTATTTACATTTGTGAATAATGTTTTTAATTCTAAAAAAAGAATAATGACCTTTAACAACAATAACAAACCAAGCAAATCATTTTATTCATAGAAAAAATGAAACACGTAATTAGAGAATAGAGAATTTATGAATGAAACTGTTCACACAAGACCGATGCTAATCTTGTAAGTACAAGCGCACGATTATAACATTACACGACACACACTACTAACTTGCACGCACACATCTAGCAGAACGATTCTTTCTTTGGGCGTGCTTATTTTATTTGATATTTCTATGCAACAGTAGAGGGCGTCATATGTCGAGTGATTCATAATAATTGATTTACCCTGCAATAGATAACATGAGATTTTTACGTGTTTTAAAAGGTAAATGTTTAGCATTTACGGTTAAAAATTAAAATACGCTTTTAGAGATATACGCTAAAGATTTTATTTTGTACGCTATGCGCCTCGCGCGCGCTGGTTGCGCTGTCGCCTGTCTAGCGACAATTGACCTAGAAGTTTGGCCGCTCATTACTAGATGGCGCTTTCATATATTTTTTACTTAGTGTTTTTTTAATTACAAAACTTTAATGGTCCTATCTGAAGGCTCTTTAAGACCCTGAGGGTAGGGTATGCACTGCTTATTTGCATATATGCAATGCACGCCACTGTATATACTAATTATTAACTACTTTTAACTTATTCTTCCTAAGTGGCTTCCGCATTACTGGGTAGGGTAGGTTATTTCTTCTTTCATAGTTCTAACCGACTTCAAATAAAGGAAGAGGTTATCAATGCATTTTTTTTTTTTTTTTTTACTTAGATTTAAGAATACACTATAATATCAACCAATGGATTTCAGAAGCTTTCTACTTCTCCTTAAAAACATTTAACATGAGATTGTACTTTCGCTCTATCTACATTTTCTTTAATACCTATACTTATAATTGAAATGTTCTGACCAAAATTAATTTTAATGAATATGTTGGATTTGATTGATTATTAATGTTGGCGTTGGTGCGTAATAGTTACGCGGATTTGCCTTTAACTGAAGAAAAATAAGTGTTTACAAACTCGACGTAGATATTCTAAGACTCGTAATCTGTCTAGATTTAAGAATTAAGGGGGATGGGAGAGATGGGGGTCTAAAGGGGTTACCAGGCAATTTCAATGTGAACATGCTCGGATGTGGTTTATTACAGTTTAAAAGACTTTTACTTTTAACCAGTTTACTGGGGAGTCTTGAGTACATTATTATGATATTTTCATTTATTTATTTGATGGGGAAAGACTTTTTACCCTTAGCACATTTGCACGCTCGCAGTCGTAGTCGATTTCGCGTATCGAAACAAAACTTCTTACTGCAATCGTTTTAGTGTCGCAAATCCTGTATTGATTTTTATCCACTTACAAACGTTCCTTTTAGATCTACTGTCTAGGCTGTTGAAGTGTTTATAGGCTTTAAAACAGGGTTTGGATATACATTCAATTTAACTGAAGTATACTGCTACAATACTCGAAAGCAACTGTACCAGCGACGCTGTACTGTATTGCCAGTGAACAAACTTTTACTAAGGGTAGAAACTGTTACTTCCTAAAGTTGTATAATTTTAAACACTAACTCTTTTGATCACATTGTCCGTGCAGTCCTGGCTAGGAATAAGACTGCTCCAGATCTTTCCGTGGTGATGGATGGAAAAGGATGATCACTTGTGATGATGGAGCGACTAAACTGGAGAGCTCTACAGATATTCATGTAAACAGCATAAATAACTTTGATAAAACCTTAAACAATGTTTTTTACGTTCCGTAGTGGTCTGCAAAATTTGACAGTTGTAGTATACAACACCAGCCTGTTATATCTGCTAATCTATGTGGGTGTATATAGAATGCAGTAGCGTGCATTGAGGCTATGTACAGGGTATGCAGATGATATAAAATGAAGAATTAATGAAAATGAAAATTAAATAAACATTTGCATATACTTTACATACCCTCTATGCACGTCACTGATAGAATGAATGTTTTGTTTTGCAAAAGAGCAATCGATGACTGTCCTACATCAAGCGCAGGAAGTCAATATTGCAAAGTTAGTTAAGTCTAATAATACTTAACATGAATACTGATTTATGGCATAGACGGTTAGGGTATCATTGTCTTAAAGGTATGTTCATTTCAGGATGACAAAGAAGATTTCAACAAGTTTGCGCCTGCCTGGAAGGAAAGCCTGTGGCCCGGGCTCCGAAAAGATCTACGAAACGTGTTGGCCGACCCTTGGAACTCATCCATAGTGACGTGTGGAGCCCTATGAGAGACTCCAGCTGTGGAAATGCAAGGTACTTACTCGCCCTTACTACTAATAATTTTTCTCTTCAAAACTTTAGATATTTATTCAAGAAAATGTGTGAAGTGTAAGATTGCTTTATCAAATAATTATTACGTAAGTGCGTAACATATAAAATGCCTGCGTTTTGATAACATTGGTTTTGATTTTGAATTACCATAGGGGCAGTGTTAAGTGTTTCCTAGAGAAGAAGGGAACAGCTCACCAGCTTACCTTACCGCATTGTACTCAGCAGATGTATTTGAATACCAGAAGCAACACTGAGGAAGTGTTGTCCCGACACACTATTTGTAAAGGAAACCTTTGTTTTTGGATGCATTGCCTATTCATTAATCCCGCAGTCTAGTCTACATAATAAATTGAACGCTAAGAGAAAGTTGTGCATTTTTGTCGGTTATTCAGCGTTACCGATTTATAGAACCATTAAATAAATCCAAGGAAGGTTATTCTGTATAGTAAAAAGTACATTAGGAATGTGCTTTTTACTATTGAAAAAAAATGTGCTGACATTGATGAATATCGTAATTCTCGTCTTATATAATATAAATAAATCACATGATTTTTATATGAATTAACAGATGGTGAGCCTGGCGATGACTGCTGCAACAACAGTGAGGTAGAGCAGGCCTCTACTGATGCCGAGTCTTCTGCTGAGGAAAGGCGGAAGAGAGAAAAAACGACGCGAGACGTCGGCGGCGCTATAGTTGGAGGGGAAGTGGCGACTAGTACAGAGGAGTCTGTCAGCTGCCGATCCATGCGCAGTACACGTGGTACACCGCCGACGAAATATGGCGATTATAAAATAGGTATGTAGACCAGAATTTTTGAGAAGCCACAAACATATGTGTAGGCAATAAAGTTATCAAACTCCTCTGGTGGCAAAAAGCTATGAATGTAGAGTATCTGTCACTTTTGGAGAAAAAAGTTTGGAATTCAGTTGATCCACCTGCTGATAGTAATGTTATAAAGTTAGTTTAAGTGGACATACAAATTGAAATGTGATATAGGGAGAAATTTGCGGAAAAGTGGGTTGCGGGAATAATAGTCTTTTCGCAAACTAGTATCTATGTAGAACGTTGTAATAAAATCTAAATACTACCTCTTTTTCTAGAAGTACTATCATCATTAAAAAGTTTTTGGAATTTATTTTCTTCCTTTGCATAAATTAGGCATAGGTAGGTAGGGACATAATCCCATTGCTATAGAAATTTTGGGGTTTCTGAAATCAAAAAACCGCGACAAGTAGTTTTGGCAGTCCTCTCGTGATGTTAACCTGACACTGCCTAAAGAATTCTGAAGAGACCGAAACAGGTGGAAATCTGAAGGTGTAAGGTCAGGACTATACAGCGGATGCATTACCACCTCCCAGCCAAACTATCTTAATTTTAGCTGAGTGGCTAAAGATGTGTTAGGTCTAGCGTTATCATGATGAAAAACCACACCTCTTCTGTTGATTAATTCCGGCCGCTTTCTCTAAACTTCTTGCTTTAATCTCATCAGTTGTTCGCAGTAGAATTCAGAATTGATGGTCCTGCCTGGTGGTAACAGCTTATAATGAATAATGCCCTTCCAATCCTACTACTACACACACAGCGTCACCTTGTTGCGAGTTAACCCGGGTTTCGCCACAGTCTGTGAAGCCTGATCGGCCTTTGACCGTGACCTTTTTCGCACTTTCTTGTCGTACATGATCCACTTCTCATCACCAGTTCAAAAATGGTTCGGTCATGATCCACTTCTTATCAGCTCCGTCAAAAATGGTTTTGTGGTCAATTCCCAGTTCTTCAGCTACATTGTACCTACTGATTTGCCCATCTTGGTCCACTTTTTCAAAAATGGCATCCATTATATCCGTCATAGGGCTCCTCCTAACCAGAGCGAGGTGCATCTTTGACATCAAAATTTCCGGATTGAAAACGCTAAACCCAAATTTTTTTCGCGGCTTGCGTTGCATTTTTACCTTTTTTGTAGTAAAATTTTAAAAGGTAAAAAGGAATTTCTTCATTAGATTCACTCATCTTCACACATTTTCCTAATTTGATACCAAAACCAGCCAGATACAAATAGTATAGCCAAAGAGATTTTATTACATGTTCATACATACTATAATGCGAAAAGACTTTTTCCCCAACCTATTAGATTTATTAGCTATAAATTTCATAAATAGTTCATAAATAATCGCTTAAATAAGCTTAAGTTATAAAATAAACACTGAAACAAGTATGTACATTGAACAATTTTTAATATTATTTTCTCTTCGTTACAGATTTGACTCTGTGTTTGTGAACGCGTGTGCTGAGTGGACTAATGAAGAGTTCGGTGGTTTAAACATACCCGCCGGTCGGGTCGCGTACGTGCACGGTTCGGTCGATCCGTGGCATGCGCTATGTATGACTACTACGCAGGACAACTACACGCCCGCTATCTTCTTTGAAGGTATATACTCAGTGGCGTGCATAGCCCTTGGACCCAGGGTATGCACAAGGTGTTCAACACAAACATAAAGTAAAATTAAAATTTAGATTTTAGATAGGTATGTCGGTTTATAATCAAATTACTTTACGAAAGTTATATTTTTGATTGATTTAATACTATCGTCTATCTACTGCTAATTGAATAAAAGTACATACCCTGATTTACGTCACAAAATTATGACACACCATTCGGCAGCATTTTCTAAGCACACTGATGATGATAATATTTTTCCAACATATCATGTTTTTAGCGTTTTTATGAAAATTATTAAGATCACAATATCCTTTATCATTCCACACTTTACGTATATTGGACAATAAAACAAAAGGAAAGCAAATTAATCGATTGGTGTGTACAAAGCCGCTTAGCCAAGAATAGTTTTCGTAATATTTATTATTAAATATACGCGTGACTTTATCACCTTTTTTTGGGATATTTGTAACATTGGTACACTCCTTCCTTTGCGAATGATTTCTAATTTTACGATATAAGTAGGGATAGAAATTAAAGTTTTCTCTAAGTACTTTTTCCAGGCACACTGAACCCAAACAAAGACCGCACGAATATGCTTTCATTATAAAATGAATGAATAAACTATAAATTAACCTTAACACATTAAACTATCACTGCTCAAACTTTTATAAGTTACTGAATTTATGCACTTGAACCGTTTATTTATCACCAACGCCATACAGCATTGTTCGAAGGTAAACAATAATGGCGATCGAATATGCTAATGATAATATTGCAATCGAAATTAGTCAAAATATGTCTTTAATTTTTTGTAAGTATGGGTACGAACGCTATTTTATTTTGATATGTAAACAATAAATAGAAACCATATTTATTGTTAACTCTCTCACTCTCCAATGATTCCTGGAAAACCTAAATTATTCATTTTTCAAAATTGAGACAGCGTTTGGTTTCATAGATTATTTTCAAAACGAAAGACTAATTCGATAATATTAGATCCTTAATTTTCTTAAAAGACACTAAAAGGTATTTACATTTGTGAATAATGTTTTTAATTCTAAAAAAAGAATAATGACCTTTAACAACAATAACAAACCAAGCAAATCATTTTATTCATAGAAAAAATGAAACACGTAATTAGAGAATAGAGAATTTATGAATGAAACTGTTCACACAAGACCGATGCTAATCTTGTAAGTACAAGCGCACGATTATAACATTACACGACACACACTACTAACTTGCACGCACACATCTAGCAGAACGATTCTTTCTTTGGGCGTGCTTATTTTATTTGATATTTCTATGCAACAGTAGAGGGCGTCATATGTCGAGTGATTCATAATAATTGATTTACCCTGCAATAGATAACATGAGATTTTTACGTGTTTTAAAAGGTAAATGTTTAGCATTTACGGTTAAAAATTAAAATACGCTTTTAGAGATATACGCTAAAGATTTTATTTTGTACGCTATGCGCCGCCTCGCGCGCGCTGGTTGCGCTGTCGCCTGTCTAGCGACAATTGACCTAGAAGTTTGGCCGCTCATTACTAGATGGCGCTTTCATATATTTTTTACTTAGTGTTTTTTTAATTACAAAACTTTAATGGTCCTATCTGAAGGCTCTTTAAGACCCTGAGGGTAGGGTATGCACTGCTTATTTGCATATATGCAATGCACGCCACTGTATATACTAATTATTAACTACTTTTAACTTATTCTTCCTAAGTGGCTTCCGCATTACTGGGTAGGGTAGGTTATTTCTTCTTTCATAGTTCTAACCGACTTCAAATAAAGGAAGAGGTTATCAATGCATTTTTTTTTTTTTTTTTACTTAGATTTAAGAATACACTATAATATCAACCAATGGATTTCAGAAGCTTTCTACTTCTCCTTAAAAACATTTAACATGAGATTGTACTTTCGCTCTATCTACATTTTCTTTAATACCTATACTTATAATTGAAATGTTCTGACCAAAATTAATTTTAATGAATATGTTGGATTTGATTGATTATTAATGTTGGCGTTGGTGCGTAATAGTTACGCGGATTTGCCTTTAACTGAAGAAAAATAAGTGTTTACAAACTCGACGTAGATATTCTAAGACTCGTAATCTGTCTAGATTTAAGAATTAAGGGGGATGGGAGAGATGGGGGTAATAGGTCAGGGTCTAAAGGGGTTACCATCCGTTTGACACGGGAGGACGGGGAGACCAGGCAATTTCAATGTGAACATGCTCGGATGTGGTTTTATTACAGTTTAAAAGACTTTTACTTTTAACCAGTTTACTGGGGAGTCTTGAGTACATTATTATGATATTTTCATTTATTTATTTGATGGGGAAAGACTTTTTACCCTTAGCACATTTGCACGCTCGCAGTCGTAGTCGATTTCGCGTATCGAAACAAAACTTTCGGTCTTAGTAAAACTTCTTACTGCAATCGTTTTAGTGTCGCAAATCCTGTATTGATTTTTATCCACTTACAAACGTTCCTTTTAGATCTACTGTCTAGGCTGTTGAAGTGTTTATAGGCTTTAAAACAGGGTTTGGATATACATTCAATTTAACTGAAGTATACTGCTACAATACTCGAAAGCAACTGTACCAGCGACGCTGTACTGTATTGCCAGTGAACAAACTTTTACTAAGGGTAGAAACTGTTACTTCCTAAAGTTGTATAATTTTAAACACTAACTCTTTTGATCACATTGTCCGTGCAGTCCTGGCTAGGAATAAGACTGCTCCAGATCTTTCCGTGGTGATGGATGGAAAAGGATGATCACTTGTGATGATGGAGCGACTAAACTGGAGAGCTCTACAGATATTCATGTAAACAGCATAAATAACTTTGATAAAACCTTAAACAATGTTTTTTACGTTCCGTAGTTGTCTGCAAAATTTGTTTTCTGTTATTAAATTATGTGAAAGAGGCATGGTTGTGATCATGAATGTAGATGGGTGTTTTGTCCATGACAGTTGTAGTATACAACACCAGCCTGTTATATCTGCTAATCTATGTGGGTGTATATAGAATGCAGTAGCGTGCATTGAGGCTATGTACAGGGTATGCAGATGATATAAAATGAAGAATTAATGAAAATGAAAATTAAATAAACATTTGCATATACTTTACATACCCTCTATGCACGTCACTGATAGAATGAATGTTTTGTTTTGCAAAAGAGCAATCGATGACTGTCCTACATCAAGCGCAGGAAGTCAATATTGCAAAGTTAGTTAAGTCTAATAATACTTAACATGAATACTGATTTATGGCATAGACGGTTAGGGTATCATTGTCTTAAAGGTATGTTCATTTCAGGATGACAAAGAAGATTTCAACAAGTTTGCGCCTGCCTGGAAGGAAAGCCTGTGGCCCGGGCTCCGAAAAGATCTACGAAACGTGTTGGCCGACCCTTGGAACTCATCCATAGTGACGTGTGGAGCCCTATGAGAGACTCCAGCTGTGGAAATGCAAGGTACTTACTCGCCCTTACTACTAATAATTTTTCTCTTCAAAACTTTAGATATTTATTCAAGAAAATGTGTGAAGTGTAAGATTGCTTTATCAAATAATTATTACGTAAGTGCGTAACATATAAAATGCCTGCGTTTTGATAACATTGGTTTTGATTTTGAATTACCATAGGGGCAGTGTTAAGTGTTTCCTAGAGAAGAAGGGAACAGCTCACCAGCTTACCTTACCGCATTGTACTCAGCAGATGTATTTGAATACCAGAAGCAACACTGAGGAAGTGTGGTCCCGACACACTATTTGTAAAGGAAACCTTTGTTTTTGGATGCATTGCCTATTCATTAATCCCGCAGTCTAGTCTACATAATAAATTGAACGCTAAGAGAAAGTTGTGCATTTTTGTCGGTTATTCAGCGTTACCGATTTATAGAACCATTAAATAAATCCAAGGAAGGTTATTCTGTATAGTAAAAAGCACATTCCTAATGTACTTTTTATTGAAAATAAATGTGCTGACATTGATGAATATCGTAATTCTCGTCTTATATAATATAAATAAATCACATGATTTTTATATGAATTAACAGATGGTGAGTCTGGCGATGACTGCTGCAACAACAGTGAGGTAGAGCAGGCCTCTACTGATGCCGAGTCTTCTGCTGAGGAAAGGCGGAAGAGAGAAAAAACGACGCGAGACGTCGGCGGCGCTATAGTTGGAGGGGAAGTGGCGACTAGTACAGAGGAGTCTGTCAGCTGCCGATCCATGCGCAGTACACGTGGTACACCGCCGACGAAATATGGCGATTATAAAATAGGTATGTAGACCAGAATTTTTGAGAAGCCACAAACATATGTGTAGGCAATAAAGTTATCAAACTCCTCTGGTGGCAAAAAGCTATGAATGTAGAGTATCTGTCACTTTTGGAGAAAAAAGTTTGGAATTCAGTTGATCCACCTGCTGATAGTAATGTTATAAAGTTAGTTTAAGTGGACATACAAATTGAAATGTGATATAGGGAGAAATTTGCGGAAAAGTGGGTTGCGGGAATAATAGTCTTTTCGCAAACTAGTATCTATGTAGAACGTTGTAATAAAATCTAAATACTACCTCTTTTTCTAGAAGTACTATCATCATTAAAAAGTTTTTGGAATTTATTTTCTTCCTTTGCATAAATTAGGCATAGGTAGGTAGGGACATAATCCCATTGCTATAGAAATTTTGGGGTTTCTGAAATCAAAAAACCGCGACAAGTAGTTTTGGCAGTCCTCTCGTGATGTTAACCTGACACTGCCTAAAGAATTCTGAAGAGACCGAAACAGGTGGAAATCTGAAGGTGTAAGGTCAGGACTATACAGCGGATGCATTACCACCTCCCAGCCAAACTATCTTAATTTTAGCTGAGTGGCTAAAGATGTGTTAGGTCTAGCGTTATCATGATGAAAAACCACACCTCTTCTGTTGATTAATTCCGGCCGCTTTCTCTAAACTTCTTGCTTTAATCTCATCAGTTGTTCGCAGTAGAATTCAGAATTGATGATCCTGCCTGGTGGTAACAGCTTATAATGAATAATGCCCTTCCAATCCTACTACTACACACACAGCGTCACCTTGTTGCGAGTTAACCCGGGTTTCGCCACAGTCTGTGAAGCCTGATCGGCCTTTGACCGTGACCTTTTTCGCACTTTCTTGTCGTACATGATCCACTTCTCATCACCAGTTCAAAAATGGTTCGGTCATGATCCACTTCTTATCAGCTCCGTCAAAAATGGTTTTGTGGTCAATTCCCAGTTCTTCAGCTACATTGTACCTACTGATTTGCCCATCTTGGTCCACTTTTTCAAAAATGGCATCCATTATATCCGTCATAGGGCTCCTCCTAACCAGAGCGAGGTGCATCTTTGACATCAAAATTTCCGGATTGAAAACGCTAAACCCAAATTTTTTTCGCGGCTTGCGTTGCATTTTTACCTTTTTTGTAGTAAAATTTTAAAAGGTAAAAAGGAATTTCTTCATTAGATTCACTCATCTTCACACATTTTCCTAATTTGATACCAAAACCAGCCAGATACAAATAGTATAGCCAAAGAGATTTTATTACATGTTCATACATACTATAATGCGAAAAGACTTTTTCCCCAACCTATTAGATTTATTAGCTATAAATTTCATAAATAGTTCATAAATAATCGCTTAAATAAGCTTAAGTTATAAAATAAACACTGAAACAAGTATGTACATTGAACAATTTTTAATATTATTTTCTCTTCGTTACAGATTGCTGTGCTGAGTGGACTAATGAAGAGTTCGGTGGTTTAAACATACCCGCCGGTCGGGTCGCGTACGTGCACGGTTCGGTCGATCCGTGGCATGCGCTATGTATGACTACTACGCAGGACAACTACACGCCCGCTATCTTCTTTGAAGGTATATACTCAGTGGCGTGCATAGCCCTTGGACCCAGGGTATGCACAAGGTGTTCAACACAAACATAAAGTAAAATTAAAATTTAGATTTTAGATAGGTATGTCGGTTTATAATCAAATTACTTTACGAAAGTTATATTTTTGATTGATTTAATACTATCGTCTATCTACTGCTAATTGAATAAAAGTACATACCCTGATTTACGTCACAAAATTATGACACACCATTCGGCAGCATTTTCTAAGCACACTGATGATGATAATATTTTTCCAACATATCATGTTTTTAGCGTTTTTATGAAAATTATTAAGATCACAATATCCTTTATCATTCCACACTTTACGTATATTGGACAATAAAACAAAAGGAAAGCAAATTAATCGATTGGTGTGTACAAAGCCGCTTAGCCAAGAATAGTTTTCGTAATATTTATTATTAAATATACGCGTTACTTTATCACCTTTTTTTGGGATATTTGTAACATTGGTACACTCCTTCCTTTGCGAATGATTTCTAATTTTACGATATAAGTAGGGATAGAAATTAAAGTTTTCTCTAAGTACTTTTTCCAGGCACACTGAACCCAAACAAAGACCGCACGAATATGCTTTCATTATAAAATGAATGAATAAACTATAAATTAACCTTAACACATTAAACTATCACTGCTCAAACTTTTATAAGTTACTGAATTTATGCACTTGAACCGTTTATTTATCACCAACGCCATACAGCATTGTTCGAAGGTAAACAATAATGGCGATCGAATATGCTAATGATAATATTGCAATCGAAATTAGTCAAAATATGTCTTTAATTTTTTGTAAGTATGGGTACGAACGCTATTTTATTTTGATATGTAAACAATAAACAGAAACCATATTTATTGTTAACTCTCTCACTCTCCAATGATTCCTGGAAAACCTAAATTATTCATTTTTCAAAATTGAGACAGCGTTTGGTTTCATAGATTATTTTCAAAACGAAAGACTAATTCGATAATATTAGATCCTTAATTTTCTTAAAAGACACTAAAAGGTATTTACATTTGTGAATAATGTTTTTAATTCTAAAAAAAGAATAATGACCTTTAACAACAATAACAAACCAAGCAAATCATTTTATTCATAGAAAAAATGAAACACGTAATTAGAGAATAGAGAATTTATGAATGAAACTGTTCACACAAGACCGATGCTAATCTTGTAAGTACAAGCGCACGATTATAACATTACACGACACACACTACTAACTTGCACGCACACATCTAGCAGAACGATTCTTTCTTTGGGCGTGCTTATTTTATTTGATATTTCTATGCAACAGTAGAGGGCGTCATATGTCGAGTGATTCATAATAATTGATTTACCCTGCAATAGATAACATGAGATTTTTACGTGTTTTAAAAGGTAAATGTTTAGCATTTACGGTTAAAAATTAAAATACGCTTTTAGAGATATACGCTAAAGATTTTATTTTGTACGCTATGCGCCTCGCGCGCGCTGGTTGCGCTGTCGCCTGTCTAGCGACAATTGACCTAGAAGTTTGGCCGCTCATTACTAGATGGCGCTTTCATATATTTTTTACTTAGTGTTTTTTTAATTACAAAACTTTAATGGTCCTATCTGAAGGCTCTTTAAGACCCTGAGGGTAGGGTATGCACTGCTTATTTGCATATATGCAATGCACGCCACTGTATATACTAATTATTAACTACTTTTAACTTATTCTTCCTAAGTGGCTTCCGCATTACTGGGTAGGGTAGGTTATTTCTTCTTTCATAGTTCTAACCGACTTCAAATAAAGGAAGAGGTTATCAATGCATTTTTTTTTTTTTTTTTTACTTAGATTTAAGAATACACTATAATATCAACCAATGGATTTCAGAAGCTTTCTACTTCTCCTTAAAAACATTTAACATGAGATTGTACTTTCGCTCTATCTACATTTTCTTTAATACCTATACTTATAATTGAAATGTTCTGACCAAAATTAATTTTAATGAATATGTTGGATTTGATTGATTATTAATGTTGGCGTTGGTGCGTAATAGTTACGCGGATTTGCCTTTAACTGAAGAAAAATAAGTGTTTACAAACTCGACGTAGATATTCTAAGACTCGTAATCTGTCTAGATTTAAGAATTAAGGGGGATGGGAGAGATGGGGGTAATAGGTCAGGGTCTAAAGGGGTTACCATCCGTTTGACACGGGAGGACGGGGAGACCAGGCAATTTCAATGTGAACATGCTCGGATGTGGTTTATTACAGTTTAAAAGACTTTTACTTTTAACCAGTTTACTGGGGAGTCTTGAGTACATTATTATGATATTTTCATTTATTTATTTGATGGGGAAAGACTTTTTACCCTTAGCACATTTGCACGCTCGCAGTCGTAGTCGATTTCGCGTATCGAAACAAAACTTCTTACTGCAATCGTTTTAGTGTCGCAAATCCTGTATTGATTTTTATCCACTTACAAACGTTCCTTTTAGATCTACTGTCTAGGCTGTTGAAGTGTTTATAGGCTTTAAAACAGGGTTTGGATATACATTCAATTTAACTGAAGTATACTGCTACAATACTCGAAAGCAACTGTACCAGCGACGCTGTACTGTATTGCCAGTGAACAAACTTTTACTAAGGGTAGAAACTGTTACTTCCTAAAGTTGTATAATTTTAAACACTAACTCTTTTGATCACATTGTCCGTGCAGTCCTGGCTAGGAATAAGACTGCTCCAGATCTTTCCGTGGTGATGGATGGAAAAGGATGATCACTTGTGATGATGGAGCGACTAAACTGGAGAGCTCTACAGATATTCATGTAAACAGCATAAATAACTTTGATAAAACCTTAAACAATGTTTTTTACGTTCCGTAGTTGTCTGCAAAATTTGTTTTCTGTTATTAAATTATGTGAAAGAGGCATGGTTGTGATCATGAATGTAGATGGGTGTTTTGTCCATGACAGTTGTAGTATACAACACCAGCCTGTTATATCTGCTAATCTATGTGGGTGTATATAGAATGCAGTAGCGTGCATTGAGGCTATGTACAGGGTATGCAGATGATATAAAATGAAGAATTAATGAAAATGAAAATTAAATAAACATTTGCATATACTTTACATACCCTCTATGCACGTCACTGATAGAATGAATGTTTTGTTTTGCAAAAGAGCAATCGATGACTGTCCTACATCAAGCGCAGGAAGTCAATATTGCAAAGTTAGTTAAGTCTAATAATACTTAACATGAATACTGATTTATGGCATAGACGGTTAGGGTATCATTGTCTTAAAGGTATGTTCATTTCAGGATGACAAAGAAGATTTCAACAAGTTTGCGCCTGCCTGGAAGGAAAGCCTGTGGCCCGGGCTCCGAAAAGATCTACGAAACGTGTTGGCCGACCCTTGGAACTCATCCATAGTGACGTGTGGAGCCCTATGAGAGACTCCAGCTGTGGAAATGCAAGGTACTTACTCGCCCTTACTACTAATAATTTTTCTCTTCAAAACTTTAGATATTTATTCAAGAAAATGTGTGAAGTGTAAGATTGCTTTATCAAATAATTATTACGTAAGTGCGTAACATATAAAATGCCTGCGTTTTGATAACATTGGTTTTGATTTTGAATTACCATAGGGGCAGTGTTAAGTGTTTCCTAGAGAAGAAGGGAACAGCTCACCAGCTTACCTTACCGCATTGTACTCAGCAGATGTATTTGAATACCAGAAGCAACACTGAGGAAGTGTGGTCCCGACACACTATTTGTAAAGGAAACCTTTGTTTTTGGATGCATTGCCTATTCATTAATCCCGCAGTCTAGTCTACATAATAAATTGAACGCTAAGAGAAAGTTGTGCATTTTTGTCGGTTATTCAGCGTTACCGATTTATAGAACCATTAAATAAATCCAAGGAAGGTTATTCTGTATAGTAAAAAGCACATTCCTAATGTACTTTTTATTGAAAATAAATGTGCTGACATTGATGAATATCGTAATTCTCGTCTTATATAATATAAATAAATCACATGATTTTTATATGAATTAACAGATGGTGAGTCTGGCGATGACTGCTGCAACAACAGTGAGGTAGAGCAGGCCTCTACTGATGCCGAGTCTTCTGCTGAGGAAAGGCGGAAGAGAGAAAAAACGACGCGAGACGTCGGCGGCGCTATAGTTGGAGGGGAAGTGGCGACTAGTACAGAGGAGTCTGTCAGCTGCCGATCCATGCGCAGTACACGTGGTACACCGCCGACGAAATATGGCGATTATAAAATAGGTATGTAGACCAGAATTTTTGAGAAGCCACAAACATATGTGTAGGCAATAAAGTTATCAAACTCCTCTGGTGGCAAAAAGCTATGAATGTAGAGTATCTGTCACTTTTGGAGAAAAAAGTTTGGAATTCAGTTGATCCACCTGCTGATAGTAATGTTATAAAGTTAGTTTAAGTGGACATACAAATTGAAATGTGATATAGGGAGAAATTTGCGGAAAAGTGGGTTGCGGGAATAATAGTCTTTTCGCAAACTAGTATCTATGTAGAACGTTGTAATAAAATCTAAATACTACCTCTTTTTCTAGAAGTACTATCATCATTAAAAAGTTTTTGGAATTTATTTTCTTCCTTTGCATAAATTAGGCATAGGTAGGTAGGGACATAATCCCATTGCTATAGAAATATTGGGGTTTCTGAAATCAAAAAACCGCGACAAGTAGTTTTGGCAGTCCTCTCGTGATGTTAACCTGACACTGCCTAAAGAATTCTGAAGAGACCGAAACAGGTGGAAATCTGAAGGTGTAAGGTCAGGACTATACAGCGGATGCATTACCACCTCCCAGCCAAACTATCTTAATTTTAGCTGAGTGGCTAAAGATGTGTTAGGTCTAGCGTTATCATGATGAAAAACCACACCTCTTCTGTTGATTAATTCCGGCCGCTTTCTCTAAACTTCTTGCTTTAATCTCATCAGTTGTTCGCAGTAGAATTCAGAATTGATGATCCTGCCTGGTGGTAACAGCTTATAATGAATAATGCCCTTCCAATCCTACTACTACACACACAGCGTCACCTTGTTGCGAGTTAACCCGGGTTTCGCCACAGTCTGTGAAGCCTGATCGGCCTTTGACCGTGACCTTTTTCGCACTTTCTTGTCGTACATGATCCACTTCTCATCACCAGTTCAAAAATGGTTCGGTCATGATCCACTTCTTATCAGCTCCGTCAAAAATGGTTTTGTGGTCAATTCCCAGTTCTTCAGCTACATTGTACCTACTGATTTGCCCATCTTGGTCCACTTTTTCAAAAATGGCATCCATTATATCCGTCATAGGGCTCCTCCTAACCAGAGCGAGGTGCATCTTTGACATCAAAATTTCCGGATTGAAAACGCTAAACCCAAATTTTTTTCGCGGCTTGCGTTGCATTTTTACCTTTTTTGTAGTAAAATTTTAAAAGGTAAAAAGGAATTTCTTCATTAGATTCACTCATTTTCACACATTTTCCTAATTTGATACCAAAACCAGCCAGATACAAATAGTATAGCCAAAGAGATTTTATTACATGTTCATACATACTATAATGCGAAAAGACTTTTTCCCCAACCTATTAGATTTATTAGCTATAAATTTCATAAATAGTTCATAAATAATCGCTTAAATAAGCTTAAGTTATAAAATAAACACTGAAACAAGTATGTACATTGAACAATTTTTAATATTATTTTCTCTTCGTTACAGATTTGACTCTGTGTTTGTGAACGCGTGTGCTGAGTGGACTAATGAAGAGTTCGGTGGTTTAAACATACCCGCCGGTCGGGTCGCGTACGTGCACGGTTCGGTCGATCCGTGGCATGCGCTATGTATGACTACTACGCAGGACAACTACACGCCCGCTATCTTCTTTGAAGGTATATACTCAGTGGCGTGCATAGCCCTTGGACCCAGGGTATGCACAAGGTGTTCAACACAAACATAAAGTAAAATTAAAATTTAGATTTTAGATAGGTATGTCGGTTTATAATCAAATTACTTTACGAAAGTTATATTTTTGATTGATTTAATACTATCGTCTATCTACTGCTAATTGAATAAAAGTACATACCCTGATTTACGTCACAAAATTATGACACACCATTCGGCAGCATTTTCTAAGCACACTGATGATGATAATATTTTTCCAACATATCATGTTTTTAGCGTTTTTATGAAAATTATTAAGATCACAATATCCTTTATCATTCCACACTTTACGTATATTGGACAATAAAACAAAAGGAAAGCAAATTAATCGATTGGTGTGTACAAAGCCGCTTAGCCAAGAATAGTTTTCGTAATATTTATTATTAAATATACGCGTTACTTTATCACCTTTTTTTGGGATATTTGTAACATTGGTACACTCCTTCCTTTGCGAATGATTTCTAATTTTACGATATAAGTAGGGATAGAAATTAAAGTTTTCTCTAAGTACTTTTTCCAGGCACACTGAACCCAAACAAAGACCGCACGAATATGCTTTCATTATAAAATGAATGAATAAACTATAAATTAACCTTAACACATTAAACTATCACTGCTCAAACTTTTATAAGTTACTGAATTTATGCACTTGAACCGTTTATTTATCACCAACGCCATACAGCATTGTTCGAAGGTAAACAATAATGGCGATCGAATATGCTAATGATAATATTGCAATCGAAATTAGTCAAAATATGTCTTTAATTTTTTGTAAGTATGGGTACGAACGCTATTTTATTTTGATATGTAAACAATAAATAGAAACCATATTTATTGTTAACTCTCTCACTCTCCAATGATTCCTGGAAAACCTAAATTATTCATTTTTCAAAATTGAGACAGCGTTTGGTTTCATAGATTATTTTCAAAACGAAAGACTAATTCGATAATATTAGATCCTTAATTTTCTTAAAAGACACTAAAAGGTATTTACATTTGTGAATAATGTTTTTAATTCTAAAAAAAGAATAATGACCTTTAACAACAATAACAAACCAAGCAAATCATTTTATTCATAGAAAAAATGAAACACGTAATTAGAGAATAGAGAATTTATGAATGAAACTGTTCACACAAGACCGATGCTAATCTTGTAAGTACAAGCGCACGATTATAACATTACACGACACACACTACTAACTTGCACGCACACATCTAGCAGAACGATTCTTTCTTTGGGCGTGCTTATTTTATTTGATATTTCTATGCAACAGTAGAGGGCGTCATATGTCGAGTGATTCATAATAATTGATTTACCCTGCAATAGATAACATGAGATTTTTACGTGTTTTAAAAGGTAAATGTTTAGCATTTACGGTTAAAAATTAAAATACGCTTTTAGAGATATACGCTAAAGATTTTATTTTGTACGCTATGCGCCTCGCGCGCGCTGGTTGCGCTGTCGCCTGTCTAGCGACAATTGACCTAGAAGTTTGGCCGCTCATTACTAGATGGCGCTTTCATATATTTTTTACTTAGTGTTTTTTTAATTACAAAACTTTAATGGTCCTATCTGAAGGCTCTTTAAGACCCTGAGGGTAGGGTATGCACTGCTTATTTGCATATATGCAATGCACGCCACTGTATATACTAATTATTAACTACTTTTAACTTATTCTTCCTAAGTGGCTTCCGCATTACTGGGTAGGGTAGGTTATTTCTTCTTTCATAGTTCTAACCTACTTCAAATAAAGGAAGAGGTTATCAATGCATTTTTTTTTTTTTTTTTTTTTTACTTAGATTTAAGAATACACTATAATATCAACCAATGGATTTCAGAAGCTTTCTACTTCTCCTTAAAAACATTTAACATGAGATTGTACTTTCGCTCTATCTACATTTTCTTTAATACCTATACTTATAATTGAAATGTTCTGACCAAAATTAATTTTAATGAATATGTTGGATTTGATTGATTATTAATGTTGGCGTTGGTGCGTAATAGTTACGCGGATTTGCCTTTAACTGAAGAAAAATAAGTGTTTACAAACTCGACGTAGATATTCTAAGACTCGTAATCTGTCTAGATTTAAGAATTAAGGGGGATGGGAGAGATGGGGGTAATAGGTCAGGGTCTAAAGGGGTTACCATCCGTTTGACACGGGAGGACGGGGAGACCAGGCAATTTCAATGTGAACATGCTCGGATGTGGTTTATTACAGTTTAAAAGACTTTTACTTTTAACCAGTTTACTGGGGAGTCTTGAGTACATTATTATGATATTTTCATTTATTTATTTGATGGGGAAAGACTTTTTACCCTTAGCACATTTGCACGCTCGCAGTCGTAGTCGATTTCGCGTATCGAAACAAAACTTTCGGTCTTAGTAAAACTTCTTACTGCAATCGTTTTAGTGTCGCAAATCCTGTATTGATTTTTATCCACTTACAAACGTTCCTTTTAGATCTACTGTCTAGGCTGTTGAAGTGTTTATAGGCTTTAAAACAGGGTTTGGATATACATTCAATTTAACTGAAGTATACTGCTACAATACTCGAAAGCAACTGTACCAGCGACGCTGTACTGTATTGCCAGTGAACAAACTTTTACTAAGGGTAGAAACTGTTACTTCCTAAAGTTGTATAATTTTAAACACTAACTCTTTTGATCACATTGTCCGTGCAGTCCTGGCTAGGAATAAGACTGCTCCAGATCTTTCCGTGGTGATGGATGGAAAAGGATGATCACTTGTGATGATGGAGCGACTAAACTGGAGAGCTCTACAGATATTCATGTAAACAGCATAAATAACTTTGATAAAACCTTAAACAATGTTTTTTACGTTCCGTAGTTGTCTGCAAAATTTGTTTTCTGTTATTAAATTATGTGAAAGAGGCATGGTTGTGATCATGAATGTAGATGGGTGTTTTGTCCATGACAGTTGTAGTATACAACACCAGCCTGTTATATCTGCTAATCTATGTGGGTGTTATAGAATGCAGTAGCGTGCATTGAGGCTATGTACAGGGTATGCAGATGATATAAAATGAAGAATTAATGAAAATGAAAATTAAATAAACATTTGCATATACTTTACATACCCTCTATGCACGTCACTGATAGAATGAATGTTTTGTTTTGCAAAAGAGCAATCGATGACTGTCCTACATCAAGCGCAGGAAGTCAATATTGCAAAGTTAGTTAAGTCTAATAATACTTAACATGAATACTGATTTATGGCATAGACGGTTAGGGTATCATTGTCTTAAAGGTATGTTCATTTCAGGATGACAAAGAAGATTTCAACAAGTTTGCGCCTGCCTGGAAGGAAAGCCTGTGGCCCGGGCTCCGAAAAGATGTTGGCCGACCCTTGGAACTCATCCATAGTGACGTGTGGAGCCCTATGAGAGACTCCAGCTGTGGAAATGCAAGGTACTTACTCGCCCTTACTACTAATAATTTTTCTCTTCAAAACTTTAGATATTTATTCAAGAAAATGTGTGAAGTGTAAGATTGCTTTATCAAATAATTATTACGTAAGTGCGTAACATATAAAATGCCTGCGTTTTGATAACATTGGTTTTGATTTTGAATTACCATAGGGGCAGTGTTAAGTGTTTCCTAGAGAAGAAGGGAACAGCTCACCAGCTTACCTTACCGCATTGTACTCAGCAGATGTATTTGAATACCAGAAGCAACACTGAGGAAGTGTGGTCCCGACACACTATTTGTAAAGGAAACCTTTGTTTTTGGATGCATTGCCTATTCATTAATCCCGCAGTCTAGTCTACATAATAAATTGAACGCTAAGAGAAAGTTGTGCATTTTTGTCGGTTATTCAGCGTTACCGATTTATAGAACCATTAAATAAATCCAAGGAAGGTTATTCTGTATAGTAAAAAGCACATTCCTAATGTACTTTTTATTGAAAATAAATGTGCTGACATTGATGAATATCGTAATTCTCGTCTTATATAATATAAATAAATCACATGATTTTTATATGAATTAACAGATGGTGAGTCTGGCGATGACTGCTGCAACAACAGTGAGGTAGAGCAGGCCTCTACTGATGCCGAGTCTTCTGCTGAGGAAAGGCGGAAGAGAGAAAAAACGACGCGAGACGTCGGCGGCGCTATAGTTGGAGGGGAAGTGGCGACTAGTACAGAGGAGTCTGTCAGCTGCCGATCCATGCGCAGTACACGTGGTACACCGCCGACGAAATATGGCGATTATAAAATAGGTATGTAGACCAGAATTTTTGAGAAGCCACAAACATATGTGTAGGCAATAAAGTTATCAAACTCCTCTGGTGGCAAAAAGCTATGAATGTAGAGTATCTGTCACTTTTGGAGAAAAAAGTTTGGAATTCAGTTGATCCACCTGCTGATAGTAATGTTATAAAGTTAGTTTAAGTGGACATACAAATTGAAATGTGATATAGGGAGAAATTTGCGGAAAAGTGGGTTGCGGGAATAATAGTCTTTTCGCAAACTAGTATCTATGTAGAACGTTGTAATAAAATCTAAATACTACCTCTTTTTCTAGAAGTACTATCATCATTAAAAAGTTTTTGGAATTTATTTTCTTCCTTTGCATAAATTAGGCATAGGTAGGTAGGGACATAATCCCATTGCTATAGAAATTTTGGGGTTTCTGAAATCAAAAAACCGCGACAAGTAGTTTTGGCAGTCCTCTCGTGATGTTAACCTGACACTGCCTAAAGAATTCTGAAGAGACCGAAACAGGTGGAAATCTGAAGGTGTAAGGTCAGGACTATACAGCGGATGCATTACCACCTCCCAGCCAAACTATCTTAATTTTAGCTGAGTGGCTAAAGATGTGTTAGGTCTAGCGTTATCATGATGAAAAACCACACCTCTTCTGTTGATTAATTCCGGCCGCTTTCTCTAAACTTCTTGCTTTAATCTCATCAGTTGTTCGCAGTAGAATTCAGAATTGATGATCCTGCCTGGTGGTAACAGCTTATAATGAATAATGCCCTTCCAATCCTACTACTACACACACAGCGTCACCTTGTTGCGAGTTAACCCGGGTTTCGCCACAGTCTGTGAAGCCTGATCGGCCTTTGACCGTGACCTTTTTCGCACTTTCTTGTCGTACATGATCCACTTCTCATCACCAGTTCAAAAATGGTTCGGTCATGATCCACTTCTTATCAGCTCCGTCAAAAATGGTTTTGTGGTCAATTCCCAGTTCTTCAGCTACATTGTACCTACTGATTTGCCCATCTTGGTCCACTTTTTCAAAAATGGCATCCATTATATCCGTCATAGGGCTCCTCCTAACCAGAGCGAGGTGCATCTTTGACATCAAAATTTCCGGATTGAAAACGCTAAACCCAAATTTTTTTCGCGGCTTGCGTTGCATTTTTACCTTTTTTGTAGTAAAATTTTAAAAGGTAAAAAGGAATTTCTTCATTAGATTCACTCATCTTCACACATTTTCCTAATTTGATACCAAAACCAGCCAGATACAAATAGTATAGCCAAAGAGATTTTATTACATGTTCATACATACTATAATGCGAAAAGACTTTTTCCCCAACCTATTAGATTTATTAGCTATAAATTTCATAAATAGTTCATAAATAATCGCTTAAATAAGCTTAAGTTATAAAATAAACACTGAAACAAGTATGTACATTGAACAATTTTTAATATTATTTTCTCTTCGTTACAGATTTGACTCTGTGTTTGTGAACGCGTGTGCTGAGTGGACTAATGAAGAGTTCGGTGGTTTAAACATACCCGCCGGTCGGGTCGCGTACGTGCACGGTTCGGTCGATCCGTGGCATGCGCTATGTATGACTACTACGCAGGACAACTACACGCCCGCTATCTTCTTTGAAGGTATATACTCAGTGGCGTGCATAGCCCTTGGACCCAGGGTATGCACAAGGTGTTCAACACAAACATAAAGTAAAATTAAAATTTAGATTTTAGATAGGTATGTCGGTTTATAATCAAATTACTTTACGAAAGTTATATTTTTGATTGATTTAATACTATCGTCTATCTACTGCTAATTGAATAAAAGTACATACCCTGATTTACGTCACAAAATTATGACACACCATTCGGCAGCATTTTCTAAGCACACTGATGATGATAATATTTTTCCAACATATCATGTTTTTAGCGTTTTTATGAAAATTATTAAGATCACAATATCCTTTATCATTCCACACTTTACGTATATTGGACAATAAAACAAAAGGAAAGCAAATTAATCGATTGGTGTGTACAAAGCCGCTTAGCCAAGAATAGTTTTCGTAATATTTATTATTAAATATACGCGTTACTTTATCACCTTTTTTTGGGATATTTGTAACATTGGTACACTCCTTCCTTTGCGAATGATTTCTAATTTTACGATATAAGTAGGGATAGAAATTAAAGTTTTCTCTAAGTACTTTTTCCAGGCACACTGAACCCAAACAAAGACCGCACGAATATGCTTTCATTATAAAATGAATGAATAAACTATAAATTAACCTTAACACATTAAACTATCACTGCTCAAACTTTTATAAGTTACTGAATTTATGCACTTGAACCGTTTATTTATCACCAACGCCATACAGCATTGTTCGAAGGTAAACAATAATGGCGATCGAATATGCTAATGATAATATTGCAATCGAAATTAGTCAAAATATGTCTTTAATTTTTTGTAAGTATGGGTACGAACGCTATTTTATTTTGATATGTAAACAATAAATAGAAACCATATTTATTGTTAACTCTCTCACTCTCCAATGATTCCTGGAAAACCTAAATTATTCATTTTTCAAAATTGAGACAGCGTTTGGTTTCATAGATTATTTTCAAAACGAAAGACTAATTCGATAATATTAGATCCTTAATTTTCTTAAAAGACACTAAAAGGTATTTACATTTGTGAATAATGTTTTTAATTCTAAAAAAAGAATAATGACCTTTAACAACAATAACAAACCAAGCAAATCATTTTATTCATAGAAAAAATGAAACACGTAATTAGAGAATAGAGAATTTATGAATGAAACTGTTCACACAAGACCGATGCTAATCTTGTAAGTACAAGCGCACGATTATAACATTACACGACACACACTACTAACTTGCACGCACACATCTAGCAGAACGATTCTTTCTTTGGGCGTGCTTATTTTATTTGATATTTCTATGCAACAGTAGAGGGCGTCATATGTCGAGTGATTCATAATAATTGATTTACCCTGCAATAGATAACATGAGATTTTTACGTGTTTTAAAAGGTAAATGTTTAGCATTTACGGTTAAAAATTAAAATACGCTTTTAGAGATATACGCTAAAGATTTTATTTTGTACGCTATGCGCCTCGCGCGCGCTGGTTGCGCTGTCGCCTGTCTAGCGACAATTGACCTAGAAGTTTGGCCGCTCATTACTAGATGGCGCTTTCATATATTTTTTACTTAGTGTTTTTTTAATTACAAAACTTTAATGGTCCTATCTGAAGGCTCTTTAAGACCCTGAGGGTAGGGTATGCACTGCTTATTTGCATATATGCAATGCACGCCACTGTATATACTAATTATTAACTACTTTTAACTTATTCTTCCTAAGTGGCTTCCGCATTACTGGGTAGGGTAGGTTATTTCTTCTTTCATAGTTCTAACCGACTTCAAATAAAGGAAGAGGTTATCAATGCATTTTTTTTTTTTTTTTTTTTTCTTTGATTTAAGAATACACTATAATATCAACCAATTGATTTTAGAAGCTTTCTACTTCTCCTTAAAAACATTTAACATGAGATTGTACTTTCGCTCTATCTACATTTTCTTTAATACCTATACTTATAATTGAAATGTTCTGACCAAAATTAATTTTAATGAATATGTTGGATTTGATTGATTATTAATGTTGGCGTTGGTGCGTAATAGTTACGCGGATTTGCCTTTAACTGAAGAAAAATAAGTGTTTACAAACTCGACGTAGATATTCTAAGACTCGTAATCTGTCTAGATTTAAGAATTAAGGGGGATGGGAGAGATGGGGGTAATAGGTCAGGGTCTAAAGGGGTTACCATCCGTTTGACACGGGAGGACGGGGAGACCAGGCAATTTCAATGTGAACATGCTCGGATGTGGTTTATTACAGTTTAAAAGACTTTTACTTTTAACCAGTTTACTGGGGAGTCTTGAGTACATTATTATGATATTTTCATTTATTTATTTGATGGGGAAAGACTTTTTACCCTTAGCACATTTGCACGCTCGCAGTCGTAGTCGATTTCGCGTATCGAAACAAAACTTCTTACTGCAATCGTTTTAGTGTCGCAAATCCTGTATTGATTTTTATCCACTTACAAACGTTCCTTTTAGATCTACTGTCTAGGCTGTTGAAGTGTTTATAGGCTTTAAAACAGGGTTTGGATATACATTCAATTTAACTGAAGTATACTGCTACAATACTCGAAAGCAACTGTACCAGCGACGCTGTACTGTATTGCCAGTGAACAAACTTTTACTAAGGGTAGAAACTGTTACTTCCTAAAGTTGTATAATTTTAAACACTAACTCTTTTGATCACATTGTCCGTGCAGTCCTGGCTAGGAATAAGACTGCTCCAGATCTTTCCGTGGTGATGGATGGAAAAGGATGATCACTTGTGATGATGGAGCGACTAAACTGGAGAGCTCTACAGATATTCATGTAAACAGCATAAATAACTTTGATAAAACCTTAAACAATGTTTTTTACGTTCCGTAGTTGTCTGCAAAATTTGTTTTCTGTTATTAAATTATGTGAAAGAGGCATGGTTGTGATCATGAATGTAGATGGGTGTTTTGTCCATGACAGTTGTAGTATACAACACCAGCCTGTTATATCTGCTAATCTATGTGGGTGTATATAGAATGCAGTAGCGTGCATTGAGGCTATGTGTATTGAGGTATGCAGATGATATAAAATGAAGAATTAATGAAAATGAAAATTAAATAAACATTTGCATATACTTTACATACCCTCTATGCACGTCACTGATAGAATGAATGTTTTGTTTTGCAAAAGAGCAATCGATGACTGTCCTACATCAAGCGCAGGAAGTCAATATTGCAAAGTTAGTTAAGTCTAATAATACTTAACATGAATACTGATTTATGGCATAGACGGTTAGGGTATCATTGTCTTAAAGGTATGTTCATTTCAGGATGACAAAGAAGATTTCAACAAGTTTGCGCCTGCCTGGAAGGAAAGCCTGTGGCCCGGGCTCCGAAAAGATCTACGAAACGTGTTGGCCGACCCTTGGAACTCATCCATAGTGACGTGTGGAGCCCTATGAGAGACTCCAGCTGTGGAAATGCAAGGTACTTACTCGCCCTTACTACTAATAATTTTTCTCTTCAAAACTTTAGATATTTATTCAAGAAAATGTGTGAAGTGTAAGATTGCTTTATCAAATAATTATTACGTAAGTGCGTAACATATAAAATGCCTGCGTTTTGATAACATTGGTTTTGATTTTGAATTACCATAGGGGCAGTGTTAAGTGTTTCCTAGAGAAGAAGGGAACAGCTCACCAGCTTACCTTACCGCATTGTACTCAGCAGATGTATTTGAATACCAGAAGCAACACTGAGGAAGTGTGGTCCCGACACACTATTTGTAAAGGAAACCTTTGTTTTTGGATGCATTGCCTATTCATTAATCCCGCAGTCTAGTCTACATAATAAATTGAACGCTAAGAGAAAGTTGTGCATTTTTGTCGGTTATTCAGCGTTACCGATTTATAGAACCATTAAATAAATCCAAGGAAGGTTATTCTGTATAGTAAAAAGCACATTCCTAATGTACTTTTTATTGAAAATAAATGTGCTGACATTGATGAATATCGTAATTCTCGTCTTATATAATATAAATAAATCACATGATTTTTATATGAATTAACAGATGGTGAGTCTGGCGATGACTGCTGCAACAACAGTGAGGTAGAGCAGGCCTCTACTGATGCCGAGTCTTCTGCTGAGGAAAGGCGGAAGAGAGAAAAAACGACGCGAGACGTCGGCGGCGCTATAGTTGGAGGGGAAGTGGCGACTAGTACAGAGGAGTCTGTCAGCTGCCGATCCATGCGCAGTACACGTGGTACACCGCCGACGAAATATGGCGATTATAAAATAGGTATGTAGACCAGAATTTTTGAGAAGCCACAAACATATGTGTAGGCAATAAAGTTATCAAACTCCTCTGGTGGCAAAAAGCTATGAATGTAGAGTATCTGTCACTTTTGGAGAAAAAAGTTTGGAATTCAGTTGATCCACCTGCTGATAGTAATGTTATAAAGTTAGTTTAAGTGGACATACAAATTGAAATGTGATATAGGGAGAAATTTGCGGAAAAGTGGGTTGCGGGAATAATAGTCTTTTCGCAAACTAGTATCTATGTAGAACGTTGTAATAAAATCTAAATACTACCTCTTTTTCTAGAAGTACTATCATCATTAAAAAGTTTTTGGAATTTATTTTCTTCCTTTGCATAAATTAGGCATAGGTAGGTAGGGACATAATCCCATTGCTATAGAAATTTTGGGGTTTCTGAAATCAAAAAACCGCGACAAGTAGTTTTGGCAGTCCTCTCGTGATGTTAACCTGACACTGCCTAAAGAATTCTGAAGAGACCGAAACAGGTGGAAATCTGAAGGTGTAAGGTCAGGACTATACAGCGGATGCATTACCACCTCCCAGCCAAACTATCTTAATTTTAGCTGAGTGGCTAAAGATGTGTTAGGTCTAGCGTTATCATGATGAAAAACCACACCTCTTCTGTTGATTAATTCCGGCCGCTTTCTCTAAACTTCTTGCTTTAATCTCATCAGTTGTTCGCAGTAGAATTCAGAATTGATGATCCTGCCTGGTGGTAACAGCTTATAATGAATAATGCCCTTCCAATCCTACTACTACACACACAGCGTCACCTTGTTGCGAGTTAACCCGGGTTTCGCCACAGTCTGTGAAGCCTGATCGGCCTTTGACCGTGACCTTTTTCGCACTTTCTTGTCGTACATGATCCACTTCTCATCACCAGTTCAAAAATGGTTCGGTCATGATCCACTTCTTATCAGCTCCGTCAAAAATGGTTTTGTGGTCAATTCCCAGTTCTTCAGCTACATTGTACCTACTGATTTGCCCATCTTGGTCCACTTTTTCAAAAATGGCATCCATTATATCCGTCATAGGGCTCCTCCTAACCAGAGCGAGGTGCATCTTTGACATCAAAATTTCCGGATTGAAAACGCTAAACCCAAATTTTTTTCGCGGCTTGCGTTGCATTTTTACCTTTTTTGTAGTAAAATTTTAAAAGGTAAAAAGGAATTTCTTCATTAGATTCACTCATCTTCACACATTTTCCTAATTTGATACCAAAACCAGCCAGATACAAATAGTATAGCCAAAGAGATTTTATTACATGTTCATACATACTATAATGCGAAAAGACTTTTTCCCCAACCTATTAGATTTATTAGCTATAAATTTCATAAATAGTTCATAAATAATCGCTTAAATAAGCTTAAGTTATAAAATAAACACTGAAACAAGTATGTACATTGAACAATTTTTAATATTATTTTCTCTTCGTTACAGATTTGACTCTGTGTTTGTGAACGCGTGTGCTGAGTGGACTAATGAAGAGTTCGGTGGTTTAAACATACCCGCCGGTCGGGTCGCGTACGTGCACGGTTCGGTCGATCCGTGGCATGCGCTATGTATGACTACTACGCAGGACAACTACACGCCCGCTATCTTCTTTGAAGGTATATACTCAGTGGCGTGCATAGCCCTTGGACCCAGGGTATGCACAAGGTGTTCAACACAAACATAAAGTAAAATTAAAATTTAGATTTTAGATAGGTATGTCGGTTTATAATCAAATTACTTTACGAAAGTTATATTTTTGATTGATTTAATACTATCGTCTATCTACTGCTAATTGAATAAAAGTACATACCCTGATTTACGTCACAAAATTATGACACACCATTCGGCAGCATTTTCTAAGCCCACTGATGATGATAATATTTTTCCAACATATCATGTTTTTAGCGTTTTTATGAAAATTATTAAGATCACAATATCCTTTATCATTCCACACTTTACGTATATTGGACAATAAAACAAAAGGAAAGCAAATTAATCGATTGGTGTGTACAAAGCCGCTTAGCCAAGAATAGTTTTCGTAATATTTATTATTAAATATACGCGTTACTTTATCACCTTTTTTTGGGATATTTGTAACATTGGTACACTCCTTCCTTTGCGAATGATTTCTAATTTTACGATATAAATAGGGATAGAAATTAAAGTTTTCTCTAAGTACTTTTTCCAGGCACACTGAACCCAAACAAAGACCGCACGAATATGCTTTCATTATAAAATGAATGAATAAACTATAAATTAACCTTAACACATTAAACTATCACTGCTCAAACTTTTATAAGTTACTGAATTTATGCACTTGAACCGTTTATTTATCACCAACGCCATACAGCATTGTTCGAAGGTAAACAATAATGGCGATCGAATATGCTAATGATAATATTGCAATCGAAATTAGTCAAAATATGTCTTTAATTTTTTGTAAGTATGGGTACGAACGCTATTTTATTTTGATATGTAAACAATAAATAGAAACCATATTTATTGTTAACTCTCTCACTCTCCAATGATTCCTGGAAAACCTAAATTATTCATTTTTCAAAATTGAGACAGCGTTTGGTTTCATAGATTATTTTCAAAACGAAAGACTAATTCGATAATATTAGATCCTTAATTTTCTTAAAAGACACTAAAAGGTATTTACATTTGTGAATAATGTTTTTAATTCTAAAAAAAGAATAATGACCTTTAACAACAATAACAAACCAAGCAAATCATTTTATTCATAGAAAAAATGAAACACGTAATTAGAGAATAGAGAATTTATGAATGAAACTGTTCACACAAGACCGATGCTAATCTTGTAAGTACAAGCGCACGATTATAACATTACACGACACACACTACTAACTTGCACGCACACATCTAGCAGAACGATTCTTTCTTTGGGCGTGCTTATTTTATTTGATATTTCTATGCAACAGTAGAGGGCGTCATATGTCGAGTGATTCATAATAATTGATTTACCCTGCAATAGATAACATGAGATTTTTACGTGTTTTAAAAGGTAAATGTTTAGCATTTACGGTTAAAAATTAAAATACGCTTTTAGAGATATACGCTAAAGATTTTATTTTGTACGCTATGCGCCTCGCGCGCGCTGGTTGCGCTGTCGCCTGTCTAGCGACAATTGACCTAGAAGTTTGGCCGCTCATTACTAGATGGCGCTTTCATATATTTTTTACTTAGTGTTTTTTTAATTACAAAACTTTAATGGTCCTATCTGAAGGCTCTTTAAGACCCTGAGGGTAGGGTATAGGCACTGCTTATTTGCATATATGCAATGCACGCCACTGTATATACTAATTATTAACTACTTTTAACTTATTCTTCCTAA
Organism: Pararge aegeria; assembly: GCF_905163445.1. Taxonomy (NCBI): domain Eukaryota; kingdom Metazoa; phylum Arthropoda; class Insecta; order Lepidoptera; family Nymphalidae; genus Pararge; species Pararge aegeria. The sequence continues at coordinate 145,532 of NW_024396989.1, read as the reverse complement.
GTGGCTTCCGCATTACTGGGTAGGGTAGGTTATTTCTTCTTTCATAGTTCTAACCGACTTCAAATAAAGGAAGAGGTTATCAATGCATTTTTTTTTTTTTTTTTACTTAGATTTAAGAATACACTATAATATCAACCAATGGATTTCAGAAGCTTTCTACTTCTCCTTAAAAACATTTAACATGAGATTGTACTTTCGCTCTATCTACATTTTCTTTAATACCTATACTTATAATTGAAATGTTCTGACCAAAATTAATTTTAATGAATATGTTGGATTTGATTGATTATTAATGTTGGCGTTGGTGCGTAATAGTTACGCGGATTTGCCTTTAACTGAAGAAAAATAAGTGTTTACAAACTCGACGTAGATATTCTAAGACTCGTAATCTGTCTAGATTTAAGAATTAAGGGGGATGGGAGAGATGGGGGTAATAGGTCAGGGTCTAAAGGGGTTACCATCCGTTTGACACGGGAGGACGGGGAGACCAGGCAATTTCAATGTGAACATGCTCGGATGTGGTTTATTACAGTTTAAAAGACTTTTACTTTTAACCAGTTTACTGGGGAGTCTTGAGTACATTATTATGATATTTTCATTTATTTATTTGATGGGGAAAGACTTTTTACCCTTAGCACATTTGCACGCTCGCAGTCGTAGTCGATTTCGCGTATCGAAACAAAACTTCTTACTGCAATCGTTTTAGTGTCGCAAATCCTGTATTGATTTTTATCCACTTACAAACGTTCCTTTTAGATCTACTGTCTAGGCTGTTGAAGTGTTTATAGGCTTTAAAACAGGGTTTGGATATACATTCAATTTAACTGAAGTATACTGCTACAATACTCGAAAGCAACTGTACCAGCGACGCTGTACTGTATTGCCAGTGAACAAACTTTTACTAAGGGTAGAAACTGTTACTTCCTAAAGTTGTATAATTTTAAACACTAACTCTTTTGATCACATTGTCCGTGCAGTCCTGGCTAGGAATAAGACTGCTCCAGATCTTTCCGTGGTGATGGATGGAAAAGGATGATCACTTGTGATGATGGAGCGACTAAACTGGAGAGCTCTACAGATATTCATGTAAACAGCATAAATAACTTTGATAAAACCTTAAACAATGTTTTTTACGTTCCGAAGTTGTCTGCAAAATTTGTTTTCTGTTATTAAATTATGTGAAAGAGGCATGGTTGTGATCATGAATGTAGATGGGTGTTTTGTCCATGACAGTTGTAGTATACAACACCAGCCTGTTATATCTGCTAATCTATGTGGGTGTATATAGAATGCAGTAGCGTGCATTGAGGCTATGTACAGGGTATGCAGATGATATAAAATGAAGAATTAATGAAAATTAAAATTAAATAAACATTTGCATATACTTTACATACCCTCTATGCACGTCACTGATAGAATGAATGTTTTGTTTTGCAAAAGAGCAATCGATGACTGTCCTACATCAAGCGCAGGAAGTCAATATTGCAAAGTTAGTTAAGTCTAATAATACTTAACATGAATACTGATTTATGGCATAGACGGTTAGGGTATCATTGTCTTAAAGGTATGTTCATTTCAGGATGACAAAGAAGATTTCAACAAGTTTGCGCCTGCCTGGAAGGAAAGCCTGTGGCCCGGGCTCCGAAAAGATCTACGAAACGTGTTGGCCGACCCTTGGAACTCATCCATAGTGACGTGTGGAGCCCTATGAGAGACTCCAGCTGTGGAAATGCAAGGTACTTACTCGCCCTTACTACTAATAATTTTTCTCTTCAAAACTTTAGATATTTATTCAAGAAAATGTGTGAAGTGTAAGATTGCTTTATCAAATAATTATTACGTAAGTGCGTAACATATAAAATGCCTGCGTTTTGATAACATTGGTTTTGATTTTGAATTACCATAGGGGCAGTGTTAAGTGTTTCCTAGAGAAGAAGGGAACAGCTCACCAGCTTACCTTACCGCATTGTACTCAGCAGATGTATTTGAATACCAGAAGCAACACTGAGGAAGTGTGGTCCCGACACACTATTTGTAAAGGAAACCTTTGTTTTTGGATGCATTGCCTATTCATTAATCCCGCAGTCTAGTCTACATAATAAATTGAACGCTAAGAGAAAGTTGTGCATTTTTGTCGGTTATTCAGCGTTACCGATTTATAGAACCATTAAATAAATCCAAGGAAGGTTATTCTGTATAGTAAAAAGCACATTCCTAATGTACTTTTTATTGAAAATAAATGTGCTGACATTGATGAATATCGTAATTCTCGTCTTATATAATATAAATAAATCACATGATTTTTATATGAATTAACAGATGGTGAGTCTGGCGATGACTGCTGCAACAACAGTGAGGTAGAGCAGGCCTCTACTGATGCCGAGTCTTCTGCTGAGGAAAGGCGGAAGAGAGAAAAAACGACGCGAGACGTCGGCGGCGCTATAGTTGGAGGGGAAGTGGCGACTAGTACAGAGGAGTCTGTCAGCTGCCGATCCATGCGCAGTACACGTGGTACACCGCCGACGAAATATGGCGATTATAAAATAGGTATGTAGACCAGAATTTTTGAGAAGCCACAAACATATGTGTAGGCAATAAAGTTATCAAACTCCTCTGGTGGCAAAAAGCTATGAATGTAGAGTATCTGTCACTTTTGGAGAAAAAAGTTTGGAATTCAGTTGATCCACCTGCTGATAGTAATGTTATAAAGTTAGTTTAAGTGGACATACAAATTGAAATGTGATATAGGGAGAAATTTGCGGAAAAGTGGGTTGCGGGAATAATAGTCTTTTCGCAAACTAGTATCTATGTAGAACGTTGTAATAAAATCTAAATACTACCTCTTTTTCTAGAAGTACTATCATCATTAAAAAGTTTTTGGAATTTATTTTCTTCCTTTGCATAAATTAGGCATAGGTAGGTAGGGACATAATCCCATTGCTATAGAAATTTTGGGGTTTCTGAAATCAAAAAACCGCGACAAGTAGTTTTGGCAGTCCTCTCGTGATGTTAACCTGACACTGCCTAAAGAATTCTGAAGAGACCGAAACAGGTGGAAATCTGAAGGTGTAAGGTCAGGACTATACAGCGGATGCATTACCACCTCCCAGCCAAACTATCTTAATTTTAGCTGAGTGGCTAAAGATGTGTTAGGTCTAGCGTTATCATGATGAAAAACCACACCTCTTCTGTTGATTAATTCCGGCCGCTTTCTCTAAACTTCTTGCTTTAATCTCATCAGTTGTTCGCAGTAGAATTCAGAATTGATGGTCCTGCCTGGTGGTAACAGCTTATAATGAATAATGCCCTTCCAATCCTACTACTACACACACAGCGTCACCTTGTTGCGAGTTAACCCGGGTTTCGCCACAGTCTGTGAAGCCTGATCGGCCTTTGACCGTGACCTTTTTCGCACTTTCTTGTCGTACATGATCCACTTCTCATCACCAGTTCAAAAATGGTTCGGTCATGATCCACTTCTTATCAGCTCCGTCAAAAATGGTTTTGTGGTCAATTCCCAGTTCTTCAGCTACATTGTACCTACTGATTTGCCCATCTTGGTCCACTTTTTCAAAAATGGCATCCATTATATCCGTCATAGGGCTCCTCCTAACCAGAGCGAGGTGCATCTTTGACATCAAAATTTCCGGATTGAAAACGCTAAACCCAAATTTTTTTCGCGGCTTGCGTTGCATTTTTACCTTTTTTGTAGTAAAATTTTAAAAGGTAAAAAGGAATTTCTTCATTAGATTCACTCATCTTCACACATTTTCCTAATTTGATACCAAAACCAGCCAGATACAAATAGTATAGCCAAAGAGATTTTATTACATGTTCATACATACTATAATGCGAAAAGACTTTTTCCCCAACCTATTAGATTTATTAGCTATAAATTTCATAAATAGTTCATAAATAATCGCTTAAATAAGCTTAAGTTATAAAATAAACACTGAAACAAGTATGTACATTGAACAATTTTTAATATTATTTTCTCTTCGTTACAGATTTGACTCTGTGTTTGTGAACGCGTGTGCTGAGTGGACTAATGAAGAGTTCGGTGGTTTAAACATACCCGCCGGTCGGGTCGCGTACGTGCACGGTTCGGTCGATCCGTGGCATGCGCTATGTATGACTACTACGCAGGACAACTACACGCCCGCTATCTTCTTTGAAGGTATATACTCAGTGGCGTGCATAGCCCTTGGACCCAGGGTATGCACAAGGTGTTCAACACAAACATAAAGTAAAATTAAAATTTAGATTTTAGATAGGTATGTCGGTTTATAATCAAATTACTTTACGAAAGTTATATTTTTGATTGATTTAATACTATCGTCTATCTACTGCTAATTGAATAAAAGTACATACCCTGATTTACGTCACAAAATTATGACACACCATTCGGCAGCATTTTCTAAGCACACTGATGATGATAATATTTTTCCAACATATCATGTTTTTAGCGTTTTTATGAAAATTATTAAGATCACAATATCCTTTATCATTCCACACTTTACGTATATTGGACAATAAAACAAAAGGAAAGCAAATTAATCGATTGGTGTGTACAAAGCCGCTTAGCCAAGAATAGTTTTCGTAATATTTATTATTAAATATACGCGTTACTTTATCACCTTTTTTTGGGATATTTGTAACATTGGTACACTCCTTCCTTTGCGAATGATTTCTAATTTTACGATATAAATAGGGATAGAAATTAAAGTTTTCTCTAAGTACTTTTTCCAGGCACACTGAACCCAAACAAAGACCGCACGAATATGCTTTCATTATAAAATGAATGAATAAACTATAAATTAACCTTAACACATTAAACTATCACTGCTCAAACTTTTATAAGTTACTGAATTTATGCACTTGAACCGTTTATTTATCACCAACGCCATACAGCATTGTTCGAAGGTAAACAATAATGGCGATCGAATATGCTAATGATAATATTGCAATCGAAATTAGTCAAAATATGTCTTTAATTTTTTGTAAGTATGGGTACGAACGCTATTTTATTTTGATATGTAAACAATAAATAGAAACCATATTTATTGTTAACTCTCTCACTCTCCAATGATTCCTGGAAAACCTAAATTATTCATTTTTCAAAATTGAGACAGCGTTTGGTTTCATAGATTATTTTCAAAACGAAAGACTAATTCGATAATATTAGATCCTTAATTTTCTTAAAAGACACTAAAAGGTATTTACATTTGTGAATAATGTTTTTAATTCTAAAAAAAGAATAATGACCTTTAACAACAATAACAAACCAAGCAAATCATTTTATTCATAGAAAAAATGAAACACGTAATTAGAGAATAGAGAATTTATGAATGAAACTGTTCACACAAGACCGATGCTAATCTTGTAAGTACAAGCGCACGATTATAACATTACACGACACACACTACTAACTTGCACGCACACATCTAGCAGAACGATTCTTTCTTTGGGCGTGCTTATTTTATTTGATATTTCTATGCAACAGTAGAGGGCGTCATATGTCGAGTGATTCATAATAATTGATTTACCCTGCAATAGATAACATGAGATTTTTACGTGTTTTAAAAGGTAAATGTTTAGCATTTACGGTTAAAAATTAAAATACGCTTTTAGAGATATACGCTAAAGATTTTATTTTGTACGCTATGCGCCTCGCGCGCGCTGGTTGCGCTGTCGCCTGTCTAGCGACAATTGACCTAGAAGTTTGGCCGCTCATTACTAGATGGCGCTTTCATATATTTTTTACTTAGTGTTTTTTTAATTACAAAACTTTAATGGTCCTATCTGAAGGCTCTTTAAGACCCTGAGGGTAGGGTATGCACTGCTTATTTGCATATATGCAATGCACGCCACTGTATATACTAATTATTAACTACTTTTAACTTATTCTTCCTAAGTGGCTTCCGCATTACTGGGTAGGGTAGGTTATTTCTTCTTTCATAGTTCTAACCGACTTCAAATAAAGGAAGAGGTTATCAATGCATTTTTTTTTTTTTTTTTTTTTTACTTAGATTTAAGAATACACTATAATATCAACCAATGGATTTCAGAAGCTTTCTACTTCTCCTTAAAAACATTTAACATGAGATTGTACTTTCGCTCTATCTACATTTTCTTTAATACCTATACTTATAATTGAAATGTTCTGACCAAAATTAATTTTAATGAATATGTTGGATTTGATTGATTATTAATGTTGGCGTTGGTGCGTAATAGTTACGCGGATTTGCCTTTAACTGAAGAAAAATAAGTGTTTACAAACTCGACGTAGATATTCTAAGACTCGTAATCTGTCTAGATTTAAGAATTAAGGGGGATGGGAGAGATGGGGGTAATAGGTCAGGGTCTAAAGGGGTTACCATCCGTTTGACACGGGAGGACGGGGAGACCAGGCAATTTCAATGTGAACATGCTCGGATGTGGTTTATTACAGTTTAAAAGACTTTTACTTTTAACCAGTTTACTGGGGAGTCTTGAGTACATTATTATGATATTTTCATTTATTTATTTGATGGGGAAAGACTTTTTACCCTTAGCACATTTGCACGCTCGCAGTCGTAGTCGATTTCGCGTATCGAAACAAAACTTTCGGTCTTAGTAAAACTTCTTACTGCAATCGTTTTAGTGTCGCAAATCCTGTATTGATTTTTATCCACTTACAAACGTTCCTTTTAGATCTACTGTCTAGGCTGTTGAAGTGTTTATAGGCTTTAAAACAGGGTTTGGATATACATTCAATTTAACTGAAGTATACTGCTACAATACTCGAAAGCAACTGTACCAGCGACGCTGTACTGTATTGCCAGTGAACAAACTTTTACTAAGGGTAGAAACTGTTACTTCCTAAAGTTGTATAATTTTAAACACTAACTCTTTTGATCACATTGTCCGTGCAGTCCTGGCTAGGAATAAGACTGCTCCAGATCTTTCCGTGGTGATGGATGGAAAAGGATGATCACTTGTGATGATGGAGCGACTAAACTGGAGAGCTCTACAGATATTCATGTAAACAGCATAAATAACTTTGATAAAACCTTAAACAATGTTTTTTACGTTCCGTAGTTGTCTGCAAAATTTGTTTTCTGTTATTAAATTATGTGAAAGAGGCATGGTTGTGATCATGAATGTAGATGGGTGTTTTGTCCATGACAGTTGTAGTATACAACACCAGCCTGTTATATCTGCTGATCTATGTGGGTGTATATAGAATGCAGTAGCGTGCATTGAGGCTATGTACAGGGTATGCAGATGATATAAAATGAAGAATTAATGAAAATGAAAATTAAATAAACATTTGCATATACTTTACATACCCTCTATGCACGTCACTGATAGAATGAATGTTTTGTTTTGCAAAAGAGCAATCGATGACTGTCCTACATCAAGCGCAGGAAGTCAATATTGCAAAGTTAGTTAAGTCTAATAATACTTAACATGAATACTGATTTATGGCATAGACGGTTAGGGTATCATTGTCTTAAAGGTATGTTCATTTCAGGATGACAAAGAAGATTTCAACAAGTTTGCGCCTGCCTGGAAGGAAAGCCTGTGGCCCGGGCTCCGAAAAGATCTACGAAACGTGTTGGCCGACCCTTGGAACTCATCCATAGTGACGTGTGGAGCCCTATGAGAGACTCCAGCTGTGGAAATGCAAGGTACTTACTCGCCCTTACTACTAATAATTTTTCTCTTCAAAACTTTAGATATTTATTCAAGAAAATGTGTGAAGTGTAAGATTGCTTTATCAAATAATTATTACGTAAGTGCGTAACATATAAAATGCCTGCGTTTTGATAACATTGGTTTTGATTTTGAATTACCATAGGGGCAGTGTTAAGTGTTTCCTAGAGAAGAAGGGAACAGCTCACCAGCTTACCTTACCGCATTGTACTCAGCAGATGTATTTGAATACCAGAAGCAACACTGAGGAAGTGTGGTCCCGACACACTATTTGTAAAGGAAACCTTTGTTTTTGGATGCATTGCCTATTCATTAATCCCGCAGTCTAGTCTACATAATAAATTGAACGCTAAGAGAAAGTTGTGCATTTTTGTCGGCTATTCAGCGTTACCGATTTATAGAACCATTAAATAAATCCAAGGAAGGTTATTCTGTATAGTAAAAAGCACATTCCTAATGTACTTTTTATTGAAAATAAATGTGCTGACATTGATGAATATCGTAATTCTCGTCTTATATAATATAAATAAATCACATGATTTTTATATGAATTAACAGATGGTGAGTCTGGCGATGACTGCTGCAACAACAGTGAGGTAGAGCAGGCCTCTACTGATGCCGAGTCTTCTGCTGAGGAAAGGCGGAAGAGAGAAAAAACGACGCGAGACGTCGGCGGCGCTATAGTTGGAGGGGAAGTGGCGACTAGTACAGAGGAGTCTGTCAGCTGCCGATCCATGCGCAGTACACGTGGTACACCGCCGACGAAATATGGCGATTATAAAATAGGTATGTAGACCAGAATTTTTGAGAAGCCACAAACATATGTGTAGGCAATAAAGTTATCAAACTCCTCTGGTGGCAAAAAGCTATGAATGTAGAGTATCTGTCACTTTTGGAGAAAAAAGTTTGGAATTCAGTTGATCCACCTGCTGATAGTAATGTTATAAAGTTAGTTTAAGTGGACATACAAATTGAAATGTGATATAGGGAGAAATTTGCGGAAAAGTGGGTTGCGGGAATAATAGTCTTTTCGCAAACTAGTATCTATGTAGAACGTTGTAATAAAATCTAAATACTACCTCTTTTTCTAGAAGTACTATCATCATTAAAAAGTTTTTGGAATTTATTTTCTTCCTTTGCATAAATTAGGCATAGGTAGGTAGGGACATAATCCCATTGCTATAGAAATTTTGGGGTTTCTGAAATCAAAAAACCGCGACAAGTAGTTTTGGCAGTCCTCTCGTGATGTTAACCTGACACTGCCTAAAGAATTCTGAAGAGACCGAAACAGGTGGAAATCTGAAGGTGTAAGGTCAGGACTATACAGCGGATGCATTACCACCTCCCAGCCAAACTATCTTAATTTTAGCTGAGTGGCTAAAGATGTGTTAGGTCTAGCGTTATCATGATGAAAAACCACACCTCTTCTGTTGATTAATTCCGGCCGCTTTCTCTAAACTTCTTGCTTTAATCTCATCAGTTGTTCGCAGTAGAATTCAGAATTGATGATCCTGCCTGGTGGTAACAGCTTATAATGAATAATGCCCTTCCAATCCTACTACTACACACACAGCGTCACCTTGTTGCGAGTTAACCCGGGTTTCGCCACAGTCTGTGAAGCCTGATCGGCCTTTGACCGTGACCTTTTTCGCACTTTCTTGTCGTACATGATCCACTTCTCATCACCAGTTCAAAAATGGTTCGGTCATGATCCACTTCTTATCAGCTCCGTCAAAAATGGTTTTGTGGTCAATTCCCAGTTCTTCAGCTACATTGTACCTACTGATTTGCCCATCTTGGTCCACTTTTTCAAAAATGGCATCCATTATATCCGTCATAGGGCTCCTCCTAACCAGAGCGAGGTGCATCTTTGACATCAAAATTTCCGGATTGAAAACGCTAAACCCAAATTTTTTTCGCGGCTTGCGTTGCATTTTTACCTTTTTTGTAGTAAAATTTTAAAAGGTAAAAAGGAATTTCTTCATTAGATTCACTCATCTTCACACATTTTCCTAATTTGATACCAAAACCAGCCAGATACAAATAGTATAGCCAAAGAGATTTTATTACATGTTCATACATACTATAATGCGAAAAGACTTTTTCCCCAACCTATTAGATTTATTAGCTATAAATTTCATAAATAGTTCATAAATAATCGCTTAAATAAGCTTAAGTTATAAAATAAACACTGAAACAAGTATGTACATTGAACAATTTTTAATATTATTTTCTCTTCGTTACAGATTTGACTCTGTGTTTGTGAACGCGTGTGCTGAGTGGACTAATGAAGAGTTCGGTGGTTTAAACATACCCGCCGGTCGGGTCGCGTACGTGCACGGTTCGGTCGATCCGTGGCATGCGCTATGTATGACTACTACGCAGGACAACTACACGCCCGCTATCTTCTTTGAAGGTATATACTCAGTGGCGTGCATAGCCCTTGGACCCAGGGTATGCACAAGGTGTTCAACACAAACATAAAGTAAAATTAAAATTTAGATTTTAGATAGGTATGTCGGTTTATAATCAAATTACTTTACGAAAGTTATATTTTTGATTGATTTAATACTATCGTCTATCTACTGCTAATTGAATAAAAGTACATACCCTGATTTACGTCACAAAATTATGACACACCATTCGGCAGCATTTTCTAAGCACACTGATGATGATAATATTTTTCCAACATATCATGTTTTTAGCGTTTTTATGAAAATTATTAAGATCACAATATCCTTTATCATTCCACACTTTACGTATATTGGACAATAAAACAAAAGGAAAGCAAATTAATCGATTGGTGTGTACAAAGCCGCTTAGCCAAGAATAGTTTTCGTAATATTTATTATTAAATATACGCGTTACTTTATCACCTTTTTTTGGGATATTTGTAACATTGGTACACTCCTTCCTTTGCGAATGATTTCTAATTTTACGATATAAGTAGGGATAGAAATTAAAGTTTTCTCTAAGTACTTTTTCCAGGCACACTGAACCCAAACAAAGACCGCACGAATATGCTTTCATTATAAAATGAATGAATAAACTATAAATTAACCTTAACACATTAAACTATCACTGCTCAAACTTTTATAAGTTACTGAATTTATGCACTTGAACCGTTTATTTATCACCAACGCCATACAGCATTGTTCGAAGGTAAACAATAATGGCGATCGAATATGCTAATGATAATATTGCAATCGAAATTAGTCAAAATATGTCTTTAATTTTTTGTAAGTATGGGTACGAACGCTATTTTATTTTGATATGTAAACAATAAATAGAAACCATATTTATTGTTAACTCTCTCACTCTCCAATGATTCCTGGAAAACCTAAATTATTCATTTTTCAAAATTGAGACAGCGTTTGGTTTCATAGATTATTTTCAAAACGAAAGACTAATTCGATAATATTAGATCCTTAATTTTCTTAAAAGACACTAAAAGGTATTTACATTTGTGAATAATGTTTTTAATTCTAAAAAAAGAATAATGACCTTTAACAACAATAACAAACCAAGCAAATCATTTTATTCATAGAAAAAATGAAACACGTAATTAGAGAATAGAGAATTTATGAATGAAACTGTTCACACAAGACCGATGCTAATCTTGTAAGTACAAGCGCACGATTATAACATTACACGACACACACTACTAACTTGCACGCACACATCTAGCAGAACGATTCTTTCTTTGGGCGTGCTTATTTTATTTGATATTTCTATGCAACAGTAGAGGGCGTCATATGTCGAGTGATTCATAATAATTGATTTACCCTGCAATAGATAACATGAGATTTTTACGTGTTTTAAAAGGTAAATGTTTAGCATTTACGGTTAAAAATTAAAATACGCTTTTAGAGATATACGCTAAAGATTTTATTTTGTACGCTATGCGCCTCGCGCGCGCTGGTTGCGCTGTCGCCTGTCTAGCGACAATTGACCTAGAAGTTTGGCCGCTCATTACTAGATGGCGCTTTCATATATTTTTTACTTAGTGTTTTTTTAATTACAAAACTTTAATGGTCCTATCTGAAGGCTCTTTAAGACCCTGAGGGTAGGGTATGCACTGCTTATTTGCATATATGCAATGCACGCCACTGTATATACTAATTATTAACTACTTTTAACTTATTCTTCCTAAGTGGCTTCCGCATTACTGGGTAGGGTAGGTTATTTCTTCTTTCATAGTTCTAACCGACTTCAAATAAAGGAAGAGGTTATCAATGCATTTTTTTTTTTTTTTTTTACTTAGATTTAAGAATACACTATAATATCAACCAATGGATTTCAGAAGCTTTCTACTTCTCCTTAAAAACATTTAACATGAGATTGTACTTTCGCTCTATCTACATTTTCTTTAATACCTATACTTATAATTGAAATGTTCTGACCAAAATTAATTTTAATGAATATGTTGGATTTGATTGATTATTAATGTTGGCGTTGGTGCGTAATAGTTACGCGGATTTGCCTTTAACTGAAGAAAAATAAGTGTTTACAAACTCGACGTAGATATTCTAAGACTCGTAATCTGTCTAGATTTAAGAATTAAGGGGGATGGGAGAGATGGGGGTAATAGGTCAGGGTCTAAAGGGGTTACCATCCGTTTGACACGGGAGGACGGGGAGACCAGGCAATTTCAATGTGAACATGCTCGGATGTGGTTTATTACAGTTTAAAAGACTTTTACTTTTAACCAGTTTACTGGGGAGTCTTGAGTACATTATTATGATATTTTCATTTATTTATTTGATGGGGAAAGACTTTTTACCCTTAGCACATTTGCACGCTCGCAGTCGTAGTCGATTTCGCGTATCGAAACAAAACTTTCGGTCTTAGTAAAACTTCTTACTGCAATCGTTTTAGTGTCGCAAATCCTGTATTGATTTTTATCCACTTACAAACGTTCCTTTTAGATCTACTGTCTAGGCTGTTGAAGTGTTTATAGGCTTTAAAACAGGGTTTGGATATACATTCAATTTAACTGAAGTATACTGCTACAATACTCGAAAGCAACTGTACCAGCGACGCTGTACTGTATTGCCAGTGAACAAACTTTTACTAAGGGTAGAAACTGTTACTTCCTAAAGTTGTATAATTTTAAACACTAACTCTTTTGATCACATTGTCCGTGCAGTCCTGGCTAGGAATAAGACTGCTCCAGATCTTTCCGTGGTGATGGATGGAAAAGGATGATCACTTGTGATGATGGAGCGACTAAACTGGAGAGCTCTACAGATATTCATGTAAACAGCATAAATAACTTTGATAAAACCTTAAACAATGTTTTTTACGTTCCGTAGTTGTCTGCAAAATTTGTTTTCTGTTATTAAATTATGTGAAAGAGGCATGGTTGTGATCATGAATGTAGATGGGTGTTTTGTCCATGACAGTTGTAGTATATAAGTCAAGCTGACATGTCCTAAAATCAGCTGTTCCTGTTTTAATTTTAGTTTTTAGCTTAAGATATTCATTTAACTGTGTTTATTAAGCGTAAAACGTGCCGATTTACTTTTATTCATAACAATAAATCAGTGTATAAAGTCCAAACAACTCAGTGACCACGAAACCAAAAAAAAATCTAACTGACAGCCCGGGGTTGTCGTTCGATTACTGAAGAGAATTCGAAATCCAACGGCTAATGACGTTGGATTTACGTCCATGGAATTATCCTGGGGAGTATTGCTTTCATTTTGTCATATTATTATAGCATAGTAATTACATCCGAGTTAGTATAACCATTGCTCCCTACACTTAATTTGGTACATTCTCGTAAATCACGAGACACGTCCTTCCTCACACTTTAAAGACAAAGCCGTTCTCTCTTTACTTGACTGATAAGTGGAAGTGAAGTAGAAGAATAATTTGAAGTCTCAGACAACATTCACGTTACACAAATACATATAGGTTCAAACTGCCATAGTAGATACCTTAAATACCTGCAACAATAATTAGTTTTCTTACAGCTATTGAAATAGAACTTTAGTATTTCATTTTTATTTAGTTAATTACTATAATATAACTTTGTTAATTATTATAACCTGTTTACTTTAATAACCTAATTATATCTATCTTTCTTTTTCCTTACTCTTGTAGGTCATCTATTTTCCTTTTCTTACATAAACTATTTGGTGTGTTGCAGGGACAAGTTTTATAAAATGGCACGTCCAATGCAAACAAGAAGGGCGGCTGCTATGGAAGACCAATTAAAACTAAAAAATGCCCTGCGTGAACTAAAGTCACTAAAACAACTGAATACTCAATTACTAAAGGAACAAGATGATAATGAACTCGAACTGAGAGCAATTATTGTCAAGAACTCCCAACTGAAGACCGAACTGGCAGACCTAAACAGTGCTCATACTGAGGAGCGTGACCAACTACAGGTTGTGGTTAGCTCATTCAATCAGTGCATAGCAACATATGATGAGGCTCTGGAAAAAATTTCTATGTTGGAGGGTGAACTAAGCAGTGCACATAAAACTATTAATGACCTTCAGGCTCAATTAAGTAGTGCTGAAATGGTATCCACAAATAATTTATATGATGAGCTGCTTGCTTCATCCTCTACTGAACCAATGTGCATCGATCTGACTTGTGACAGCCCTTATGTCCAAAAAATGAAGCCACAACATATTCATCCATATCTAAATAGTCACAATAAATTAAAAAAATATATAAAAATTGGTAAAATTATCAAAAAAACTCAAAATTTAATTAAAAACCAGCAAGCAAGTACCAAAAACCTGGCATTAAGGAAAGAAAGGGTATTATTATTGAATAAGTTAAAAAGCTATTGTTTCTCACTTCAAAAAACAACAGCAAAATATGATACAGATGTCCAAAACTTGAATGATCAAATTAAACAGTTGGAAGATTCCTTGACAACTGTCACTTCCAAATATGAGCTGTCACAAAAGCAGATCCATGAGCAAATCCAGGCAGCTGATGAGTTGTTAGCCCTAGGAACGTATAATATGGCTCGTTTTGAGTCTTTAACAAATAAATGTCAATGTACTCATGACATACCTATACCTAGTCAAGACTGTAGTAATATATTCACTGACAATTTGGATATTTGCCCAGAGAGGTCTGGAAATGCAACACATGTTCCTGTATCCTTAAATTCTACTTTATCTGCTAAACCTAAAAAACAAAGTATAGTAATATCTGACAAAATAGGTAGAGGTTTAGGTCCTATTATGAATTGTTACCTAAACCACTCAGTGACAAATATATGTTCACCGGGGGCTAGTTTTGATTGTGTCATTAATAGCCTAAATGAAAAAAATCTAGATAGGCATACAAATGTTGTCTTATTGTTAGGGGACAGTTTAAATGTCAAAAAGCATCAGATTATAAGATGCATTGAAAAATTACTGCTTTTAAATAACAAAACTAAATGTAAGTTTGTAATGTGTGCCTTTCCTTATTGTGGCACTCTAAACTCAAAACAAAATGAACATATTTATAAATTAAACTTATTAATCTATAATTTGACATACCGTCATAGCGACGCAATTTTTTATTTCGACATTAATAAATTCACGTCATCATTTGTAATGACAAGAGATAAATTGTATCTGCCTAAAAAGTGTAAGCAGCAGATAGCGTTTTTACTAGCTTATAATTTAAATGATACTGTTACAACTGTTGTAACAAAGTCTATTGACACTTTTACAAATTGTACTTCAAGTACTTCTAATTCTATTACTGACCCTAGTACTTGCGCTAGTACTATTAAGAAATTTAATAATGATTTAAACTAGTTAATAAGACAACGGAGGAGCTCTGCCATATGAACATTGTACACCAAAATATACAGAGCTTCACCGGCAAAGAATTAGAAATAGAGCTGTTTGTGGAGAAACTCAATGTACATATTTTGTGTATAACTGAGCACTGGCTCACTGGTACACAAGTAGCAGTAAACATCGATAACTTTATATTGTCAAGTGCGTTCTTCAGAAGGACTGCAATTCACGGTGGATCTTTAATTTTTGTACGTAATAATATAATTTGTAAAGAACGAAAAGACATAGTTGGTCTTTCTGTTGAACGCATTGCAGAACTGTCTTGTGTGGAGCTGGAGCGATTTATAATAGTGAGTGTATACCGACCCCCTTCAGGTGATTTTAGCGATTTCGAGAATGTCATGGAGGATGTACTAAAGCGTTTGTGTCTTTCTACTAAAAAAGTAATTGTATGTGGCGATTTCAATGTCGACATTTTACTAGAAAATGCAACAACTGCTAGATTGCTTAACTTATTTAAATGTTTTAATTTGTGTCACACTTTTAGTGAACCTACTAGAGTAACTGCAACTTCAGCATCCTGCTTAGATAATATTTTTTTCAATTGTGACATTTTAGATAAAAGAATAATTAATAATTTAAGGTCAGATCATTGTGGTCAACTTATTACTGTTTTAAATACTATCAATAAAAGCAGACAAATTATAAAGTGTAGGCCAATAACTAAGACTAAATTAATGCGATTTAAACGTGAAATTACTGCGAAAATCCCTGGTATTGCGTGCGAACATTTTCATCCGGACAGTCTTTATAGTGCACTATTTAATACTATAAACAACGAATTTAATAGAGTATTCAACTTTAAGCACATCAATGTCAGTAATAAATTAAAATTTAGTGACTGGGCTACTGTAGGTATATATAAAAGTAGGGAGAAGTTGTATGAGCTGTATGATGAAAAACAATTTAATCATACTCCAACTTTCGTAGAACACGTAAAAAAATACTCTAAAATATTTAAGAATGTTTGCACTAATGCGAAATCGCTACACATTAAATATAGTATAATGAAATCTGATAACAAAATACAAACAACCTGGAAAATAGTTAATTACGAGTCAGGAAAAACTAAATCTCGTGATGTGGATTTTGAACTTATTGTTGATAACAATAAAGTGACGTCTGACAGGGAGGTTGCTAATACTTTCGAAAACTTCTTTCAGAATGTTCCCATTTTGTTAACAGATTCTCTAAGCTCTTCACCAATAGCAGCTCAGCGTATATTGAGAGATAATGTTAAAGAGTGCAATGTTTTATTTAATTTTAAACATATATCTGCAATAGATATTGTAAAGAATTTCAGGTTATTAAAGTTGAAAAAAACCGGTGATCTGTGGGGTATGTCGGTGATGGTCATTTCTAACATTATTGACGTTATTGCCCCTTATCTAGCTGTAATTTTTAATGAATGTGTTGATATGGGTATTTTTCCGAACCTAATGAAATGTAGTAAATTAATACCCCTTTTTAAATCCGGTCATAAAAATGACCTTAACAATTACAGGCCTATTTCAATCTTGCCAACTCTTAGTAAGGTCTTTGAAAAAATTATACTTTATCAACTTTTAAATCATTTTAATGTAAATAACTTACTTCATCCGGAGCAGTACGGCTTCACTAAAGGTCGTAGTACAACGGATGCAGGCGCAAGACTCATAAAGCATATTTACGATGCCTGGGAACGTTCGCAGAATGCCATTGGTGTTTTCTGTGATCTGTCCAAAGCATTCGATTGCGTTGAACACAAAACGTTGTTATTAAAACTAAGCCACTATGGCATCAAAAACGTTGCACTCAATTTAATTGCCTCTTATCTAAGTGATAGAGTTCAAAGGGTATGCGTAAAAGACATAAAGTCTAAGGGATCGTCTGCCTTAATGGGTGTCCCACAAGGCTCAATTTTGGGTCCCTTATTGTTTCTGGTGTATATAAATGATCTGCCACACCATGTCAGGGGCACTTGTGAGATTGTACTGTTTGCAGATGATACATCTCTCATTTTTAAGACTGATAGAAACAAAGATAATTTTGACGACGTAAACCGTGCTTTGTCACATGTGTCAGACTGGTTTACTGTTAATAACTTACTTTTAAATGCAAAAAAAACTAAGTGTTTGGAATTTGTTTTGCCTAACGTAAAAAAAATTGATAAAAACATCATAATAAATGGAGAAACACTTGAAATAGAAAACTCCACTGTTTTTCTAGGAGTGACCTTAGATTGTAAGCTACAGTGGGGTACCCATATAGAAAGCCTAGCGAGTAAACTCAGCTCGGCTGCATATGCAATCAGGAAAATTAGACAGCTTACCGATGTTGAAACAGCTAGGCTTGTTTATTTCGCATACTTTCACAGTATTATGTCCTATGGGATCTTGCTGTGGGGAAAAGCTGCAGATATTGAAAGTATATTTATACTACAGAAAAGAGCCGTACGATCAATATATAAACTTGGATCACGCGAATCGCTTCGTGAAAAATTTAAACAAATAGGTATTCTTACAGTAGCTTCGCAATACATTTATAGTAATATAGTCTTTGTGAGGCAAAATATTACTCTTTATAAATCAAAAGCTGAAATTAACAATCGACTTACCAGAAACGGTCATAAATTAGTGATATCTGCATATCGTCTGCGAAAGGTGCAGAACTCCTTTGTGGGGTTGAGTATACGCTTTTACAACATGATTCCTAAGGAAATTCTTGACCTACCAATGCATACATTTAAAAAATGTGTAAAAACGCATCTAGTACAGCGAGGTTACTATACATTTGATGAATTCCTCAATGACAAGGTAGAATGGAAGCAGCCAGCCTCGCTCTCATCTCCCGCAAGATAGCAAAATGATTGTAAATGTTGATGTTGGAAAAGAGCAACTACTGAGTTTCTTGCCGGCTCTTCTCGGTAGAATCTGCTTTCCGAACCGGTGGTAGAGTCACACAAACATGCATACTTGACGTTTCAAAAGTGCTTATAAAGTAGGCCTACTTGAAATAAATGAATTTGAATTTGAATTTGAATTTGAATATATGGGCGCAAATCGCCACCTGTCGGCAATAATTGGCGACTATTGATATTTACGTTTTAGTTTATCGTTAAAGTGAATATTTTATTATAAAAATATCTGAAATATATCGGATTTAAATTCAAATAGTTATTTGTAAACATGAAACCGCTACTTATTAGGGCCTGATATTTAATAGACACTGTTTTGACTGTTTGAATGTTTTAAAGATGTTTGATGTTCCATTTATTGTTAAACTACTTTATTTACTGTGAAAATGTTCAAATTAATATCTTATAGAATTAATATCATTATTCTGTATCAAACTTTATTATTTTATGCAATAAGTCTTTCTTTAATTCATTTTAAATCTGGCCTGCAGCGCCATCTTTAGACTGACTAATGTTTGTTGCAATTAAATGAACAAATCTCTGTATTATATAAATGATTAATCATTTTAAGTAATTTAAATTGATTAAACATTTATTATAAATATTAAGGAATATTTTAAGAATTATTTTGCAGTACCTAATTTTATTTGTTTGTTTCAAAAGAAGTTGTATTTGCTATATCCGTTTTAGCCATTGTAAGGAAACTATAAAAGCGTTTAATTTATGTAAATCGTCTCTGTTCTATACTAGCAATTGTGCGAAAATAAACTACGTGATATTTTGTGAGTTATTTTATTATAATGGACACCGAGCGTGAAAACCCTGGCGTATCGCCGACATATACAACACCAGCCTGTTATATCTGCTAATCTATGTGGGTGTATATAGAATGCAGTAGCGTGCATTGAGGCTATGTACAGGGTATGCAGATGATATAAAATGAAGAATTAATGAAAATGAAAATTAAATAAACATTTGCATATACTTTACATACCCTCTATGCACGTCACTGATAGAATGAATGTTTTGTTTTGCAAAAGAGCAATCGATGACTGTCCTACATCAAGCGCAGGAAGTCAATATTGCAAAGTTAGTTAAGTCTAATAATACTTAACATGAATACTGATTTATGGCATAGACGGTTAGGGTATCATTGTCTTAAAGGTATGTTCATTTCAGGATGACAAAGAAGATTTCAACAAGTTTGCGCCTGCCTAGAAGGAAAGCCTGTGGCCCGGGCTCCGAAAAGATGTTGGCCGACCCTTGGAACTCATCCATAGTGACGTGTGGAGCCCTATGAGAGACTCCAGCTGTGGAAATGCAAGGTACTTACTCGCCCTTACTACTAATAATTTTTCTCTTCAAAACTTTAGATATTTATTCAAGAAAATGTGTGAAGTGTAAGATTGCTTTATCAAATAATTATTACGTAAGTGCGTAACATATAAAATGCCTGCGTTTTGATAACATTGGTTTTGATTTTGAATTACCATAGGGGCAGTGTTAAGTGTTTCCTAGAGAAGAAGGGAACAGCTCACCAGCTTACCTTACCGCATTGTACTCAGCAGATGTATTTGAATACCAGAAGCAACACTGAGGAAGTGTGGTCCCGACACACTATTTGTAAAGGAAACCTTTGTTTTTGGATGCATTGCCTATTCATTAATCCCGCAGTCTAGTCTACATAATAAATTGAACGCTAAGAGAAAGTTGTGCATTTTTGTCGGTTATTCAGCGTTACCGATTTATAGAACCATTAAATAAATCCAAGGAAGGTTATTCTGTATAGTAAAAAGCACATTCCTAATGTACTTTTTATTGAAAATAAATGTGCTGACATTGATGAATATCGTAATTCTCGTCTTATATAATATAAATAAATCACATGATTTTTATATGAATTAACAGATGGTGAGTCTGGCGATGACTGCTGCAACAACAGTGAGGTAGAGCAGGCCTCTACTGATGCCGAGTCTTCTGCTGAGGAAAGGCGGAAGAGAGAAAAAACGACGCGAGACGTCGGCGGCGCTATAGTTGGAGGGGAAGTGGCGACTAGTACAGAGGAGTCTGTCAGCTGCCGATCCATGCGCAGTACACGTGGTACACCGCCGACGAAATATGGCGATTATAAAATAGGTATGTAGACCAGAATTTTTGAGAAGCCACAAACATATGTGTAGGCAATAAAGTTATCAAACTCCTCTGGTGGCAAAAAGCTATGAATGTAGAGTATCTGTCACTTTTGGAGAAAAAAGTTTGGAATTCAGTTGATCCACCTGCTGATAGTAATGTTATAAAGTTAGTTTAAGTGGACATACAAATTGAAATGTGATATAGGGAGAAATTTGCGGAAAAGTGGGTTGCGGGAATAATAGTCTTTTCGCAAACTAGTATCTATGTAGAACGTTGTAATAAAATCTAAATACTACCTCTTTTTCTAGAAGTACTATCATCATTAAAAAGTTTTTGGAATTTATTTTCTTCCTTTGCATAAATTAGGCATAGGTAGGTAGGGACATAATCCCATTGCTATAGAAATTTTGGGGTTTCTGAAATCAAAAAACCGCGACAAGTAGTTTTGGCAGTCCTCTCGTGATGTTAACCTGACACTGCCTAAAGAATTCTGAAGAGACCGAAACAGGTGGAAATCTGAAGGTGTAAGGTCAGGACTATACAGCGGATGCATTACCACCTCCCAGCCAAACTATCTTAATTTTAGCTGAGTGGCTAAAGATGTGTTAGGTCTAGCGTTATCATGATGAAAAACCACACCTCTTCTGTTGATTAATTCCGGCCGCTTTCTCTAAACTTCTTGCTTTAATCTCATCAGTTGTTCGCTGTAGAATTCAGAATTGATGATCCTGCCTGGTGGTAACAGCTTATAATGAATAATGCCCTTCCAATCCTACTACTACACACACAGCGTCACCTTGTTGCGAGTTAACCCGGGTTTCGCCACAGTCTGTGAAGCCTGATCGGCCTTTGACCGTGACCTTTTTCGCACTTTCTTGTCGTACATGATCCACTTCTCATCACCAGTTCAAAAATGGTTCGGTCATGATCCACTTCTTATCAGCTCCGTCAAAAATGGTTTTGTGGTCAATTCCCAGTTCTTCAGCTACATTGTACCTACTGATTTGCCCATCTTGGTCCACTTTTTCAAAAATGGCATCCATTATATCCGTCATAGGGCTCCTCCTAACCAGAGCGAGGTGCATCTTTGACATCAAAATTTCCGGATTGAAAACGCTAAACCCAAATTTTTTTCGCGGCTTGCGTTGCATTTTTACCTTTTTTGTAGTAAAATTTTAAAAGGTAAAAAGGAATTTCTTCATTAGATTCACTCATCTTCACACATTTTCCTAATTTGATACCAAAACCAGCCAGATACAAATAGTATAGCCAAAGAGATTTTATTACATGTTCATACATACTATAATGCGAAAAGACTTTTTCCCCAACCTATTAGATTTATTAGCTATAAATTTCATAAATAGTTCATAAATAATCGCTTAAATAAGCTTAAGTTATAAAATAAACACTGAAACAAGTATGTACATTGAACAATTTTTAATATTATTTTCTCTTCGTTACAGATTTGACTCTGTGTTTGTGAACGCGTGTGCTGAGTGGACTAATGAAGAGTTCGGTGGTTTAAACATACCCGCCGGTCGGGTCGCGTACGTGCACGGTTCGGTCGATCCGTGGCATGCGCTATGTATGACTACTACGCAGGACAACTACACGCCCGCTATCTTCTTTGAAGGTATATACTCAGTGGCGTGCATAGCCCTTGGACCCAGGGTATGCACAAGGTGTTCAACACAAACATAAAGTAAAATTAAAATTTAGATTTTAGATAGGTATGTCGGTTTATAATCAAATTACTTTACGAAAGTTATATTTTTGATTGATTTAATACTATCGTCTATCTACTGCTAATTGAATAAAAGTACATACCCTGATTAACGTCACAAAATTATGACACACCATTCGGCAGCATTTTCTAAGCACACTGATGATGATAATATTTTTCCAACATATCATGTTTTTAGCGTTTTTATGAAAATTATTAAGATCACAATATCCTTTATCATTCCACACTTTACGTATATTGGACAATAAAACAAAAGGAAAGCAAATTAATCGATTGGTGTGTACAAAGCCGCTTAGCCAAGAATAGTTTTCGTAATATTTATTATTAAATATACGCGTTACTTTATCACCTTTTTTTGGGATATTTGTAACATTGGTACACTCCTTCCTTTGCGAATGATTTCTAATTTTACGATATAAGTAGGGATAGAAATTAAAGTTTTCTCTAAGTACTTTTTCCAGGCACACTGAACCCAAACAAAGACCGCACGAATATGCTTTCATTATAAAATGAATGAATAAACTATAAATTAACCTTAACACATTAAACTATCACTGCTCAAACTTTTATAAGTTACTGAATTTATGCACTTGAACCGTTTATTTATCACCAACGCCATACAGCATTGTTCGAAGGTAAACAATAATGGCGATCGAATATGCTAATGATAATATTGCAATCGAAATTAGTCAAAATATGTCTTTAATTTTTTGTAAGTATGGGTACGAACGCTATTTTATTTTGATATGTAAACAATAAATAGAAACCATATTTATTGTTAACTCTCTCACTCTCCAATGATTCCTGGAAAACCTAAATTATTCATTTTTCAAAATTGAGACAGCGTTTGGTTTCATAGATTATTTTCAAAACGAAAGACTAATTCGATAATATTAGATCCTTAATTTTCTTAAAAGACACTAAAAGGTATTTACATTTGTGAATAATGTTTTTAATTCTAAAAAAAGAATAATGACCTTTAACAACAATAACAAACCAAGCAAATCATTTTATTCATAGAAAAAATGAAACACGTAATTAGAGAATAGAGAATTTATGAATGAAACTGTTCACACAAGACCGATGCTAATCTTGTAAGTACAAGCGCACGATTATAACATTACACGACACACACTACTAACTTGCACGCACACATCTAGCAGAACGATTCTTTCTTTGGGCGTGCTTATTTTATTTGATATTTCTATGCAACAGTAGAGGGCGTCATATGTCGAGTGATTCATAATAATTGATTTACCCTGCAATAGATAACATGAGATTTTTACGTGTTTTAAAAGGTAAATGTTTAGCATTTACGGTTAAAAATTAAAATACGCTTTTAGAGATATACGCTAAAGATTTTATTTTGTACGCTATGCGCCTCGCGCGCGCTGGTTGCGCTGTCGCCTGTCTAGCGACAATTGACCTAGAAGTTTGGCCGCTCATTACTAGATGGCGCTTTCATATATTTTTTACTTAGTGTTTTTTTAATTACAAAACTTTAATGGTCCTATCTGAAGGCTCTTTAAGACCCTGAGGGTAGGGTATGCACTGCTTATTTGCATATATGCAATGCACGCCACTGTATATACTAATTATTAACTACTTTTAACTTATTCTTCCTAAGTGGCTTCCGCATTACTGGGTAGGGTAGGTTATTTCTTCTTTCATAGTTCTAACCGACTTCAAATAAAGGAAGAGGTTATCAATGCATTTTTTTTTTTTTTTTTTTCTTAGATTTAAGAATACACTATAATATCAACCAATGGATTTCAGAAGCTTTCTACTTCTCCTTAAAAACATTTAACATGAGATTGTACTTTCGCTCTATCTACATTTTCTTTAATACCTATACTTATAATTGAAATGTTCTGACCAAAATTAATTTTAATGAATATGTTGGATTTGATTGATTATTAATGTTGGCGTTGGTGCGTAATAGTTACGCGGATTTGCCTTTAACTGAAGAAAAATAAGTGTTTACAAACTCGACGTAGATATTCTAAGACTCGTAATCTGTCTAGATTTAAGAATTAAGGGGGATGGGAGAGATGGGGGTAATAGGTCAGGGTCTAAAGGGGTTACCATCCGTTTGACACGGGAGGACGGGGAGACCAGGCAATTTCAATGTGAACATGCTCGGATGTGGTTTATTACAGTTTAAAAGACTTTTACTTTTAACCAGTTTACTGGGGAGTCTTGAGTACATTATTATGATATTTTCATTTATTTATTTGATGGGGAAAGACTTTTTACCCTTAGCACATTTGCACGCTCGCAGTCGTAGTCGATTTCGCGTATCGAAACAAAACTTTCGGTCTTAGTAAAACTTCTTACTGCAATCGTTTTAGTGTCGCAAATCCTGTATTGATTTTTATCCACTTACAAACGTTCCTTTTAGATCTACTGTCTAGGCTGTTGAAGTGTTTATAGGCTTTAAAACAGGGTTTGGATATACATTCAATTTAACTGAAGTATACTGCTACAATACTCGAAAGCAACTGTACCAGCGACGCTGTACTGTATTGCCAGTGAACAAACTTTTACTAAGGGTAGAAACTGTTACTTCCTAAAGTTGTATAATTTTAAACACTAACTCTTTTGATCACATTGTCCGTGCAGTCCTGGCTAGGAATAAGACTGCTCCAGATCTTTCCGTGGTGATGGATGGAAAAGGATGATCACTTGTGATGATGGAGCGACTAAACTGGAGAGCTCTACAGATATTCATGTAAACAGCATAAATAACTTTGATAAAACCTTAAACAATGTTTTTTACGTTCCGTAGTTGTCTGCAAAATTTGTTTTCTGTTATTAAATTATGTGAAAGAGGCATGGTTGTGATCATGAATGTAGATGGGTGTTTTGTCCATGACAGTTGTAGTATACAACACCAGCCTGTTATATCTGCTAATCTATGTGGGTGTATATAGAATGCAGTAGCGTGCATTGAGGCTATGTACAGGGTATGCAGATGATATAAAATGAAGAATTAATGAAAATGAAAATTAAATAAACATTTGCATATACTTTACATACCCTCTATGCACGTCACTGATAGAATGAATGTTTTGTTTTGCAAAAGAGCAATCGATGACTGTCCTACATCAAGCGCAGGAAGTCAATATTGCAAAGTTAGTTAAGTCTAATAATACTTAACATGAATACTGATTTATGGCATAGACGGTTAGGGTATCATTGTCTTAAAGGTATGTTCATTTCAGGATGACAAAGAAGATTTCAACAAGTTTGCGCCTGCCTGGAAGGAAAGCCTGTGGCCCGGGCTCCGAAAAGATCTACGAAACGTGTTGGCCGACCCTTGGAACTCATCCATAGTGACGTGTGGAGCCCTATGAGAGACTCCAGCTGTGGAAATGCAAGGTACTTACTCGCCCTTACTACTAATAATTTTTCTCTTCAAAACTTTAGATATTTATTCAAGAAAATGTGTGAAGTGTAAGATTGCTTTATCAAATAATTATTACGTAAGTGCGTAACATATAAAATGCCTGCGTTTTGATAACATTGGTTTTGATTTTGAATTACCATAGGGGCAGTGTTAAGTGTTTCCTAGAGAAGAAGGGAACAGCTCACCAGCTTACCTTACCGCATTGTACTCAGCAGATGTATTTGAATACCAGAAGCAACACTGAGGAAGTGTGGTCCCGACACACTATTTGTAAAGGAAACCTTTGTTTTTGGATGCATTGCCTATTCATTAATCCCGCAGTCTAGTCTACATAATAAATTGAACGCTAAGAGAAAGTTGTGCATTTTTGTCGGTTATTCAGCGTTACCGATTTATAGAACCATTAAATAAATCCAAGGAAGGTTATTCTGTATAGTAAAAAGCACATTCCTAATGTACTTTTTATTGAAAATAAATGTGCTGACATTGATGAATATCGTAATTCTCGTCTTATATAATATAAATAAATCACATGATTTTTATATGAATTAACAGATGGTGAGTCTGGCGATGACTGCTGCAACAACAGTGAGGTAGAGCAGGCCTCTACTGATGCCGAGTCTTCTGCTGAGGAAAGGCGGAAGAGAGAAAAAACGACGCGAGACGTCGGCGGCGCTATAGTTGGAGGGGAAGTGGCGACTAGTACAGAGGAGTCTGTCAGCTGCCGATCCATGCGCAGTACACGTGGTACACCGCCGACGAAATATGGCGATTATAAAATAGGTATGTAGACCAGAATTTTTGAGAAGCCACAAACATATGTGTAGGCAATAAAGTTATCAAACTCCTCTGGTGGCAAAAAGATTCTAAAGTCCTATTCTCCCATATCCAACCTAAAACAGCACTGAACGATTCTCCGTGAAGAGACTGGCGCCCTCATACGCCTCAAAAACACTAGAACGCAGAGCTGTCACTTAAATTAACGGAAGCAAACGATTAAGACGTTTGCGGACGACTTGCTTTCCGATTGCGAAAAGTAACGGGCAATACGAGTTTACTGGCTGCCTGAAAATAAGCCATAAAATATCATAATATACCTTAGAAGTTTCAATGAGATCCTTTTAAGCATAATTCCTATATTTATGTGTGTGCCGAAATATAACATAAGTGGTGGTGTTCGAGAAGAGAGGACTTCGTGAGGAATATTTGGATCAACGGACGGCGTGCTCCTACCCATGAAAAATAAGGTCAAGTAAGTGCTGTCTTCCTTGTGCTCTGATTCCTTGTATCTTTCTTTTGTACACCAATTTACCGCAAAAAATACAGTCCACTCATTCGAAATAAAAATCTTAAATAACTTAATATAACTTGGCGCATACATATTTATTTGGTTCCGTCGAGACGGATATTTACAGCATTTCCTTCATATTAACGTATTGAAGCATTAGTTTCCTTGTTAGAATACTTCTATAGGCTCTAATAATTGAAATAATATAATTTTAAATAAAATAGGTCATTGCGTCATCTATTTTCTTTGTCTTAATACTGGCATAAGCGGCATTATAGCATTGAGCTAGCTATTTCCCCAGTTAGACATACTAATTATCTACACATATTTATGTATATTTCGATAAATATTAGTGTATTTAAATTGAATTAACAATTAAAACAAATCTTAAAACTTGCAATTATTAATTATCGTAGTACCTTCGGTTGTGAAACATTTACTCAAGAGTCGTAAGACCTAGCATATAAGGTCGAGATTTGTCTATACGAACCTCTGGTCGATCGAACATTCGATATAACCCGACCACGCGTAATATCGAGCGAAGCGCGCTTGCGCATATTATCCGCACTCCGCGCGACCTACTTAATTTACCAGTATATGATTGGCTATTAACCTATCATACTCACATAAAAATATAGGTATTTCGTGATCGTTAGATAATTGTCTCACTTACACTTTAGTAAAATGCCTCCTAAAGTAGATTCTAAAACTAGCGAAAGTGATAAGGAGATTCAGGATACTAAACTGTCTATCTTAATTGCTAAACGTGAAGCTATATTCGGTATCATGCAAAATGTCTTTGACTTATCTCGTGAACCCGATGTTCATACGAACGTTGAAAAAAGAGAACATTTTCTAGACGAATCTTCACAAATTGATTCATTGCGTTTAAAGTACGAGTCTATTGTAGACGATTATAATACACGTTTATTAAACTTAAATTCAGATGCAAAACCTGATTACAAAAGTCTGTATGCTTTTGAGACTTTGTATAATAGGGTCAAACGAACTCATACAAAATGCTCAACTTTAAATACGACACCAGAAATACATAATGCGACCTCCGCGCTGCTAAAAGCCAAGCCGAAGCTAGCTCCCATATCGATATTAGAATTCGATGGTGACATTAAATCTTTTCAGATGTTTTATACGACCTTTAAGTCAGTAGTAGATAATAATCCATCACTCACAGATGCAGAAAAGCTATTTTATCTGTTACCGAAGCTGACAGGGAAGGCAAAAAGCGCAATCGCTGGAATTTCTCCGTGTGCTGAGAATTATCAGCTCATTTTACAAACACTCGTCAATAGGTTCGATGATAAACGTATGTTGACTTCCGCGTACCTACATGAATTATTTCGCTATAAGGGTTTTCAGACTCCCTCTGCGACTAACTTTGAAGATTTCATAGACCGGTTCGCTGGCGCAGTAAGCGCTTTAAAAAACCTAAAGTTAGAGAACCTAGCTGATCTTATCATACTACATATAGCTACACAAAGGGTCGATACTGAGAGTGTACGCGCGTTTGAAATTAAATGCGGTAAGAATATACCTACTTTCGACGACTTTGTGGAATTTATCACAACACGCGCGAAGGTGTTTGAGCGTACGAATACGAATGTCACAAACCCTTCTAATACACGTCATAATAAAAATATAAAACATTTGAATAACGGGACTTCTGGCAATGCGCCGAAGTATCAGGCCTATATAAGCACGGTTGATAAGCCTACGTCCAAGTGTCTATGTAGAAATATAACACATGCGCATTTATATAAATGTGTTGACTTTAATAAATTATTAACTCCTCAAGAACGTTTTAAGTGCGTCAAGGAGAAGAATGCCTGTGTGAACTGCCTGTCTATAAAACATAAAGTCGGGCAATGTGAAGTCTCCCCGCACTGTTCGTGTGGTCAGAAACATAACAAAAGGCTGCACTTTGACCAGCGCGAGGAACATTCCCGCGCGCCTCAGTTGAATACCGTCATGCCGCCACCGAACGCACCTACCGTTACCGCGTCATCGCCCGTAGCGGATGATCGCGCCGACGTAGCACTGTGCGCTACGCGCGTAAGCCCGTCTACAAGCGCTACGCAGGTGTATAATAGCAATTTAATGAATCGTGTGGAAGACAAGCGAACTACTGTCTTATTGGCTACCGCACAAGTTGCTGTTTACGACTGTAATGGTGAACGGCAAGTTATACGTATATTGTTGGATTCTGCTTCGCAGGCCGATTTCCTCTCAAAAGAATGTTGTGATCGCTTGGGTTTGCAAACTAAATTCACAGAACGTACTATCGTGAAGGGGTTCGGTGGAATTGAGAAGGTTGTACAATCCAGCTCGGTTGACTTGACGTTTTATTCGCGTTTTGATGATAACGTTAGTTTTAATATCTCGCCACTTGTTGTTGATAAAGTGACAGACAAATTACCTACGGCTGTGATAGATACGGCAGTCCTATCACACCTTAAAGGTATTCCGCTTGCCGATGCGAGTTACGGCGTACCTGATAAAATTGATGCTTTAATAGGAGCTTCCCTATTTCCACATTTGCTTCTCCCCGACGACGTCCATACGTCACGTCGCGACCCGTCGGTGCCCGTTGCATTGCGCACGGTGTTAGGTCTGGTGTTCATGGGCAATGCGCCTACGATACCTACTATAAATACTCATACGGCCTTGACATGTTGTTTCGTTCAAGAGCCTCCTGCTATTGACTCTTTAGTCAAGCGTTTCTGGGAACTTGAAGAACTTCCTTCCGCTTCCATTCAGAATCCTGATGATAATGAATGCGAAGACTTCTACACTTCGACTACTGTCCGAGATCCCGATACGGGCAGATACGTTGTCGGGCTGCCATTTAAAGAGGATCTATATTCCCTAGGGAATTCTTTGGACATAGCTAAGAAACGTTTCATCTGCCTCGAAAGAAAGCTTGAAGCTTCGAATAAATTGAGGTCGGCATATGATGACGTCATAAAAGGTTATCTCGCGAAAGATTATATTTCTCCCGCGCCTTCATATGATTCTAAAGATCCTGTTCCGATTTACGTGATGCCACACACGGGGATTTTACGTGAAGACAAACTCTCGACGAGACTGAGATTAGTCGTCGATGCTTCTTGTCGTTCTAGTTCTGGAAAGGCACTGAACCATCTGCTACATTCCGGTCAAAATTTACAGGGAGATCTTTTTAAAATAATTTTGAATTTTCGTCTGCATGCAGTGGCAATGACAGCCGACTGCCGAGAACAGTTTCTACAAATCGTTATGCGCGAAGCTGATCGTCGCTATCAATGCTTCTTATACCGCTTTAATCCACAAGACCCTCTTGTGCTATACCAGTTCAATCGAGTCTGTTTCGGTCTCACTTCCAGTCCCTTCCATGCACTGCGCACGGTAAGACAGCTGGTGAATGACGACGGCGCAAAATATCCACGAGCGAATAGCATTGTGCTACCCGCGCTTTATATGGATGACGTAGCTTTCTCGCTTCCAAGCGAACTAGAGGCAGTCACTGTGTCGCTGCAGATGATCGATCTTTTTAAGGGTGCACAGTGGGAATTAGTTAAGTGGAACAGCAATTCTCGCGAGGTCTTAGATAACCTTCCTGCGTCCCACAAACTTCCGACTGAAGTGGAGTTTGACAAAACCATGCACCATAAAATACTTGGTCTGCATTGGTCTACTGGAAATGACGCTTTCTATTTTAAAATTTCTATGCCCGACGATGTGACATGCACTAAGCGCTCCATCTTGTCGACTGTTGCCCGTCTGTGGGACATAATGGGCTTCGTTGCTCCCACAGTCGTGTATGCCAAAATATTAATTAAAATGCTTTGGCAATTAAATCTTGATTGGGACACTGTAGCTCCACCACACATCATTAAGATGTGGAGACAGTTTTGCGATGAGTTGCCAGCTCTAAATAAGCTACACATACCGCGTCATGTGGGCGTGACAACAGACTGTGAGGTTACTCTCCTGGGACTATCAGATGCTAGTCTCGCAGCCTATGGTGCTGTCGTTTATTTACACGTTAGCTCCCCTACTGGTAACACTGTGCGTCTTGCTTGTGCGAAAAGTAAAGTTTCGCCGACGAAACCTCATTCAATTGCTCGTCTCGAACTATTAGGTGGCGTCCTACTGTCGAAATTGCTTCGTACAGTACATGACACTTACTCTGAGCGTATCCCAATCAAGGCTACATATGCATTTCTCGATTCCAAAGTCGCCCTATATTGGATAAAAAGTTCACCGCATAGATGGCAGACTTTTGTCGCGAATCGCGTTGTACAGATAACTGAGAATATCTCACCAGACAACTTTTATCATTGCCCTGGCACTGAGAACTCTGCTGATATTCTATCGAGAGGTGTAACTCCTGAGAAGCTTCTCTCACACCCTCTGTGGCTGCATGGTCCACCATGGGCATCAATGCATCCGTCTCAGTGGCCACTCAAAACTCTAGAGGGAGAGTCTATTGAAGACGTACCCGAGAAGAAGGTTCTTATACACACTGTGTGTAAACCTATACTCCCGAACGACTTACACGAGCTTGCTCTCCGTTTTTCTTCGTGGAGCAAACTTCTACGTATAATTGTATACATTTGTAGATTTGCTAAATTACTGCCTCGTCGCGGCACTAGTGCAGTTACCGCTGACGACTTAAATTTCGCAGAGAATAGAATGCTTCGCGCTCTGCAAAATCAGCATTTTGCTGAAGAATATTCTCTTATTAAAAATAATAAAACATGTTCACCGGCATTTAATCGCCTAAGACCATTTATTGATGATGGACTTATCCGCGTTGGCGGTCGTCTCGCCAACTCTGGACTTAGCTTTGAAAAAATACATCCGGTTATATTGCCTCGCAATGGCCACGTGGTAAATATAATCATTGATTATTACCACATTAAACATTTACATGCTGGACCCGAACTCCTAATGGCCCTGCTTCGTCAGAGGTACTGGATTCTGTCGGCACGCCGTATTGTCAGGCAAAGAGTACATATGTGCAATACTTGCTTTAGATTTAAACCGCGTCCAACCATTCCGCTGATGGCGGATCTTCCTGATATACGTACACGTCCAGCGTTGAAAGCCTTTAGTTTCACCGGCTGCGATTATGCAGGTCCTATACCATACGTTCCTGTACGCCGCCGTGGCGTACACAGCGAGAAAGCTTATATTGTGCTGTTCACGTGTCTCACTACGAGATCTACGCACATTGAGGTTGCTACCTCACTCAGCACCCCCAGTTTCCTCGCCGGGTTTAAAAGATTCCTATCACGTCGTGGTCCTGTTCAGGTGCTGCATAGCGACAATGCTAAAAACTTCCAGGGTGCTGCTTCTTACCTTCGGGACCTCTATAAATTTCTAAGAGAAGAATATTACCCGAAGCTAGAGCAGGAATGCGCTGAAAATCGCATAACTTGGAAATTCATCTGTCCCAATTCCCCACACTTTGGAGGTTCATGGGAAAGTATGATCAAGGTGACTAAGACGATCCTGTTCAAGGTCATAGGGCAACAGCTCCTTTCTTATGAGGAACTTTGCACTGTGCTCATTCAGGTCGAATGTCTTCTCAATTCGCGTCCGCTAACAATACTAAGCTCTGACCCTGCCGAACCTTCGGCTCTTACTCCAAGTCACTTCCTACATACTGCGCCTCTATTCTCCTTGCCTGCGCCTGATGTCAATCCAGACAAAATTAACTTGGTTGACAGGTACTCGTTAATAGATAAAATGGTCCAATCGTTTTGGAATCGTTGGAGGATGGAATATTTGCACGGATTGCAAGTTCGTTTGAAATGGAATACGCCTTCCGTACCTATTACGCCGGGAACTGTCGTCGTAGTTATAAATGACAACGTACCGCCTCTGGCTTGGCCTCTAGCAGTAGTAGAGAAAGTGCATCCCTCGAAAGACGGCGTCATACGCGTAGCGACCGTTAAAATTTCCGGGAGAACTTACGTCCGTCCGGTCGTTCGCTTATGCCCTCTTCCGACGCAATAAGCGTAACAATTATAGTTTCATAATTTAGTACTAAGTAGCTCATACGTTAAGACTTTATTCTCTTTTATAATAATTCTACAAATAATTAATATTTTTTAATATACTTTCGTAAATATACACATACTTATATGAAATACGCCCATGCGCAATACGCGTTCTTAAAAGAGGCAATTCTACCTCATACCTTATGAGAGCTTTTCTTAAAGGTGACCCTTTAAGGGCGGGTGGATGGTTGCGCCAAGTTATAATTAAGTCTTAAATAATAATTTAAAATTTCATTGGTGTTCCTATTCTCCCATATCCAACCTAAAACAGCACTGAACGATTCTCCGTGAAGAGACTGGCGCCCTCATACGCCTCAAAAACACTAGAACGCAGAGCTGTCACTTAAATTAACGGAAGCAAACGATTAAGACGTTTGCGGACGACTTGCTTTCCGATTGCGAAAAGTAACGGGCAATACGAGTTTACTGGCTGCCTGAAAATAAGCCATAAAATATCATAATATACCTTAGAAGTTTCAATGAGATCCTTTTAAGCATAATTCCTATATTTATGTGTGTGCCGAAATATAACATAAGTGGTGGTGTTCGAGAAGAGAGGACTTCGTGAGGAATATTTGGATCAACGGACGGCGTGCTCCTACCCATGAAAAATAAGGTCAAGTAAGTGCTGTCTTCCTTGTGCTCTGATTCCTTGTATCTTTCTTTTGTACACCAATTTACCGCAAAAAATACAGTCCACTCATTCGAAATAAAAATCTTAAATAACTTAATATAACTTGGCGCATACACTATGAATGTAGAGTATCTGTCACTTTTGGAGAAAAAAGTTTGGAATTCAGTTGATCCACCTGCTGATAGTAATGTTATAAAGTTAGTTTAAGTGGACATACAAATTGAAATGTGATATAGGGAGAAATTTGCGGAAAAGTGGGTTGCGGGAATAATAGTCTTTTCGCAAACTAGTATCTATGTAGAACGTTGTAATAAAATCTAAATACTACCTCTTTTTCTAGAAGTACTATCATCATTAAAAAGTTTTTGGAATTTATTTTCTTCCTTTGCATAAATTAGGCATAGGTAGGTAGGGACATAATCCCATTGCTATAGAAATTTTGGGGTTTCTGAAATCAAAAAACCGCGACAAGTAGTTTTGGCAGTCCTCTCGTGATGTTAACCTGACACTGCCTAAAGAATTCTGAAGAGACCGAAACAGGTGGAAATCTGAAGGTGTAAGGTCAGGACTATACAGCGGATGCATTACCACCTCCCAGCCAAACTATCTTAATTTTAGCTGAGTGGCTAAAGATGTGTTAGGTCTAGCGTTATCATGATGAAAAACCACACCTCTTCTGTTGATTAATTCCGGCCGCTTTCTCTAAACTTCTTGCTTTAATCTCATCAGTTGTTCGCAGTAGAATTCAGAATTGATGATCCTGCCTGGTGGTAACAGCTTATAATGAATAATGCCCTTCCAATCCTACTACTACACACACAGCGTCACCTTGTTGCGAGTTAACCCGGGTTTCGCCACAGTCTGTGAAGCCTGATCGGCCTTTGACCGTGACCTTTTTCGCACTTTCTTGTCGTACATGATCCACTTCTCATCACCAGTTCAAAAATGGTTCGGTCATGATCCACTTCTTATCAGCTCCGTCAAAAATGGTTTTGTGGTCAATTCCCAGTTCTTCAGCTACATTGTACCTACTGATTTGCCCATCTTGGTCCACTTTTTCAAAAATGGCATCCATTATATCCGTCATAGGGCTCCTCCTAACCAGAGCGAGGTGCATCTTTGACATCAAAATTTCCGGATTGAAAACGCTAAACCCAAATTTTTTTCGCGGCTTGCGTTGCATTTTTACCTTTTTTGTAGTAAAATTTTAAAAGGTAAAAAGGAATTTCTTCATTAGATTCACTCATCTTCACACATTTTCCTAATTTGATACCAAAACCAGCCAGATACAAATAGTATAGCCAAAGAGATTTTATTACATGTTCATACATACTATAATGCGAAAAGACTTTTTCCCCAACCTATTAGATTTATTAGCTATAAATTTCATAAATAGTTCATAAATAATCGCTTAAATAAGCTTAAGTTATAAAATAAACACTGAAACAAGTATGTACATTGAACAATTTTTAATATTATTTTCTCTTCGTTACAGATTTGACTCTGTGTTTGTGAACGCGTGTGCTGAGTGGACTAATGAAGAGTTCGGTGGTTTAAACATACCCGCCGGTCGGGTCGCGTACGTGCACGGTTCGGTCGATCCGTGGCATGCGCTATGTATGACTACTACGCAGGACAACTACACGCCCGCTATCTTCTTTGAAGGTATATACTCAGTGGCGTGCATAGCCCTTGGACCCAGGGTATGCACAAGGTGTTCAACACAAACATAAAGTAAAATTAAAATTTAGATTTTAGATAGGTATGTCGGTTTATAATCAAATTACTTTACGAAAGTTATATTTTTGATTGATTTAATACTATCGTCTATCTACTGCTAATTGAATAAAAGTACATACCCTGATTAACGTCACAAAATTATGACACACCATTCGGCAGCATTTTCTAAGCACACTGATGATGATAATATTTTTCCAACATATCATGTTTTTAGCGTTTTTATGAAAATTATTAAGATCACAATATCCTTTATCATTCCACACTTTACGTATATTGGACAATAAAACAAAAGGAAAGCAAATTAATCGATTGGTGTGTACAAAGCCGCTTAGCCAAGAATAGTTTTCGTAATATTTATTATTAAATATACGTGTTACTTTATCACCTTTTTTTGGGATATTTGTAACATTGGTACACTCCTTCCTTTGCGAATGATTTCTAATTTTACGATATAAGTAGGGATAGAAATTAAAGTTTTCTCTAAGTACTTTTTCCAGGCACACTGAACCCAAACAAAGACCGCACGAATATGCTTTCATTATAAAATGAATGAATAAACTATAAATTAACCTTAACACATTAAACTATCACTACTCAAACTTTTATAAGTTACTGAATTTATGCACTTGAACCGTTTATTTATCACCAACGCCATACAGCATTGTTCGAAGGTAAACAATAATGGCGATCGAATATGCTAATGATAATATTGCAATCGAAATTAGTCAAAATATGTCTTTAATTTTTTGTAAGTATGGGTACGAACGCTATTTTATTTTGATATGTAAACAATAAATAGAAACCATATTTATTGTTAACTCTCTCACTCTCCAATGATTCCTGGAAAACCTAAATTATTCATTTTTCAAAATTGAGACAGCGTTTGGTTTCATAGATTATTTTCAAAACGAAAGACTAATTCGATAATATTAGATCCTTAATTTTCTTAAAAGACACTAAAAGGTATTTACATTTGTGAATAATGTTTTTAATTCTAAAAAAAGAATAATGACCTTTAACAACAATAACAAACCAAGCAAATCATTTTATTCATAGAAAAAATGAAACACGTAATTAGAGAATAGAGAATTTATGAATGAAACTGTTCACACAAGACCGATGCTAATCTTGTAAGTACAAGCGCACGATTATAACATTACACGACACACACTACTAACTTGCACGCACACATCTAGCAGAACGATTCTTTCTTTGGGCGTGCTTATTTTATTTGATATTTCTATGCAACAGTAGAGGGCGTCATATGTCGAGTGATTCATAATAATTGATTTACCCTGCAATAGATAACATGAGATTTTTACGTGTTTTAAAAGGTAAATGTTTAGCATTTACGGTTAAAAATTAAAATACGCTTTTAGAGATATACGCTAAAGATTTTATTTTGTACGCTATGCGCCTCGCGCGCGCTGGTTGCGCTGTCGCCTGTCTAGCGACAATTGACCTAGAAGTTTGGCCGCTCATTACTAGATGGCGCTTTCATATATTTTTTACTTAGTGTTTTTTTAATTACAAAACTTTAATGGTCCTATCTGAAGGCTCTTTAAGACCCTGAGGGTAGGGTATGCACTGCTTATTTGCATATATGCAATGCACGCTACTGTATATACTAATTATTAACTACTTTTAACTTATTCTTCCTAAGTGGCTTCCGCATTACTGGGTAGGGTAGGTTATTTCTTCTTTCATAGTTCTAACCGACTTCAAATAAAGGAAGAGGTTATCAATGCATTTTTTTTTTTTTTTTTTCTTAGATTTAAGAATACACTATAATATCAACCAATGGATTTCAGAAGCTTTCTACTTCTCCTTAAAAACATTTAACATGAGATTGTACTTTCGCTCTATCTACATTTTCTTTAATACCTATACTTATAATTGAAATGTTCTGACCAAAATTAATTTTAATGAATATGTTGGATTTGATTGATTATTAATGTTGGCGTTGGTGCGTAATAGTTACGCGGATTTGCCTTTAACTGAAGAAAAATAAGTGTTTACAAACTCGACGTAGATATTCTAAGACTCGTAATCTGTCTAGATTTAAGAATTAAGGGGGATGGGAGAGATGGGGGTAATAGGTCAGGGTCTAAAGGGGTTACCATCCGTTTGACACGGGAGGACGGGGAGACCAGGCAATTTCAATGTGAACATGCTCGGATGTGGTTTATTACAGTTTAAAAGACTTTTACTTTTAACCAGTTTACTGGGGAGTCTTGAGTACATTATTATGATATTTTCATTTATTTATTTGATGGGGAAAGACTTTTTACCCTTAGCACATTTGCACGCTCGCAGTCGTAGTCGATTTCGCGTATCGAAACAAAACTTTCGGTCTTAGTAAAACTTCTTACTGCAATCGTTTTAGTGTCGCAAATCCTGTATTGATTTTTATCCACTTACAAACGTTCCTTTTAGATCTACTGTCTAGGCTGTTGAAGTGTTTATAGGCTTTAAAACAGGGTTTGGATATACATTCAATTTAACTGAAGTATACTGCTACAATACTCGAAAGCAACTGTACCAGCGACGCTGTACTGTATTGCCAGTGAACAAACTTTTACTAAGGGTAGAAACTGTTACTTCCTAAAGTTGTATAATTTTAAACACTAACTCTTTTGATCACATTGTCCGTGCAGTCCTGGCTAGGAATAAGACTGCTCCAGATCTTTCCGTGGTGATGGATGGAAAAGGATGATCACTTGTGATGATGGAGCGACTAAACTGGAGAGCTCTACAGATATTCATGTAAACAGCATAAATAACTTTGATAAAACCTTAAACAATGTTTTTTACGTTCCGTAGTTGTCTGCAAAATTTGTTTTCTGTTATTAAATTATGTGAAAGAGGCATGGTTGTGATCATGAATGTAGATGGGTGTTTTGTCCATGACAGTTGTAGTATACAACACCAGCCTGTTATATCTGCTAATCTATGTGGGTGTATATAGAATGCAGTAGCGTGCATTGAGGCTATGTACAGGGTATGCAGATGATATAAAATGAAGAATTAATGAAAATGAAAATTAAATAAACATTTGCATATACTTTACATACCCTCTATGCACGTCACTGATAGAATGAATGTTTTGTTTTGCAAAAGAGCAATCGATGACTGTCCTACATCAAGCGCAGGAAGTCAATATTGCAAAGTTAGTTAAGTCTAATAATACTTAACATGAATACTGATTTATGGCATAGACGGTTAGGGTATCATTGTCTTAAAGGTATGTTCATTTCAGGATGACAAAGAAGATTTCAACAAGTTTGCGCCTGCCTGGAAGGAAAGCCTGTGGCCCGGGCTCCGAAAAGATCTACGAAACGTGTTGGCCGACCCTTGGAACTCATCCATAGTGACGTGTGGAGCCCTATGAGAGACTCCAGCTGTGGAAATGCAAGGTACTTACTCGCCCTTACTACTAATAATTTTTCTCTTCAAAACTTTAGATATTTATTCAAGAAAATGTGTGAAGTG
This sequence comes from Pararge aegeria, assembly GCF_905163445.1. Taxonomy (NCBI): domain Eukaryota; kingdom Metazoa; phylum Arthropoda; class Insecta; order Lepidoptera; family Nymphalidae; genus Pararge; species Pararge aegeria. The sequence continues at coordinate 106,607 of NW_024396989.1, read as the reverse complement.
TAAGATTGCTTTATCAAATAATTATTACGTAAGTGCGTAACATATAAAATGCCTGCGTTTTGATAACATTGGTTTTGATTTTGAATTACCATAGGGGCAGTGTTAAGTGTTTCCTAGAGAAGAAGGGAACAGCTCACCAGCTTACCTTACCGCATTGTACTCAGCAGATGTATTTGAATACCAGAAGCAACACTGAGGAAGTGTGGTCCCGACACACTATTTGTAAAGGAAACCTTTGTTTTTGGATGCATTGCCTATTCATTAATCCCGCAGTCTAGTCTACATAATAAATTGAACGCTAAGAGAAAGTTGTGCATTTTTGTCGGTTATTCAGCGTTACCGATTTATAGAACCATTAAATAAATCCAAGGAAGGTTATTCTGTATAGTAAAAAGCACATTCCTAATGTACTTTTTATTGAAAATAAATGTGCTGACATTGATGAATATCGTAATTCTCGTCTTATATAATATAAATAAATCACATGATTTTTATATGAATTAACAGATGGTGAGTCTGGCGATGACTGCTGCAACAACAGTGAGGTAGAGCAGGCCTCTACTGATGCCGAGTCTTCTGCTGAGGAAAGGCGGAAGAGAGAAAAAACGACGCGAGACGTCGGCGGCGCTATAGTTGGAGGGGAAGTGGCGACTAGTACAGAGGAGTCTGTCAGCTGCCGATCCATGCGCAGTACACGTGGTACACCGCCGACGAAATATGGCGATTATAAAATAGGTATGTAGACCAGAATTTTTGAGAAGCCACAAACATATGTGTAGGCAATAAAGTTATCAAACTCCTCTGGTGGCAAAAAGCTATGAATGTAGAGTATCTGTCACTTTTGGAGAAAAAAGTTTGGAATTCAGTTGATCCACCTGCTGATAGTAATGTTATAAAGTTAGTTTAAGTGGACATACAAATTGAAATGTGATATAGGGAGAAATTTGCGGAAAAGTGGGTTGCGGGAATAATAGTCTTTTCGCAAACTAGTATCTATGTAGAACGTTGTAATAAAATCTAAATACTACCTCTTTTTCTAGAAGTACTATCATCATTAAAAAGTTTTTGGAATTTATTTTCTTCCTTTGCATAAATTAGGCATAGGTAGGTAGGGACATAATCCCATTGCTATAGAAATTTTGGGGTTTCTGAAATCAAAAAACCGCGACAAGTAGTTTTGGCAGTCCTCTCGTGATGTTAACCTGACACTGCCTAAAGAATTCTGAAGAGACCGAAACAGGTGGAAATCTGAAGGTGTAAGGTCAGGACTATACAGCGGATGCATTACCACCTCCCAGCCAAACTATCTTAATTTTAGCTGAGTGGCTAAAGATGTGTTAGGTCTAGCGTTATCATGATGAAAAACCACACCTCTTCTGTTGATTAATTCCGGCCGCTTTCTCTAAACTTCTTGCTTTAATCTCATCAGTTGTTCGCAGTAGAATTCAGAATTGATGATCCTGCCTGGTGGTAACAGCTTATAATGAATAATGCCCTTCCAATCCTACTACTACACACACAGCGTCACCTTGTTGCGAGTTAACCCGGGTTTCGCCACAGTCTGTGAAGCCTGATCGGCCTTTGACCGTGACCTTTTTCGCACTTTCTTGTCGTACATGATCCACTTCTCATCACCAGTTCAAAAATGGTTCGGTCATGATCCACTTCTTATCAGCTCCGTCAAAAATGGTTTTGTGGTCAATTCCCAGTTCTTCAGCTACATTGTACCTACTGATTTGCCCATCTTGGTCCACTTTTTCAAAAATGGCATCCATTATATCCGTCATAGGGCTCCTCCTAACCAGAGCGAGGTGCATCTTTGACATCAAAATTTCCGGATTGAAAACGCTAAACCCAAATTTTTTTCGCGGCTTGCGTTGCATTTTTACCTTTTTTGTAGTAAAATTTTAAAAGGTAAAAAGGAATTTCTTCATTAGATTCACTCATCTTCACACATTTTCCTAATTTGATACCAAAACCAGCCAGATACAAATAGTATAGCCAAAGAGATTTTATTACATGTTCATACATACTATAATGCGAAAAGACTTTTTCCCCAACCTATTAGATTTATTAGCTATAAATTTCATAAATAGTTCATAAATAATCGCTTAAATAAGCTTAAGTTATAAAATAAACACTGAAACAAGTATGTACATTGAACAATTTTTAATATTATTTTCTCTTCGTTACAGATTTGACTCTGTGTTTGTGAACGCGTGTGCTGAGTGGACTAATGAAGAGTTCGGTGGTTTAAACATACCCGCCGGTCGGGTCGCGTACGTGCACGGTTCGGTCGATCCGTGGCATGCGCTATGTATGACTACTACGCAGGACAACTACACGCCCGCTATCTTCTTTGAAGGTATATACTCAGTGGCATTTTTGATTGATTTAATACTATCGTCTATCTACTGCTAATTGAATAAAAGTACATACCCTGATTTACGTCACAAAATTATGACACACCATTCGGCAGCATTTTCTAAGCACACTGATGATGATAATATTTTTCCAACATATCATGTTTTTAGCGTTTTTATGAAAATTATTAAGATCACAATATCCTTTATCATTCCACACTTTACGTATATTGGACAATAAAACAAAAGGAAAGCAAATTAATCGATTGGTGTGTACAAAGCCGCTTAGCCAAGAATAGTTTTCGTAATATTTATTATTAAATATACGCGTTACTTTATCACCTTTTTTTGGGATATTTGTAACATTGGTACACTCCTTCCTTTGCGAATGATTTCTAATTTTACGATATAAGTAGGGATAGAAATTAAAGTTTTCTCTAAGTACTTTTTCCATGCACACTGAACCCAAACAAAGACCGCACGAATATGCTTTCATTATAAAATGAATGAATAAACTATAAATTAACCTTAACACATTAAACTATCACTGCTCAAACTTTTATAAGTTACTGAATTTATGCACTTGAACCGTTTATTTATCACCAACGCCATACAGCATTGTTCGAAGGTAAACAATAATGGCGATCGAATATGCTAATGATATTTATAACATTACTATCAGCAGGTGGATCAACTGAATTCCAAACTTTTTTCTCCAAAAGTGACAGATACTCTACATTCATAGCTTTTTGCCACCAGAGGAGTTTGATAACTTTATTGCCTACACATATGTTTGTGGCTTCTCAAAAATTCTGGTCTACATACCTATTTTATAATCGCCATATTTCGTCGGCGGTGTACCACGTGTACTGCGCATGGATCGGCAGCTGACAGACTCCTCTGTACTAGTCGCCACTTCCCCTCCAACTATAGCGCCGCCGACGTCTCGCGTCGTTTTTTCTCTCTTCCGCCTTTCCTCAGCAGAAGACTCTGCATCAGTAGAGGCCTGCTCTACCTCACTGTTGTTGCAGCAGTCATCGCCAGACTCACCATCTGTTAATTCATATAAAAATCATGTGATTTATTTATATTATATAAGACGAGAATTACGATATTCATCAATGTCAGCACATTTATTTTCAATAAAAAGTACATTAGGAATGTGCTTTTTACTATACAGAATAACCTTCCTTGGATTTATTTAATGGTTCTATAAATCGGTAACGCTGAATAACCGACAAAAATGCACAACTTTCTCTTAGCGTTCAATTTATTATGTAGACTAGACTGCGGGATTAATGAATAGGCAATGCATCCAAAAACAAAGGTTTCCTTTACAAATAGTGTGTCGGGACCACACTTCCTCAGTGTTGCTTCTGGTATTCAAATACATCTGCTGAGTACAATGCGGTAAGGTAAGCTGGTGAGCTGTTCCCTTCTTCTCTAGGAAACACTTAACACTGCCCCTATGGTAATTCAAAATCAAAACCAATGTTATCAAAACGCAGGCATTTTATATGTTACGCACTTACGTAATAATTATTTGATAAAGCAATCTTACACTTCACACATTTTCTTGAATAAATATCTAAAGTTTTGAAGAGAAAAATTATTAGTAGTAAGGGCGAGTAAGTACCTTGCATTTCCACAGCTGGAGTCTCTCATAGGGCTCCACACGTCACTATGGATGAGTTCCAAGGGTCGGCCAACACGTTTCGTAGATCTTTTCGGAGCCCGGGCCACAGGCTTTCCTTCCAGGCAGGCGCAAACTTGTTGAAATCTTCTTTGTCATCCTGAAATGAACATACCTTTAAGACAATGATACCCTAACCGTCTATGCCATAAATCAGTATTCATGTTAAGTATTATTAGACTTAACTAACTTTGCAATATTGACTTCCTGCGCTTGATGTAGGACAGTCATCGATTGCTCTTTTGCAAAACAAAACATTCATTCTATCAGTGACGTGCATAGAGGGTATGTAAAGTATATGCAAATGTTTATTTAATTTTCATTTTCATTAATTCTTCATTTTATATCATCTGCATACCCTGTACATAGCCTCAATGCACGCTACTGCATTCTATATACACCCACATAGATTAGCAGATATAACAGGCTGGTGTTGTATACTACAACTGTCATGGACAAAACACCCATCTACATTCATGATCACAACCATGCCTCTTTCACATAATTTAATAACAGAAAACAAATTTTGCAGACAACTACGGAACGTAAAAAACATTGTTTAAGGTTTTATCAAAGTTATTTATGCTGTTTACATGAATATCTGTAGAGCTCTCCAGTTTAGTCGCTCCATCATCACAAGTGATCATCCTTTTCCATCCATCACCACGGAAAGATCTGGAGCAGTCTTATTCCTAGCCAGGACTGCACGGACAATGTGATCAAAAGAGTTAGTGTTTAAAATTATACAACTTTAGGAAGTAACAGTTTCTACCCTTAGTAAAAGTTTGTTCACTGGCAATACAGTACAGCGTCGCTGGTACAGTTGCTTTCGAGTATTGTAGCAGTATACTTCAGTTAAATTGAATGTATATCCAAACCCTGTTTTAAAGCCTATAAACACTTCAACAGCCTAGACAGTAGATCTAAAAGGAACGTTTGTAAGTGGATAAAAATCAATACAGGATTTGCGACACTAAAACGATTGCAGTAAGAAGTTTTACTAAGACCGAAAGTTTTGTTTCGATACGCGAAATCGACTACGACTGCGAGCGTGCAAATGTGCTAAGGGTAAAAAGTCTTTCCCCATCAAATAAATAAATGAAAATATCATAATAATGTACTCAAGACTCCCCAGTAAACTGGTTAAAAGTAAAAGTCTTTTAAACTGTAATAAACCACATCCGAGCATGTTCACATTGAAATTGCCTGGTCTCCCCGTCCTCCCGTGTCAAACGGATGGTAACCCCTTTAGACCCTGACCTATTACCCCCATCTCTCCCATCCCCCTTAATTCTTAAATCTAGACAGATTACGAGTCTTAGAATATCTACGTCGAGTTTGTAAACACTTATTTTTCTTCAGTTAAAGGCAAATCCGCGTAACTATTACGCACCAACGCCAACATTAATAATCAATCAAATCCAACATATTCATTAAAATTAATTTTGGTCAGAACATTTCAATTATAAGTATAGGTATTAAAGAAAATGTAGATAGAGCGAAAGTACAATCTCATGTTAAATGTTTTTAAGGAGAAGTAGAAAGCTTCTGAAATCCATTGGTTGATATTATAGTGTATTCTTAAATCTAAGTAAAAAAAAAAAAAAAAAATGCATTGATAACCTCTTCCTTTATTTGTAGTCGGTTAGAACTATGAAAGAAGAAATAACCTACCCTACCCAGTAATGCGGAAGCCACTTAGGAAGAATAAGTTAAAAGAAGTTAATAATTAGTATATACAGTGGCGTGCATTGCATATATGCAAATAAGCAGTGCATACCCTACCCTCAGGGTCTTAAAGAGCCTTCAGATAGGACCATTAAAGTTTTGTAATTAAAAAAACACTAAGTAAAAAATATATGAAAGCGCCATCTAGTAATGAGCGGCCAAACTTCTAGGTCAATTGTCGCTAGACAGGCGACAGCGCAACCAGCGCGCGCGAGGCGCATAGCGTACAAAATAAAATCTTTAGCGTATATCTCTAAAAGCGTATTTTAATTTTTAACCGTAAATGCTAAACATTTACCTTTTAAAACACGTAAAAATCTCATGTTATCTATTGCAGGGTAAATCAATTATTATGAATCACTCGACATATGACGCCCTCTACTGTTGCATAGAAATATCAAATAAAATAAGCACGCCCAAAGAAAGAATCGTTCTGCTAGATGTGTGCGTGCAAGTTAGTAGTGTGTGTCGTGTAATGTTATAATCGTGCGCTTGTACTTACAAGATTAGCATCGGTCTTGTGTGAACAGTTTCATTCATAAATTCTCTATTCTCTAATTACGTGTTTCATTTTTTCTATGAATAAAATGATTTGCTTGGTTTGTTATTGTTGTTAAAGGTCATTATTCTTTTTTTAGAATTAAAAACATTATTCACAAATGTAAATACCTTTTAGTGTCTTTTAAGAAAATTAAGGATCTAATATTATCGAATTAGTCTTTCGTTTTGAAAATAATCTATGAAACCAAACGCTGTCTCAATTTTGAAAAATGAATAATTTAGGTTTTCCAGGAATCATTGGAGAGTGAGAGAGTTAACAATAAATATGGTTTCTATTTATTGTTTACATATCAAAATAAAATAGCGTTCGTACCCATACTTACAAAAAATTAAAGACATATTTTGACTAATTTCGATTGCAATATTATCATTAGCATATTCGATCGCCATTATTGTTTACCTTCGAACAATGCTGTATGGCGTTGGTGATAAATAAACGGTTCAAGTGCATAAATTCAGTAACTTATAAAAGTTTGAGCAGTGATAGTTTAATGTGTTAAGGTTAATTTATAGTTTATTCATTCATTTTATAATGAAAGCATATTCGTGCGGTCTTTGTTTGGGTTCAGTGTGCCTGGAAAAAGTACTTAGAGAAAACTTTAATTTCTATCCCTACTTATATCGTAAAATTAGAAATCATTCGCAAAGGAAGGAGTGTACCAATGTTACAAATATCCCAAAAAAAGGTGATAAAGTAACGCGTATATTTAATAATAAATATTACGAAAACTATTCTTGGCTAAGCGGCTTTGTACACACCAATCGATTAATTTGCTTTCCTTTTGTTTTATTGTCCAATATACGTAAAGTGTGGAATGATAAAGGATATTGTGATCTTAATAATTTTCATAAAAACGCTAAAAACATGATATGTTGGAAAAATATTATCATCATCAGTGTGCTTAGAAAATGCTGCCGAATGGTGTGTCATAATTTTGTGACGTTAATCAGGGTATGTACTTTTATTCAATTAGCAGTAGATAGACGATAGTATTAAATCAATCAAAAATATAACTTTCGTAAAGTAATTTGATTATAAACCGACATACCTATCTAAAATCTAAATTTTAATTTTACTTTATGTTTGTGTTGAACACCTTGTGCATACCCTGGGTCCAAGGGCTATGCACGCCACTGAGTATATACCTTCAAAGAAGATAGCGGGCGTGTAGTTGTCCTGCGTAGTAGTCATACATAGCGCATGCCACGGATCGACCGAACCGTGCACGTACGCGACCCGACCGGCGGGTATGTTTAAACCACCGAACTCTTCATTAGTCCACTCAGCACACGCGTTCACAAACACAGAGTCAAATCTGTAACGAAGAGAAAATAATATTAAAAATTGTTCAATGTACATACTTGTTTCAGTGTTTATTTTATAACTTAAGCTTATTTAAGCGATTATTTATGAACTATTTATGAAATTTATAGCTAATAAATCTAATAGGTTGGGGAAAAAGTCTTTTCGCATTATAGTATGTATGAACATGTAATAAAATCTCTTTGGCTATACTATTTGTATCTGGCTGGTTTTGGTATCAAATTAGGAAAATGTGTGAAGATGAGTGAATCTAATGAAGAAATTCCTTTTTACCTTTTAAAATTTTACTACAAAAAAGGTAAAAATGCAACGCAAGCCGCGAAAAAAATTTGGGTTTAGCGTTTTCAATCCGGAAATTTTGATGTCAAAGATGCACCTCGCTCTGGTTAGGAGGAGCCCTATGACGGATATAATGGATGCCATTTTTGAAAAAGTGGACCAAGATGGGCAAATCAGTAGGTACAATGTAGCTGAAGAACTGGGAATTGACCACAAAACCATTTTTGACGGAGCTGATAAGAAGTGGATCATGACCGAACCATTTTTGAACTGGTGATGAGAAGTGGATCATGTACGACAAGAAAGTGCGAAAAAGGTCACGGTCAAAGGCCGATCAGGCTTCACAGACTGTGGCGAAACCCGGGTTAACTCGCAACAAGGTGACGCTGTGTGTGTAGTAGTAGGATTGGAAGGGCATTATTCATTATAAGCTGTTACCACCAGGCAGGATCATCAATTCTGAATTCTACAGCGAACAACTGATGAGATTAAAGCAAGAAGTTTAGAGAAAGCGGCCGGAATTAATCAACAGAAGAGGTGTGGTTTTTCATCATGATAACGCTAGACCTAACACATCTTTAGCCACTCAGCTAAAATTAAGATAGTTTGGCTGGGAGGTGGTAATGCATCCGCTGTATAGTCCTGACCTTACACCTTCAGATTTCCACCTGTTTCGGTCTCTTCAGAATTCTTTAGGCAGTGTCAGGTTAACATCACGAGAGGACTGCCAAAACTACTTGTCGCGGTTTTTTGATTTCAGAAACCCCAAAATTTCTATAGCAATGGGATTATGTCCCTACCTACCTATGCCTAATTTATGCAAAGGAAGAAAATAAATTCCAAAAACTTTTTAATGATGATAGTACTTCTAGAAAAAGAGGTAGTATTTAGATTTTATTACAACGTTCTACATAGATACTAGTTTGCGAAAAGACTATTATTCCCGCAACCCACTTTTCCGCAAATTTCTCCCTATATCACATTTCAATTTGTATGTCCACTTAAACTAACTTTATAACATTACTATCAGCAGGTGGATCAACTGAATTCCAAACTTTTTTCTCCAAAAGTGACAGATACTCTACATTCATAGCTTTTTGCCACCAGAGGAGTTTGATAACTTTATTGCCTACACATATGTTTGTGGCTTCTCAAAAATTCTGGTCTACATACCTATTTTATAATCGCCATATTTCGTCGGCGGTGTACCACGTGTACTGCGCATGGATCGGCAGCTGACAGACTCCTCTGTACTAGTCGCCACTTCCCCTCCAACTATAGCGCCGCCGACGTCTCGCGTCGTTTTTTCTCTCTTCCGCCTTTCCTCAGCAGAAGACTCGGCATCAGTAGAGGCCTGCTCTACCTCACTGTTGTTGCAGCAGTCATCGCCAGACTCACCATCTGTTAATTCATATAAAAATCATGTGATTTATTTATATTATATAAGACGAGAATTACGATATTCATCAATGTCAGCACATTTATTTTCAATAAAAAGTACATTAGGAATGTGCTTTTTACTATACAGAATAACCTTCCTTGGATTTATTTAATGGTTCTATAAATCGGTAACGCTGAATAACCGACAAAAATGCACAACTTTCTCTTAGCGTTCAATTTATTATGTAGACTAGACTGCGGGATTAATGAATAGGCAATGCATCCAAAAACAAAGGTTTCCTTTACAAATAGTGTGTCGGGACCACACTTCCTCAGTGTTGCTTCTGGTATTCAAATACATCTGCTGAGTACAATGCGGTAAGGTAAGCTGGTGAGCTGTTCCCTTCTTCTCTAGGAAACACTTAACACTGCCCCTATGGTAATTCAAAATCAAAACCAATGTTATCAAAACGCAGGCATTTTATATGTTACGCACTTACGTAATAATTATTTGATAAAGCAATCTTACACTTCACACATTTTCTTGAATAAATATCTAAAGTTTTGAAGAGAAAAATTATTAGTAGTAAGGGCGAGTAAGTACCTTGCATTTCCACAGCTGGAGTCTCTCATAGGGCTCCACACGTCACTATGGATGAGTTCCAAGGGTCGGCCAACACGTTTCGTAGATCTTTTCGGAGCCCGGGCCACAGGCTTTCCTTCCAGGCAGGCGCAAACTTGTTGAAATCTTCTTTGTCATCCTGAAATGAACATACCTTTAAGACAATGATACCCTAACCGTCTATGCCATAAATCAGTATTCATGTTAAGTATTATTAGACTTAACTAACTTTGCAATATTGACTTCCTGCGCTTGATGTAGGACAGTCATCGATTGCTCTTTTGCAAAACAAAACATTCATTCTATCAGTGACGTGCATAGAGGGTATGTAAAGTATATGCAAATGTTTATTTAATTTTCATTTTCATTAATTCTTCATTTTATATCATCTGCATACCCTGTACATAGCCTCAATGCACGCTACTGCATTCTATATACACCCACATAGATTAGCAGATATAACAGGCTGGTGTTGTATACTACAACTGTCATGGACAAAACACCCATCTACATTCATGATCACAACCATGCCTCTTTCACATAATTTAATAACAGAAAACAAATTTTGCAGACAACTACGGAACGTAAAAAACATTGTTTAAGGTTTTATCAAAGTTATTTATGCTGTTTACATGAATATCTGTAGAGCTCTCCAGTTTAGTCGCTCCATCATCACAAGTGATCATCCTTTTCCATCCATCACCACGGAAAGATCTGGAGCAGTCTTATTCCTAGCCAGGACTGCACGGACAATGTGATCAAAAGAGTTAGTGTTTAAAATTATACAACTTTAGGAAGTAACAGTTTCTACCCTTAGTAAAAGTTTGTTCACTGGCAATACAGTACAGCGTCGCTGGTACAGTTGCTTTCGAGTATTGTAGCAGTATACTTCAGTTAAATTGAATGTATATCCAAACCCTGTTTTAAAGCCTATAAACACTTCAACAGCCTAGACAGTAGATCTAAAAGGAACGTTTGTAAGTGGATAAAAATCAATACAGGATTTGCGACACTAAAACGATTGCAGTAAGAAGTTTTACTAAGACCGAAAGTTTTGTTTCGATACGCGAAATCGACTACGACTGCGAGCGTGCAAATGTGCTAAGGGTAAAAAGTCTTTCCCCATCAAATAAATAAATGAAAATATCATAATAATGTACTCAAGACTCCCCAGTAAACTGGTTAAAAGTAAAAGTCTTTTAAACTGTAATAAACCACATCCGAGCATGTTCACATTGAAATTGCCTGGTCTCCCCGTCCTCCCGTGTCAAACGGATGGTAACCCCTTTAGACCCTGACCTATTACCCCCATCTCTCCCATCCCCCTTAATTCATAAATCTAGACAGATTACGAGTCTTAGAATATCTACGTCGAGTTTGTAAACACTTATTTTTCTTCAGTTAAAGGCAAATCCGCGTAACTATTACGCACCAACGCCAACATTAATAATCAATCAAATCCAACATATTCATTAAAATTAATTTTGGTCAGAACATTTCAATTATAAGTATAGGTATTAAAGAAAATGTAGATAGAGCGAAAGTACAATCTCATGTTAAATGTTTTTAAGGAGAAGTAGAAAGCTTCTGAAATCCATTGGTTGATATTATAGTGTATTCTTAAATCTAAGTAAAAAAAAAAAAAAAAAAAAATGCATTGATAACCTCTTCCTTTATTTGAAGTCGGTTAGAACTATGAAAGAAGAAATAACCTACCCTACCCAGTAATGCGGAAGCCACTTAGGAAGAATAAGTTAAAAGTAGTTAATAATTAGTATATACAGTGGCGTGCATTGCATATATGCAAATAAGCAGTGCATACCCTACCCTCAGGGTCTTAAAGAGCCTTCAGATAGGACCATTAAAGTTTTGTAATTAAAAAAACACTAAGTAAAAAATATATGAAAGCGCCATCTAGTAATGAGCGGCCAAACTTCTAGGTCAATTGTCGCTAGACAGGCGACAGCGCAACCAGCGCGCGCGAGGCGCATAGCGTACAAAATAAAATCTTTAGCGTATATCTCTAAAAGCGTATTTTAATTTTTAACCGTAAATGCTAAACATTTACCTTTTAAAACACGTAAAAATCTCATGTTATCTATTGCAGGGTAAATCAATTATTATGAATCACTCGACATATGACGCCCTCTACTGTTGCATAGAAATATCAAATAAAATAAGCACGCCCAAAGAAAGAATCGTTCTGCTAGATGTGTGCGTGCAAGTTAGTAGTGTGTGTCGTGTAATGTTATAATCGTGCGCTTGTACTTACAAGATTAGCATCGGTCTTGTGTGAACAGTTTCATTCATAAATTCTCTATTCTCTAATTACGTGTTTCATTTTTTCTATGAATAAAATGATTTGCTTGGTTTGTTATTGTTGTTAAAGGTCATTATTCTTTTTTTAGAATTAAAAACATTATTCACAAATGTAAATACCTTTTAGTGTCTTTTAAGAAAATTAAGGATCTAATATTATCGAATTAGTCTTTCGTTTTGAAAATAATCTATGAAACCAAACGCTGTCTCAATTTTGAAAAATGAATAATTTAGGTTTTCCAGGAATCATTGGAGAGTGAGAGAGTTAACAATAAATATGGTTTCTATTTATTGTTTACATATCAAAATAAAATAGCGTTCGTACCCATACTTACAAAAAATTAAAGACATATTTTGACTAATTTCGATTGCAATATTATCATTAGCATATTCGATCGCCATTATTGTTTACCTTCGAACAATGCTGTATGGCGTTGGTGATAAATAAACGGTTCAAGTGCATAAATTCAGTAACTTATAAAAGTTTGAGCAGTGATAGTTTAATGTGTTAAGGTTAATTTATAGTTTATTCATTCATTTTATAATGAAAGCATATTCGTGCGGTCTTTGTTTGGGTTCAGTGTGCCTGGAAAAAGTACTTAGAGAAAACTTTAATTTCTATCCCTACTTATATCGTAAAATTAGAAATCATTCGCAAAGGAAGGAGTGTACCAATGTTACAAATATCCCAAAAAAAGGTGATAAAGTAACGCGTATATTTAATAATAAATATTACGAAAACTATTCTTGGCTAAGCGGCTTTGTACACACCAATCGATTAATTTGCTTTCCTTTTGTTTTATTGTCCAATATACGTAAAGTGTGGAATGATAAAGGATATTGTGATCTTAATAATTTTCATAAAAACGCTAAAAACATGATATGTTGGAAAAATATTATCATCATCAGTGTGCTTAGAAAATGCTGCCGAATGGTGTGTCATAATTTTGTGACGTAAATCAGGGTATGTACTTTTATTCAATTAGCAGTAGATAGACGATAGTATTAAATCAATCAAAAATATAACTTTCGTAAAGTAATTTGATTATAAACCGACATACCTATCTAAAATCTAAATTTTAATTTTACTTTATGTTTGTGTTGAACACCTTGTGCATACCCTGGGTCCAAGGGCTATGCACGCCACTGAGTATATACCTTCAAAGAAGATAGCGGGCGTGTAGTTGTCCTGCGTAGTAGTCATACATAGCGCATGCCACGGATCGACCGAACCGTGCACGTACGCGACCCGACCGGCGGGTATGTTTAAACCACCGAACTCTTCATTAGTCCACTCAGCACACGCGTTCACAAACACAGAGTCAAATCTGTAACGAAGAGAAAATAATATTAAAAATTGTTCAATGTACATACTTGTTTCAGTGTTTATTTTATAACTTAAGCTTATTTAAGCGATTATTTATGAACTATTTATGAAATTTATAGCTAATAAATCTAATAGGTTGGGGAAAAAGTCTTTTCGCATTATAGTATGTATGAACATGTAATAAAATCTCTTTGGCTATACTATTTGTATCTGGCTGGTTTTGGTATCAAATTAGGAAAATGTGTGAAGATGAGTGAATCTAATGAAGAAATTCCTTTTTACCTTTTAAAATTTTACTACAAAAAAGGTAAAAATGCAACGCAAGCCGCGAAAAAAATTTGGGTTTAGCGTTTTCAATCCGGAAATTTTGATGTCAAAGATGCACCTCGCTCTGGTTAGGAGGAGCCCTATGACGGATATAATGGATGCCATTTTTGAAAAAGTGGACCAAGATGGGCAAATCAGTAGGTACAATGTAGCTGAAGAACTGGGAATTGACCACAAAACCATTTTTGACGGAGCTGATAAGAAGTGGATCATGACCGAACCATTTTTGAACTGGTGATGAGAAGTGGATCATGTACGACAAGAAAGTGCGAAAAAGGTCACGGTCAAAGGCCGATCAGGCTTCACAGACTGTGGCGAAACCCGGGTTAACTCGCAACAAGGTGACGCTGTGTGTGTAGTAGTAGGATTGGAAGGGCATTATTCATTATAAGCTGTTACCACCAGGCAGGATCATCAATTCTGAATTCTACAGCGAACAACTGATGAGATTAAAGCAAGAAGTTTAGAGAAAGCGGCCGGAATTAATCAACAGAAGAGGTGTGGTTTTTCATCATGATAACGCTAGACCTAACACATCTTTAGCCACTCAGCTAAAATTAAGATAGTTTGGCTGGGAGGTGGTAATGCATCCGCTGTATAGTCCTGACCTTACACCTTCAGATTTCCACCTGTTTCGGTCTCTTCAGAATTCTTTAGGCAGTGTCAGGTTAACATCACGAGAGGACTGCCAAAACTACTTGTCGCGGTTTTTTGATTTCAGAAACCCCAAAATTTCTATAGCAATGGGATTATGTCCCTACCTACCTATGCCTAATTTATGCAAAGGAAGAAAATAAATTCCAAAAACTTTTTAATGATGATAGTACTTCTAGAAAAAGAGGTAGTATTTAGATTTTATTACAACGTTCTACATAGATACTAGTTTGCGAAAAGACTATTATTCCCGCAACCCACTTTTCCGCAAATTTCTCCCTATATCACATTTCAATTTGTATGTCCACTTAAACTAACTTTATAACATTACTATCAGCAGGTGGATCAACTGAATTCCAAACTTTTTTCTCCAAAAGTGACAGATACTCTACATTCATAGCTTTTTGCCACCAGAGGAGTTTGATAACTTTATTGCCTACACATATGTTTGTGGCTTCTCAAAAATTCTGGTCTACATACCTATTTTATAATCGCCATATTTCGTCGGCGGTGTACCACGTGTACTGCGCATGGATCGGCAGCTGACAGACTCCTCTGTACTAGTCGCCACTTCCCCTCCAACTATAGCGCCGCCGACGTCTCGCGTCGTTTTTTCTCTCTTCCGCCTTTCCTCAGCAGAAGACTCGGCATCAGTAGAGGCCTGCTCTACCTCACTGTTGTTGCAGCAGTCATCGCCAGACTCACCATCTGTTAATTCATATAAAAATCATGTGATTTATTTATATTATATAAGACGAGAATTACGATATTCATCAATGTCAGCACATTTATTTTCAATAAAAAGTACATTAGGAATGTGCTTTTTACTATACAGAATAACCTTCCTTGGATTTATTTAATGGTTCTATAAATCGGTAACGCTGAATAACCGACAAAAATGCACAACTTTCTCTTAGCGTTCAATTTATTATGTAGACTAGACTGCGGGATTAATGAATAGGCAATGCATCCAAAAACAAAGGTTTCCTTTACAAATAGTGTGTCGGGACCACACTTCCTCAGTGTTGCTTCTGGTATTCAAATACATCTGCTGAGTACAATGCGGTAAGGTAAGCTGGTGAGCTGTTCCCTTCTTCTCTAGGAAACACTTAACACTGCCCCTATGGTAATTCAAAATCAAAACCAATGTTATCAAAACGCAGGCATTTTATATGTTACGCACTTACGTAATAATTATTTGATAAAGCAATCTTACACTTCACACATTTTCTTGAATAAATATCTAAAGTTTTGAAGAGAAAAATTATTAGTAGTAAGGGCGAGTAAGTACCTTGCATTTCCACAGCTGGAGTCTCTCATAGGGCTCCACACGTCACTATGGATGAGTTCCAAGGGTCGGCCAACACGTTTCGTAGATCTTTTCGGAGCCCGGGCCACAGGCTTTCCTTCCAGGCAGGCGCAAACTTGTTGAAATCTTCTTTGTCATCCTGAAATGAACATACCTTTAAGACAATGATACCCTAACCGTCTATGCCATAAATCAGTATTCATGTTAAGTATTATTAGACTTAACTAACTTTGCAATATTGACTTCCTGCGCTTGATGTAGGACAGTCATCGATTGCTCTTTTGCAAAACAAAACATTCATTCTATCAGTGACGTGCATAGAGGGTATGTAAAGTATATGCAAATGTTTATTTAATTTTCATTTTCATTAATTCTTCATTTTATATCATCTGCATACCCTGTACATAGCCTCAATGCACGCTACTGCATTCTATATACACCCACATAGATTAGCAGATATAACAGGCTGGTGTTGTATACTACAACTGTCATGGACAAAACACCCATCTACATTCATGATCACAACCATGCCTCTTTCACATAATTTAATAACAGAAAACAAATTTTGCAGACAACTACGGAACGTAAAAAACATTGTTTAAGGTTTTATCAAAGTTATTTATGCTGTTTACATGAATATCTGTAGAGCTCTCCAGTTTAGTCGCTCCATCATCACAAGTGATCATCCTTTTCCATCCATCACCACGGAAAGATCTGGAGCAGTCTTATTCCTAGCCAGGACTGCACGGACAATGTGATCAAAAGAGTTAGTGTTTAAAATTATACAACTTTAGGAAGTAACAGTTTCTACCCTTAGTAAAAGTTTGTTCACTGGCAATACAGTACAGCGTCGCTGGTACAGTTGCTTTCGAGTATTGTAGCAGTATACTTCAGTTAAATTGAATGTATATCCAAACCCTGTTTTAAAGCCTATAAACACTTCAACAGCCTAGACAGTAGATCTAAAAGGAACGTTTGTAAGTGGATAAAAATCAATACAGGATTTGCGACACTAAAACGATTGCAGTAAGAAGTTTTACTAAGACCGAAAGTTTTGTTTCGATACGTGAAATCGACTACGACTGCGAGCGTGCAAATGTGCTAAGGGTAAAAAGTCTTTCCCCATCAAATAAATAAATGAAAATATCATAATAATGTACTCAAGACTCCCCAGTAAACTGGTTAAAAGTAAAAGTCTTTTAAACTGTAATAAACCACATCCGAGCATGTTCACATTGAAATTGCCTGGTCTCCCCGTCCTCCCGTGTCAAACGGATGGTAACCCCTTTAGACCCTGACCTATTACCCCCATCTCTCCCATCCCCCTTAATTCTTAAATCTAGACAGATTACGAGTCTTAGAATATCTACGTCGAGTTTGTAAACACTTATTTTTCTTCAGTTAAAGGCAAATCCGCGTAACTATTACGCACCAACGCCAACATTAATAATCAATCAAATCCAACATATTCATTAAAATTAATTTTGGTCAGAACATTTCAATTATAAGTATAGGTATTAAAGAAAATGTAGATAGAGCGAAAGTACAATCTCATGTTAAATGTTTTTAAGGAGAAGTAGAAAGCTTCTGAAATCCATTGGTTGATATTATAGTGTATTCTTAAATCTAAGTAAAAAAAAAAAAAAAAAAAAATGCATTGATAACCTCTTCCTTTATTTGAAGTCGGTTAGAACTATGAAAGAAGAAATAACCTACCCTACCCAGTAATGCGGAAGCCACTTAGGAAGAATAAGTTAAAAGTAGTTAATAATTAGTATATACAGTGGCGTGCATTGCATATATGCAAATAAGCAGTGCATACCCTACCCTCAGGGTCTTAAAGAGCCTTCAGATAGGACCATTAAAGTTTTGTAATTAAAAAAACACTAAGTAAAAAATATATGAAAGCGCCATCTAGTAATGAGCGGCCAAACTTCTAGGTCAATTGTCGCTAGACAGGCGACAGCGCAACCAGCGCGCGCGAGGCGCATAGCGTACAAAATAAAATCTTTAGCGTATATCTCTAAAAGCGTATTTTAATTTTTAACCGTAAATGCTAAACATTTACCTTTTAAAACACGTAAAAATCTCATGTTATCTATTGCAGGGTAAATCAATTATTATGAATCACTCGACATATGACGCCCTCTACTGTTGCATAGAAATATCAAATAAAATAAGCACGCCCAAAGAAAGAATCGTTCTGCTAGATGTGTGCGTGCAAGTTAGTAGTGTGTGTCGTGTAATGTTATAATCGTGCGCTTGTACTTACAAGATTAGCATCGGTCTTGTGTGAACAGTTTCATTCATAAATTCTCTATTCTCTAATTACGTGTTTCATTTTTTCTATGAATAAAATGATTTGCTTGGTTTGTTATTGTTGTTAAAGGTCATTATTCTTTTTTTAGAATTAAAAACATTATTCACAAATGTAAATACCTTTTAGTGTCTTTTAAGAAAATTAAGGATCTAATATTATCGAATTAGTCTTTCGTTTTGAAAATAATCTATGAAACCAAACGCTGTCTCAATTTTGAAAAATGAATAATTTAGGTTTTCCAGGAATCATTGGAGAGTGAGAGAGTTAACAATAAATATGGTTTCTATTTATTGTTTACATATCAAAATAAAATAGCGTTCGTACCCATACTTACAAAAAATTAAAGACATATTTTGACTAATTTCGATTGCAATATTATCATTAGCATATTCGATCGCCATTATTGTTTACCTTCGAACAATGCTGTATGGCGTTGGTGATAAATAAACGGTTCAAGTGCATAAATTCAGTAACTTATAAAAGTTTGAGCAGTGATAGTTTAATGTGTTAAGGTTAATTTATAGTTTATTCATTCATTTTATAATGAAAGCATATTCGTGCGGTCTTTGTTTGGGTTCAGTGTGCCTGGAAAAAGTACTTAGAGAAAACTTTAATTTCTATCCCTACTTATATCGTAAAATTAGAAATCATTCGCAAAGGAAGGAGTGTACCAATGCTACAAATATCCCAAAAAAAGGTGATAAAGTAACGCGTATATTTAATAATAAATATTACGAAAACTATTCTTGGCTAAGCGGCTTTGTACACACCAATCGATTAATTTGCTTTCCTTTTGTTTTATTGTCCAATATACGTAAAGTGTGGAATGATAAAGGATATTGTGATCTTAATAATTTTCATAAAAACGCTAAAAACATGATATGTTGGAAAAATATTATCATCATCAGTGTGCTTAGAAAATGCTGCCGAATGGTGTGTCATAATTTTGTGACGTAAATCAGGGTATGTACTTTTATTCAATTAGCAGTAGATAGACGATAGTATTAAATCAATCAAAAATGCCACTGAGTATATACCTTCAAAGAAGATAGCGGGCGTGTAGTTGTCCTGCGTAGTAGTCATACATAGCGCATGCCACGGATCGACCGAACCGTGCACGTACGCGACCCGACCGGCGGGTATGTTTAAACCACCGAACTCTTCATTAGTCCACTCAGCACACGCGTTCACAAACACAGAGTCAAATCTGTAACGAAGAGAAAATAATATTAAAAATTGTTCAATGTACATACTTGTTTCAGTGTTTATTTTATAACTTAAGCTTATTTAAGCGATTATTTATGAACTATTTATGAAATTTATAGCTAATAAATCTAATAGGTTGGGGAAAAAGTCTTTTCGCATTATAGTATGTATGAACATGTAATAAAATCTCTTTGGCTATACTATTTGTATCTGGCTGGTTTTGGTATCAAATTAGGAAAATGTGTGAAGATGAGTGAATCTAATGAAGAAATTCCTTTTTACCTTTTAAAATTTTACTACAAAAAAGGTAAAAATGCAACGCAAGCCGCGAAAAAAATTTGGGTTTAGCGTTTTCAATCCGGAAATTTTGATGTCAAAGATGCACCTCGCTCTGGTTAGGAGGAGCCCTATGACGGATATAATGGATGCCATTTTTGAAAAAGTGGACCAAGATGGGCAAATCAGTAGGTACAATGTAGCTGAAGAACTGGGAATTGACCACAAAACCATTTTTGACGGAGCTGATAAGAAGTGGATCATGACCGAACCATTTTTGAACTGGTGATGAGAAGTGGATCATGTACGACAAGAAAGTGCGAAAAAGGTCACGGTCAAAGGCCGATCAGGCTTCACAGACTGTGGCGAAACCCGGGTTAACTCGCAACAAGGTGACGCTGTGTGTGTAGTAGTAGGATTGGAAGGGCATTATTCATTATAAGCTGTTACCACCAGGCAGGATCATCAATTCTGAATTCTACTGCGAACAACTGATGAGATTAAAGCAAGAAGTTTAGAGAAAGCGGCCGGAATTAATCAACAGAAGAGGTGTGGTTTTTCATCATGATAACGCTAGACCTAACACATCTTTAGCCACTCAGCTAAAATTAAGATAGTTTGGCTGGGAGGTGGTAATGCATCCGCTGTATAGTCCTGACCTTACACCTTCAGATTTCCACCTGTTTCGGTCTCTTCAGAATTCTTTAGGCAGTGTCAGGTTAACATCACGAGAGGACTGCCAAAACTACTTGTCGCGGTTTTTTGATTTCAGAAACCCCAAAATTTCTATAGCAATGGGATTATGTCCCTACCTACCTATGCCTAATTTATGCAAAGGAAGAAAATAAATTCCAAAAACTTTTTAATGATGATAGTACTTCTAGAAAAAGAGGTAGTATTTAGATTTTATTACAACGTTCTACATAGATACTAGTTTGCGAAAAGACTATTATTCCCGCAACCCACTTTTCCGCAAATTTCTCCCTATATCACATTTCAATTTGTATGTCCACTTAAACTAACTTTATAACATTACTATCAGCAGGTGGATCAACTGAATTCCAAACTTTTTTCTCCAAAAGTGACAGATACTCTACATTCATAGCTTTTTGCCACCAGAGGAGTTTGATAACTTTATTGCCTACACATATGTTTGTGGCTTCTCAAAAATTCTGGTCTACATACCTATTTTATAATCGCCATATTTCGTCGGCGGTGTACCACGTGTACTGCGCATGGATCGGCAGCTGACAGACTCCTCTGTACTAGTCGCCACTTCCCCTCCAACTATAGCGCCGCCGACGTCTCGCGTCGTTTTTTCTCTCTTCCGCCTTTCCTCAGCAGAAGACTCGGCATCAGTAGAGGCCTGCTCTACCTCACTGTTGTTGCAGCAGTCATCGCCAGACTCACCATCTGTTAATTCATATAAAAATCATGTGATTTATTTATATTATATAAGACGAGAATTACGATATTCATCAATGTCAGCACATTTATTTTCAATAAAAAGTACATTAGGAATGTGCTTTTTACTATACAGAATAACCTTCCTTGGATTTATTTAATGGTTCTATAAATCGGTAACGCTGAATAACCGACAAAAATGCACAACTTTCTCTTAGCGTTCAATTTATTATGTAGACTAGACTGCGGGATTAATGAATAGGCAATGCATCCAAAAACAAAGGTTTCCTTTACAAATAGTGTGTCGGGACCACACTTCCTCAGTGTTGCTTCTGGTATTCAAATACATCTGCTGAGTACAATGCGGTAAGGTAAGCTGGTGAGCTGTTCCCTTCTTCTCTAGGAAACACTTAACACTGCCCCTATGGTAATTCAAAATCAAAACCAATGTTATCAAAACGCAGGCATTTTATATGTTACGCACTTACGTAATAATTATTTGATAAAGCAATCTTACACTTCACACATTTTCTTGAATAAATATCTAAAGTTTTGAAGAGAAAAATTATTAGTAGTAAGGGCGAGTAAGTACCTTGCATTTCCACAGCTGGAGTCTCTCATAGGGCTCCACACGTCACTATGGATGAGTTCCAAGGGTCGGCCAACACGTTTCGTAGATCTTTTCGGAGCCCGGGCCACAGGCTTTCCTTCCAGGCAGGCGCAAACTTGTTGAAATCTTCTTTGTCATCCTGAAATGAACATACCTTTAAGACAATGATACCCTAACCGTCTATGCCATAAATCAGTATTCATGTTAAGTATTATTAGACTTAACTAACTTTGCAATATTGACTTCCTGCGCTTGATGTAGGACAGTCATCGATTGCTCTTTTGCAAAACAAAACATTCATTCTATCAGTGACGTGCATAGAGGGTATGTAAAGTATATGCAAATGTTTATTTAATTTTCATTTTCATTAATTCTTCATTTTATATCATCTGCATACCCTGTACATAGCCTCAATGCACGCTACTGCATTCTATATACACCCACATAGATTAGCAGATATAACAGGCTGGTGTTGTATACTACAACTGTCATGGACAAAACACCCATCTACATTCATGATCACAACCATGCCTCTTTCACATAATTTAATAACAGAAAACAAATTTTGCAGACAACTACGGAACGTAAAAAACATTGTTTAAGGTTTTATCAAAGTTATTTATGCTGTTTACATGAATATCTGTAGAGCTCTCCAGTTTAGTCGCTCCATCATCACAAGTGATCATCCTTTTCCATCCATCACCACGGAAAGATCTGGAGCAGTCTTATTCCTAGCCAGGACTGCACGGACAATGTGATCAAAAGAGTTAGTGTTTAAAATTATACAACTTTAGGAAGTAACAGTTTCTACCCTTAGTAAAAGTTTGTTCACTGGCAATACAGTACAGCGTCGCTGGTACAGTTGCTTTCGAGTATTGTAGCAGTATACTTCAGTTAAATTGAATGTATATCCAAACCCTGTTTTAAAGCCTATAAACACTTCAACAGCCTAGACAGTAGATCTAAAAGGAACGTTTGTAAGTGGATAAAAATCAATACAGGATTTGCGACACTAAAACGATTGCAGTAAGAAGTTTTACTAAGACCGAAAGTTTTGTTTCGATACGTGAAATCGACTACGACTGCGAGCGTGCAAATGTGCTAAGGGTAAAAAGTCTTTCCCCATCAAATAAATAAATGAAAATATCATAATAATGTACTCAAGACTCCCCAGTAAACTGGTTAAAAGTAAAAGTCTTTTAAACTGTAATAAACCACATCCGAGCATGTTCACATTGAAATTGCCTGGTCTCCCCGTCCTCCCGTGTCAAACGGATGGTAACCCCTTTAGACCCTGACCTATTACCCCCATCTCTCCCATCCCCCTTAATTCTTAAATCTAGACAGATTACGAGTCTTAGAATATCTACGTCGAGTTTGTAAACACTTATTTTTCTTCAGTTAAAGGCAAATCCGCGTAACTATTACGCACCAACGCCAACATTAATAATCAATCAAATCCAACATATTCATTAAAATTAATTTTGGTCAGAACATTTCAATTATAAGTATAGGTATTAAAGAAAATGTAGATAGAGCGAAAGTACAATCTCATGTTAAATGTTTTTAAGGAGAAGTAGAAAGCTTCTGAAATCCATTGGTTGATATTATAGTGTATTCTTAAATCTAAGTAAAAAAAAAAAAAAAAAAAAATGCATTGATAACCTCTTCCTTTATTTGAAGTCGGTTAGAACTATGAAAGAAGAAATAACCTACCCTACCCAGTAATGCGGAAGCCACTTAGGAAGAATAAGTTAAAAGTAGTTAATAATTAGTATATACAGTGGCGTGCATTGCATATATGCAAATAAGCAGTGCATACCCTACCCTCAGGGTCTTAAAGAGCCTTCAGATAGGACCATTAAAGTTTTGTAATTAAAAAAACACTAAGTAAAAAATATATGAAAGCGCCATCTAGTAATGAGCGGCCAAACTTCTAGGTCAATTGTCGCTAGACAGGCGACAGCGCAACCAGCGCGCGCGAGGCGCATAGCGTACAAAATAAAATCTTTAGCGTATATCTCTAAAAGCGTATTTTAATTTTTAACCGTAAATGCTAAACATTTACCTTTTAAAACACGTAAAAATCTCATGTTATCTATTGCAGGGTAAATCAATTATTATGAATCACTCGACATATGACGCCCTCTACTGTTGCATAGAAATATCAAATAAAATAAGCACGCCCAAAGAAAGAATCGTTCTGCTAGATGTGTGCGTGCAAGTTAGTAGTGTGTGTCGTGTAATGTTATAATCGTGCGCTTGTACTTACAAGATTAGCATCGGTCTTGTGTGAACAGTTTCATTCATAAATTCTCTATTCTCTAATTACGTGTTTCATTTTTTCTATGAATAAAATGATTTGCTTGGTTTGTTATTGTTGTTAAAGGTCATTATTCTTTTTTTAGAATTAAAAACATTATTCACAAATGTAAATACCTTTTAGTGTCTTTTAAGAAAATTAAGGATCTAATATTATCGAATTAGTCTTTCGTTTTGAAAATAATCTATGAAACCAAACGCTGTCTCAATTTTGAAAAATGAATAATTTAGGTTTTCCAGGAATCATTGGAGAGTGAGAGAGTTAACAATAAATATGGTTTCTATTTATTGTTTACATATCAAAATAAAATAGCGTTCGTACCCATACTTACAAAAAATTAAAGACATATTTTGACTAATTTCGATTGCAATATTATCATTAGCATATTCGATCGCCATTATTGTTTACCTTCGAACAATGCTGTATGGCGTTGGTGATAAATAAACGGTTCAAGTGCATAAATTCAGTAACTTATAAAAGTTTGAGCAGTGATAGTTTAATGTGTTAAGGTTAATTTATAGTTTATTCATTCATTTTATAATGAAAGCATATTCGTGCGGTCTTTGTTTGGGTTCAGTGTGCCTGGAAAAAGTACTTAGAGAAAACTTTAATTTCTATCCCTACTTATATCGTAAAATTAGAAATCATTCGCAAAGGAAGGAGTGTACCAATGTTACAAATATCCCAAAAAAAGGTGATAAAGTAACGCGTATATTTAATAATAAATATTACGAAAACTATTCTTGGCTAAGCGGCTTTGTACACACCAATCGATTAATTTGCTTTCCTTTTGTTTTATTGTCCAATATACGTAAAGTGTGGAATGATAAAGGATATTGTGATCTTAATAATTTTCATAAAAACGCTAAAAACATGATATGTTGGAAAAATATTATCATCATCAGTGTGCTTAGAAAATGCTGCCGAATGGTGTGTCATAATTTTGTGACGTAAATCAGGGTATGTACTTTTATTCAATTAGCAGTAGATAGACGATAGTATTAAATCAATCAAAAATATAACTTTCGTAAAGTAATTTGATTATAAACCGACATACCTATCTAAAATCTAAATTTTAATTTTACTTTATGTTTGTGTTGAACACCTTGTGCATACCCTGGGTCCAAGGGCTATGCACGCCACTGAGTATATACCTTCAAAGAAGATAGCGGGCGTGTAGTTGTCCTGCGTAGTAGTCATACATAGCGCATGCCACGGATCGACCGAACCGTGCACGTACGCGACCCGACCGGCGGGTATGTTTAAACCACCGAACTCTTCATTAGTCCACTCAGCACACGCGTTCACAAACACAGAGTCAAATCTGTAACGAAGAGAAAATAATATTAAAAATTGTTCAATGTACATACTTGTTTCAGTGTTTATTTTATAACTTAAGCTTATTTAAGCGATTATTTATGAACTATTTATGAAATTTATAGCTAATAAATCTAATAGGTTGGGGAAAAAGTCTTTTCGCATTATAGTATGTATGAACATGTAATAAAATCTCTTTGGCTATACTATTTGTATCTGGCTGGTTTTGGTATCAAATTAGGAAAATGTGTGAAGATGAGTGAATCTAATGAAGAAATTCCTTTTTACCTTTTAAAATTTTACTACAAAAAAGGTAAAAATGCAACGCAAGCCGCGAAAAAAATTTGGGTTTAGCGTTTTCAATCCGGAAATTTTGATGTCAAAGATGCACCTCGCTCTGGTTAGGAGGAGCCCTATGACGGATATAATGGATGCCATTTTTGAAAAAGTGGACCAAGATGGGCAAATCAGTAGGTACAATGTAGCTGAAGAACTGGGAATTGACCACAAAACCATTTTTGACGGAGCTGATAAGAAGTGGATCATGACCGAACCATTTTTGAACTGGTGATGAGAAGTGGATCATGTACGACAAGAAAGTGCGAAAAAGGTCACGGTCAAAGGCCGATCAGGCTTCACAGACTGTGGCGAAACCCGGGTTAACTCGCAACAAGGTGACGCTGTGTGTGTAGTAGTAGGATTGGAAGGGCATTATTCATTATAAGCTGTTACCACCAGGCAGGATCATCAATTCTGAATTCTACTGCGAACAACTGATGAGATTAAAGCAAGAAGTTTAGAGAAAGCGGCCGGAATTAATCAACAGAAGAGGTGTGGTTTTTCATCATGATAACGCTAGACCTAACACATCTTTAGCCACTCAGCTAAAATTAAGATAGTTTGGCTGGGAGGTGGTAATGCATCCGCTGTATAGTCCTGACCTTACACCTTCAGATTTCCACCTGTTTCGGTCTCTTCAGAATTCTTTAGGCAGTGTCAGGTTAACATCACGAGAGGACTGCCAAACTACTTGTCGCGGTTTTTTGATTTCAGAAACCCCAAAATTTCTATAGCAATGGGATTATGTCCCTACCTACCTATGCCTAATTTATGCAAAGGAAGAAAATAAATTCCAAAAACTTTTTAATGATGATAGTACTTCTAGAAAAAGAGGTAGTATTTAGATTTTATTACAACGTTCTACATAGATACTAGTTTGCGAAAAGACTATTATTCCCGCAAATTTCTCCCTATATCACATTTCAATTTGTATGTCCACTTAAACTAACTTTATAACATTACTATCAGCAGGTGGATCAACTGAATTCCAAACTTTTTTCTCCAAAAGTGACAGATACTCTACATTCATAGCTTTTTGCCACCAGAGGAGTTTGATAACTTTATTGCCTACACATATGTTTGTGGCTTCTCAAAAATTCTGGTCTACATACCTATTTTATAATCGCCATATTTCGTCGGCGGTGTACCACGTGTACTGCGCATGGATCGGCAGCTGACAGACTCCTCTGTACTAGTCGCCACTTCCCCTCCAACTATAGCGCCGCCGACGTCTCGCGTCGTTTTTTCTCTCTTCCGCCTTTCCTCAGCAGAAGACTCGGCATCAGTAGAGGCCTGCTCTACCTCACTGTTGTTGCAGCAGTCATCGCCAGACTCACCATCTGTTAATTCATATAAAAATCATGTGATTTATTTATATTATATAAGACGAGAATTACGATATTCATCAATGTCAGCACATTTATTTTCAATAAAAAGTACATTAGGAATGTGCTTTTTACTATACAGAATAACCTTCCTTGGATTTATTTAATGGTTCTATAAATCGGTAACGCTGAATAACCGACAAAAATGCACAACTTTCTCTTAGCGTTCAATTTATTATGTAGACTAGACTGCGGGATTAATGAATAGGCAATGCATCCAAAAACAAAGGTTTCCTTTACAAATAGTGTGTCGGGACCACACTTCCTCAGTGTTGCTTCTGGTATTCAAATACATCTGCTGAGTACAATGCGGTAAGGTAAGCTGGTGAGCTGTTCCCTTCTTCTCTAGGAAACACTTAACACTGCCCCTATGGTAATTCAAAATCAAAACCAATGTTATCAAAACGCAGGCATTTTATATGTTACGCACTTACGTAATAATTATTTGATAAAGCAATCTTACACTTCACACATTTTCTTGAATAAATATCTAAAGTTTTGAAGAGAAAAATTATTAGTAGTAAGGGCGAGTAAGTACCTTGCATTTCCACAGCTGGAGTCTCTCATAGGGCTCCACACGTCACTATGGATGAGTTCCAAGGGTCGGCCAACACGTTTCGTAGATCTTTTCGGAGCCCGGGCCACAGGCTTTCCTTCCAGGCAGGCGCAAACTTGTTGAAATCTTCTTTGTCATCCTGAAATGAACATACCTTTAAGACAATGATACCCTAACCGTCTATGCCATAAATCAGTATTCATGTTAAGTATTATTAGACTTAACTAACTTTGCAATATTGACTTCCTGCGCTTGATGTAGGACAGTCATCGATTGCTCTTTTGCAAAACAAAACATTCATTCTATCAGTGACGTGCATAGAGGGTATGTAAAGTATATGCAAATGTTTATTTAATTTTCATTTTCATTAATTCTTCATTTTATATCATCTGCATACCCTGTACATAGCCTCAATGCACGCTACTGCATTCTATATACACCCACATAGATTAGCAGATATAACAGGCTGGTGTTGTATACTACAACTGTCATGGACAAAACACCCATCTACATTCATGATCACAACCATGCCTCTTTCACATAATTTAATAACAGAAAACAAATTTTGCAGACAACTACGGAACGTAAAAAACATTGTTTAAGGTTTTATCAAAGTTATTTATGCTGTTTACATGAATATCTGTAGAGCTCTCCAGTTTAGTCGCTCCATCATCACAAGTGATCATCCTTTTCCATCCATCACCACGGAAAGATCTGGAGCAGTCTTATTCCTAGCCAGGACTGCACGGACAATGTGATCAAAAGAGTTAGTGTTTAAAATTATACAACTTTAGGAAGTAACAGTTTCTACCCTTAGTAAAAGTTTGTTCACTGGCAATACAGTACAGCGTCGCTGGTACAGTTGCTTTCGAGTATTGTAGCAGTATACTTCAGTTAAATTGAATGTATATCCAAACCCTGTTTTAAAGCCTATAAACACTTCAACAGCCTAGACAGTAGATCTAAAAGGAACGTTTGTAAGTGGATAAAAATCAATACAGGATTTGCGACACTAAAACGATTGCAGTAAGAAGTTTTACTAAGACCGAAAGTTTTGTTTCGATACGCGAAATCGACTACGACTGCGAGCGTGCAAATGTGCTAAGGGTAAAAAGTCTTTCCCCATCAAATAAATAAATGAAAATATCATAATAATGTACTCAAGACTCCCCAGTAAACTGGTTAAAAGTAAAAGTCTTTTAAACTGTAATAAACCACATCCGAGCATGTTCACATTGAAATTGCCTGGTCTCCCCGTCCTCCCGTGTCAAACGGATGGTAACCCCTTTAGACCCTGACCTATTACCCCCATCTCTCCCATCCCCCTTAATTCTTAAATCTAGACAGATTACGAGTCTTAGAATATCTACGTCGAGTTTGTAAACACTTATTTTTCTTCAGTTAAAGGCAAATCCGCGTAACTATTACGCACCAACGCCAACATTAATAATCAATCAAATCCAACATATTCATTAAAATTAATTTTGGTCAGAACATTTCAATTATAAGTATAGGTATTAAAGAAAATGTAGATAGAGCGAAAGTACAATCTCATGTTAAATGTTTTTAAGGAGAAGTAGAAAGCTTCTGAAATCCATTGGTTGATATTATAGTGTATTCTTAAATCTAAGTAAAAAAAAAAAAAAAAAAAAATGCATTGATAACCTCTTCCTTTATTTGAAGTCGGTTAGAACTATGAAAGAAGAAATAACCTACCCTACCCAGTAATGCGGAAGCCACTTAGGAAGAATAAGTTAAAAGTAGTTAATAATTAGTATATACAGTGGCGTGCATTGCATATATGCAAATAAGCAGTGCATACCCTACCCTCAGGGTCTTAAAGAGCCTTCAGATAGGACCATTAAAGTTTTGTAATTAAAAAAACACTAAGTAAAAAATATATGAAAGCGCCATCTAGTAATGAGCGGCCAAACTTCTAGGTCAATTGTCGCTAGACAGGCGACAGCGCAACCAGCGCGCGCGAGGCGCATAGCGTACAAAATAAAATCTTTAGCGTATATCTCTAAAAGCGTATTTTAATTTTTAACCGTAAATGCTAAACATTTACCTTTTAAAACACGTAAAAATCTCATGTTATCTATTGCAGGGTAAATCAATTATTATGAATCACTCGACATATGACGCCCTCTACTGTTGCATAGAAATATCAAATAAAATAAGCACGCCCAAAGAAAGAATCGTTCTGCTAGATGTGTGCGTGCAAGTTAGTAGTGTGTGTCGTGTAATGTTATAATCGTGCGCTTGTACTTACAAGATTAGCATCGGTCTTGTGTGAACAGTTTCATTCATAAATTCTCTATTCTCTAATTACGTGTTTCATTTTTTCTATGAATAAAATGATTTGCTTGGTTTGTTATTGTTGTTAAAGGTCATTATTCTTTTTTTAGAATTAAAAACATTATTCACAAATGTAAATACCTTTTAGTGTCTTTTAAGAAAATTAAGGATCTAATATTATCGAATTAGTCTTTCGTTTTGAAAATAATCTATGAAACCAAACGCTGTCTCAATTTTGAAAAATGAATAATTTAGGTTTTCCAGGAATCATTGGAGAGTGAGAGAGTTAACAATAAATATGGTTTCTATTTATTGTTTACATATCAAAATAAAATAGCGTTCGTACCCATACTTACAAAAAATTAAAGACATATTTTGACTAATTTCGATTGCAATATTATCATTAGCATATTCGATCGCCATTATTGTTTACCTTCGAACAATGCTGTATGGCGTTGGTGATAAATAAACGGTTCAAGTGCATAAATTCAGTAACTTATAAAAGTTTGAGCAGTGATAGTTTAATGTGTTAAGGTTAATTTATAGTTTATTCATTCATTTTATAATGAAAGCATATTCGTGCGGTCTTTGTTTGGGTTCAGTGTGCCTGGAAAAAGTACTTAGAGAAAACTTTAATTTCTATCCCTACTTATATCGTAAAATTAGAAATCATTCGCAAAGGAAGGAGTGTACCAATGTTACAAATATCCCAAAAAAAGGTGATAAAGTAACGCGTATATTTAATAATAAATATTACGAAAACTATTCTTGGCTAAGCGGCTTTGTACACACCAATCGATTAATTTGCTTTCCTTTTGTTTTATTGTCCAATATACGTAAAGTGTGGAATGATAAAGGATATTGTGATCTTAATAATTTTCATAAAAACGCTAAAAACATGATATGTTGGAAAAATATTATCATCATCAGTGTGCTTAGAAAATGCTGCCGAATGGTGTGTCATAATTTTGTGACGTAAATCAGGGTATGTACTTTTATTCAATTAGCAGTAGATAGACGATAGTATTAAATCAATCAAAAATGCCACTGAGTATATACCTTCAAAGAAGATAGCGGGCGTGTAGTTGTCCTGCGTAGTAGTCATACATAGCGCATGCCACGGATCGACCGAACCGTGCACGTACGCGACCCGACCGGCGGGTATGTTTAAACCACCGAACTCTTCATTAGTCCACTCAGCACACGCGTTCACAAACACAGAGTCAAATCTGTAACGAAGAGAAAATAATATTAAAAATTGTTCAATGTACATACTTGTTTCAGTGTTTATTTTATAACTTAAGCTTATTTAAGCGATTATTTATGAACTATTTATGAAATTTATAGCTAATAAATCTAATAGGTTGGGGAAAAAGTCTTTTCGCATTATAGTATGTATGAACATGTAATAAAATCTCTTTGGCTATACTATTTGTATCTGGCTGGTTTTGGTATCAAATTAGGAAAATGTGTGAAGATGAGTGAATCTAATGAAGAAATTCCTTTTTACCTTTTAAAATTTTACTACAAAAAAGGTAAAAATGCAACGCAAGCCGCGAAAAAAATTTGGGTTTAGCGTTTTCAATCCGGAAATTTTGATGTCAAAGATGCACCTCGCTCTGGTTAGGAGGAGCCCTATGACGGATATAATGGATGCCATTTTTGAAAAAGTGGACCAAGATGGGCAAATCAGTAGGTACAATGTAGCTGAAGAACTGGGAATTGACCACAAAACCATTTTTGACGGAGCTGATAAGAAGTGGATCATGACCGAACCATTTTTGAACTGGTGATGAGAAGTGGATCATGTACGACAAGAAAGTGCGAAAAAGGTCACGGTCAAAGGCCGATCAGGCTTCACAGACTGTGGCGAAACCCGGGTTAACTCGCAACAAGGTGACGCTGTGTGTGTAGTAGTAGGATTGGAAGGGCATTATTCATTATAAGCTGTTACCACCAGGCAGGATCATCAATTCTGAATTCTACTGCGAACAACTGATGAGATTAAAGCAAGAAGTTTAGAGAAAGCGGCCGGAATTAATCAACAGAAGAGGTGTGGTTTTTCATCATGATAACGCTAGACCTAACACATCTTTAGCCACTCAGCTAAAATTAAGATAGTTTGGCTGGGAGGTGGTAATGCATCCGCTGTATAGTCCTGACCTTACACCTTCAGATTTCCACCTGTTTCGGTCTCTTCAGAATTCTTTAGGCAGTGTCAGGTTAACATCACGAGAGGACTGCCAAAACTACTTGTCGCGGTTTTTTGATTTCAGAAACCCCAAAATTTCTATAGCAATGGGATTATGTCCCTACCTACCTATGCCTAATTTATGCAAAGGAAGAAAATAAATTCCAACAACTTTTTAATGATGATAGTACTTCTAGAAAAAGAGGTAGTATTTAGATTTTATTACAACGTTCTACATAGATACTAGTTTGCGAAAAGACTATTATTCCCGCAAATTTCTCCCTATATCACATTTCAATTTGTATGTCCACTTAAACTAACTTTATAACATTACTATCAGCAGGTGGATCAACTGAATTCCAAACTTTTTTCTCCAAAAGTGACAGATACTCTACATTCATAGCTTTTTGCCACCAGAGGAGTTTGATAACTTTATTGCCTACACATATGTTTGTGGCTTCCCAAAAATTCTGGTCTACATACCTATTTTATAATCGCCATATTTCGTCGGCGGTGTACCACGTGTACTGCGCATGGATCGGCAGCTGACAGACTCCTCTGTACTAGTCGCCACTTCCCCTCCAACTATAGCGCCGCCGACGTCTCGCGTCGTTTTTTCTCTCTTCCGCCTTTCCTCAGCAGAAGACTCGGCATCAGTAGAGGCCTGCTCTACCTCACTGTTGTTGCAGCAGTCATCGCCAGACTCACCATCTGTTAATTCATATAAAAATCATGTGATTTATTTATATTATATAAGACGAGAATTACGATATTCATCAATGTCAGCACATTTATTTTCAATAAAAAGTACATTAGGAATGTGCTTTTTACTATACAGAATAACCTTCCTTGGATTTATTTAATGGTTCTATAAATCGGTAACGCTGAATAACCGACAAAAATGCACAACTTTCTCTTAGCGTTCAATTTATTATGTAGACTAGACTGCGGGATTAATGAATAGGCAATGCATCCAAAAACAAAGGTTTCCTTTACAAATAGTGTGTCGGGACCACACTTCCTCAGTGTTGCTTCTGGTATTCAAATACATCTGCTGAGTACAATGCGGTAAGGTAAGCTGGTGAGCTGTTCCCTTCTTCTCTAGGAAACACTTAACACTGCCCCTATGGTAATTCAAAATCAAAACCAATGTTATCAAAACGCAGCATTTTATATGTTACGCACTTACGTAATAATTATTTGATAAAGCAATCTTACACTTCACACATTTTCTTGAATAAATATCTAAAGTTTTGAAGAGAAAAATTATTAGTAGTAAGGGCGAGTAAGTACCTTGCATTTCCACAGCTGGAGTCTCTCATAGGGCTCCACACGTCACTATGGATGAGTTCCAAGGGTCGGCCAACACGTTTCGTAGATCTTTTCGGAGCCCGGGCCACAGGCTTTCCTTCCAGGCAGGCGCAAACTTGTTGAAATCTTCTTTGTCATCCTGAAATGAACATACCTTTAAGACAATGATACCCTAACCGTCTATGCCATAAATCAGTATTCATGTTAAGTATTATTAGACTTAACTAACTTTGCAATATTGACTTCCTGCGCTTGATGTAGGACAGTCATCGATTGCTCTTTTGCAAAACAAAACATTCATTCTATCAGTGACGTGCATAGAGGGTATGTAAAGTATATGCAAATGTTTATTTAATTTTCATTTTCATTAATTCTTCATTTTATATCATCTGCATACCCTGTACATAGCCTCAATGCACGCTACTGCATTCTATATACACCCACATAGATTAGCAGATATAACAGGCTGGTGTTGTATACTACAACTGTCATGGACAAAACACCCATCTACATTCATGATCACAACCATGCCTCTTTCACATAATTTAATAACAGAAAACAAATTTTGCAGACAACTACGGAACGTAAAAAACATTGTTTAAGGTTTTATCAAAGTTATTTATGCTGTTTACATGAATATCTGTAGAGCTCTCCAGTTTAGTCGCTCCATCATCACAAGTGATCATCCTTTTCCATCCATCACCACGGAAAGATCTGGAGCAGTCTTATTCCTAGCCAGGACTGCACGGACAATGTGATCAAAAGAGTTAGTGTTTAAAATTATACAACTTTAGGAAGTAACAGTTTCTACCCTTAGTAAAAGTTTGTTCACTGGCAATACAGTACAGCGTCGCTGGTACAGTTGCTTTCGAGTATTGTAGCAGTATACTTCAGTTAAATTGAATGTATATCCAAACCCTGTTTTAAAGCCTATAAACACTTCAACAGCCTAGACAGTAGATCTAAAAGGAACGTTTGTAAGTGGATAAAAATCAATACAGGATTTGCGACACTAAAACGATTGCAGTAAGAAGTTTTACTAAGACCGAAAGTTTTGTTTCGATACGCGAAATCGACTACGACTGCGAGCGTGCAAATGTGCTAAGGGTAAAAAGTCTTTCCCCATCAAATAAATAAATGAAAATATCATAATAATGTACTCAAGACTCCCCAGTAAACTGGTTAAAAGTAAAAGTCTTTTAAACTGTAATAAACCACATCCGAGCATGTTCACATTGAAATTGCCTGGTCTCCCCGTCCTCCCGTGTCAAACGGATGGTAACCCCTTTAGACCCTGACCTATTACCCCCATCTCTCCCATCCCCCTTAATTCTTAAATCTAGACAGATTACGAGTCTTAGAATATCTACGTCGAGTTTGTAAACACTTATTTTTCTTCAGTTAAAGGCAAATCCGCGTAACTATTACGCACCAACGCCAACATTAATAATCAATCAAATCCAACATATTCATTAAAATTAATTTTGGTCAGAACATTTCAATTATAAGTATAGGTATTAAAGAAAATGTAGATAGAGCGAAAGTACAATCTCATGTTAAATGTTTTTAAGGAGAAGTAGAAAGCTTCTGAAATCCATTGGTTGATATTATAGTGTATTCTTAAATCTAAGTAAAAAAAAAAAAAAAAAAAAATGCATTGATAACCTCTTCCTTTATTTGAAGTCGGTTAGAACTATGAAAGAAGAAATAACCTACCCTACCCAGTAATGCGGAAGCCACTTAGGAAGAATAAGTTAAAAGTAGTTAATAATTAGTATATACAGTGGCGTGCATTGCATATATGCAAATAAGCAGTGCATACCCTACCCTCAGGGTCTTAAAGAGCCTTCAGATAGGACCATTAAAGTTTTGTAATTAAAAAAACACTAAGTAAAAAATATATGAAAGCGCCATCTAGTAATGAGCGGCCAAACTTCTAGGTCAATTGTCGCTAGACAGGCGACAGCGCAACCAGCGCGCGCGAGGCGCATAGCGTACAAAATAAAATCTTTAGCGTATATCTCTAAAAGCGTATTTTAATTTTTAACCGTAAATGCTAAACATTTACCTTTTAAAACACGTAAAAATCTCATGTTATCTATTGCAGGGTAAATCAATTATTATGAATCACTCGACATATGACGCCCTCTACTGTTGCATAGAAATATCAAATAAAATAAGCACGCCCAAAGAAAGAATCGTTCTGCTAGATGTGTGCGTGCAAGTTAGTAGTGTGTGTCGTGTAATGTTATAATCGTGCGCTTGTACTTACAAGATTAGCATCGGTCTTGTGTGAACAGTTTCATTCATAAATTCTCTATTCTCTAATTACGTGTTTCATTTTTTCTATGAATAAAATGATTTGCTTGGTTTGTTATTGTTGTTAAAGGTCATTATTCTTTTTTTAGAATTAAAAACATTATTCACAAATGTAAATACCTTTTAGTGTCTTTTAAGAAAATTAAGGATCTAATATTATCGAATTAGTCTTTCGTTTTGAAAATAATCTATGAAACCAAACGCTGTCTCAATTTTGAAAAATGAATAATTTAGGTTTTCCAGGAATCATTGGAGAGTGAGAGAGTTAACAATAAATATGGTTTCTATTTATTGTTTACATATCAAAATAAAATAGCGTTCGTACCCATACTTACAAAAAATTAAAGACATATTTTGACTAATTTCGATTGCAATATTATCATTAGCATATTCGATCGCCATTATTGTTTACCTTCGAACAATGCTGTATGGCGTTGGTGATAAATAAACGGTTCAAGTGCATAAATTCAGTAACTTATAAAAGTTTGAGCAGTGATAGTTTAATGTGTTAAGGTTAATTTATAGTTTATTCATTCATTTTATAATGAAAGCATATTCGTGCGGTCTTTGTTTGGGTTCAGTGTGCCTGGAAAAAGTACTTAGAGAAAACTTTAATTTCTATCCCTACTTATATCGTAAAATTAGAAATCATTCGCAAAGGAAGGAGTGTACCAATGTTACAAATATCCCAAAAAAAGGTGATAAAGTAACGCGTATATTTAATAATAAATATTACGAAAACTATTCTTGGCTAAGCGGCTTTGTACACACCAATCGATTAATTTGCTTTCCTTTTGTTTTATTGTCCAATATACGTAAAGTGTGGAATGATAAAGGATATTGTGATCTTAATAATTTTCATAAAAACGCTAAAAACATGATATGTTGGAAAAATATTATCATCATCAGTGTGCTTAGAAAATGCTGCCGAATGGTGTGTCATAATTTTGTGACGTAAATCAGGGTATGTACTTTTATTCAATTAGCAGTAGATAGACGATAGTATTAAATCAATCAAAAATGCCACTGAGTATATACCTTCAAAGAAGATAGCGGGCGTGTAGTTGTCCTGCGTAGTAGTCATACATAGCGCATGCCACGGATCGACCGAACCGTGCACGTACGCGACCCGACCGGCGGGTATGTTTAAACCACCGAACTCTTCATTAGTCCACTCAGCACACGCGTTCACAAACACAGAGTCAAATCTGTAACGAAGAGAAAATAATATTAAAAATTGTTCAATGTACATACTTGTTTCAGTGTTTATTTTATAACTTAAGCTTATTTAAGCGATTATTTATGAACTATTTATGAAATTTATAGCTAATAAATCTAATAGGTTGGGGAAAAAGTCTTTTCGCATTATAGTATGTATGAACATGTAATAAAATCTCTTTGGCTATACTATTTGTATCTGGCTGGTTTTGGTATCAAATTAGGAAAATGTGTGAAGATGAGTGAATCTAATGAAGAAATTCCTTTTTACCTTTTAAAATTTTACTACAAAAAAGGTAAAAATGCAACGCAAGCCGCGAAAAAAATTTGGGTTTAGCGTTTTCAATCCGGAAATTTTGATGTCAAAGATGCACCTCGCTCTGGTTAGGAGGAGCCCTATGACGGATATAATGGATGCCATTTTTGAAAAAGTGGACCAAGATGGGCAAATCAGTAGGTACAATGTAGCTGAAGAACTGGGAATTGACCACAAAACCATTTTTGACGGAGCTGATAAGAAGTGGATCATGACCGAACCATTTTTGAACTGGTGATGAGAAGTGGATCATGTACGACAAGAAAGTGCGAAAAAGGTCACGGTCAAAGGCCGATCAGGCTTCACAGACTGTGGCGAAACCCGGGTTAACTCGCAACAAGGTGACGCTGTGTGTGTAGTAGTAGGATTGGAAGGGCATTATTCATTATAAGCTGTTACCACCAGGCAGGATCATCAATTCTGAATTCTACTGCGAACAACTGATGATATTAAAGCAAGAAGTTTAGAGAAAGCGGCCGGAATTAATCAACAGAAGAGGTGTGGTTTTTCATCATGATAACGCTAGACCTAACACATCTTTAGCCACTCAGCTAAAATTAAGATAGTTTGGCTGGGAGGTGGTAATGCATCCGCTGTATAGTCCTGACCTTACACCTTCAGATTTCCACCTGTTTCGGTCTCTTCAGAATTCTTTAGGCAGTGTCAGGTTAACATCACGAGAGGACTGCCAAAACTACTTGTCGCGGTTTTTTGATTTCAGAAACCCCAAAATTTCTATAGCAATGGGATTATGTCCCTACCTACCTATGCCTAATTTATGCAAAGGAAGAAAATAAATTCCAAAAACTTTTTAATGATGATAGTACTTCTAGAAAAAGAGGTAGTATTTAGATTTTATTACAACGTTCTACATAGATACTAGTTTGCGAAAAGACTATTATTCCCGCAAATTTCTCCCTATATCACATTTCAATTTGTATGTCCACTTAAACTAACTTTATAACATTACTATCAGCAGGTGGATCAACTGAATTCCAAACTTTTTTCTCCAAAAGTGACAGATACTCTACATTCATAGCTTTTTGCCACCAGAGGAGTTTGATAACTTTATTGCCTACACATATGTTTGTGGCTTCTCAAAAATTCTGGTCTACATACCTATTTTATAATCGCCATATTTCGTCGGCGGTGTACCACGTGTACTGCGCATGGATCGGCAGCTGACAGACTCCTCTGTACTAGTCGCCACTTCCCCTCCAACTATAGCGCCGCCGACGTCTCGCGTCGTTTTTTCTCTCTTCCGCCTTTCCTCAGCAGAAGACTCGGCATCAGTAGAGGCCTGCTCTACCTCACTGTTGTTGCAGCAGTCATCGCCAGACTCACCATCTGTTAATTCATATAAAAATCATGTGATTTATTTATATTATATAAGACGAGAATTACGATATTCATCAATGTCAGCACATTTATTTTCAATAAAAAGTACATTAGGAATGTGCTTTTTACTATACAGAATAACCTTCCTTGGATTTATTTAATGGTTCTATAAATCGGTAACGCTGAATAACCGACAAAAATGCACAACTTTCTCTTAGCGTTCAATTTATTATGTAGACTAGACTGCGGGATTAATGAATAGGCAATGCATCCAAAAACAAAGGTTTCCTTTACAAATAGTGTGTCGGGACCACACTTCCTCAGTGTTGCTTCTGGTATTCAAATACATCTGCTGAGTACAATGCGGTAAGGTAAGCTGGTGAGCTGTTCCCTTCTTCTCTAGGAAACACTTAACACTGCCCCTATGGTAATTCAAAATCAAAACCAATGTTATCAAAACGCAGGCATTTTATATGTTACGCACTTACGTAATAATTATTTGATAAAGCAATCTTACACTTCACACATTTTCTTGAATAAATATCTAAAGTTTTGAAGAGAAAAATTATTAGTAGTAAGGGCGAGTAAGTACCTTGCATTTCCACAGCTGGAGTCTCTCATAGGGCTCCACACGTCACTATGGATGAGTTCCAAGGGTCGGCCAACACGTTTCGTAGATCTTTTCGGAGCCCGGGCCACAGGCTTTCCTTCCAGGCAGGCGCAAACTTGTTGAAATCTTCTTTGTCATCCTGAAATGAACATACCTTTAAGACAATGATACCCTAACCGTCTATGCCATAAATCAGTATTCATGTTAAGTATTATTAGACTTAACTAACTTTGCAATATTGACTTCCTGCGCTTGATGTAGGACAGTCATCGATTGCTCTTTTGCAAAACAAAACATTCATTCTATCAGTGACGTGCATAGAGGGTATGTAAAGTATATGCAAATGTTTATTTAATTTTCATTTTCATTAATTCTTCATTTTATATCATCTGCATACCCTGTACATAGCCTCAATGCACGCTACTGCATTCTATATACACCCACATAGATTAGCAGATATAACAGGCTGGTGTTGTATACTACAACTGTCATGGACAAAACACCCATCTACATTCATGATCACAACCATGCCTCTTTCACATAATTTAATAACAGAAAACAAATTTTGCAGACAACTACGGAACGTAAAAAACATTGTTTAAGGTTTTATCAAAGTTATTTATGCTGTTTACATGAATATCTGTAGAGCTCTCCAGTTTAGTCGCTCCATCATCACAAGTGATCATCCTTTTCCATCCATCACCACGGAAAGATCTGGAGCAGTCTTATTCCTAGCCAGGACTGCACGGACAATGTGATCAAAAGAGTTAGTGTTTAAAATTATACAACTTTAGGAAGTAACAGTTTCTACCCTTAGTAAAAGTTTGTTCACTGGCAATACAGTACAGCGTCGCTGGTACAGTTGCTTTCGAGTATTGTAGCAGTATACTTCAGTTAAATTGAATGTATATCCAAACCCTGTTTTAAAGCCTATAAACACTTCAACAGCCTAGACAGTAGATCTAAAAGGAACGTTTGTAAGTGGATAAAAATCAATACAGGATTTGCGACACTAAAACGATTGCAGTAAGAAGTTTTACTAAGACCGAAAGTTTTGTTTCGATACGCGAAATCGACTACGACTGCGAGCGTGCAAATGTGCTAAGGGTAAAAAGTCTTTCCCCATCAAATAAATAAATGAAAATATCATAATAATGTACTCAAGACTCCCCAGTAAACTGGTTAAAAGTAAAAGTCTTTTAAACTGTAATAAACCACATCCGAGCATGTTCACATTGAAATTGCCTGGTCTCCCCGTCCTCCCGTGTCAAACGGATGGTAACCCCTTTAGACCCTGACCTATTACCCCCATCTCTCCCATCCCCCTTAATTCTTAAATCTAGACAGATTACGAGTCTTAGAATATCTACGTCGAGTTTGTAAACACTTATTTTTCTTCAGTTAAAGGCAAATCCGCGTAACTATTACGCACCAACGCCAACATTAATAATCAATCAAATCCAACATATTCATTAAAATTAATTTTGGTCAGAACATTTCAATTATAAGTATAGGTATTAAAGAAAATGTAGATAGAGCGAAAGTACAATCTCATGTTAAATGTTTTTAAGGAGAAGTAGAAAGCTTCTGAAATCCATTGGTTGATATTATAGTGTATTCTTAAATCTAAGTAAAAAAAAAAAAAAAAAAAAATGCATTGATAACCTCTTCCTTTATTTGAAGTCGGTTAGAACTATGAAAGAAGAAATAACCTACCCTACCCAGTAATGCGGAAGCCACTTAGGAAGAATAAGTTAAAAGTAGTTAATAATTAGTATATACAGTGGCGTGCATTGCATATATGCAAATAAGCAGTGCATACCCTACCCTCAGGGTCTTAAAGAGCCTTCAGATAGGACCATTAAAGTTTTGTAATTAAAAAAACACTAAGTAAAAAATATATGAAAGCGCCATCTAGTAATGAGCGGCCAAACTTCTAGGTCAATTGTCGCTAGACAGGCGACAGCGCAACCAGCGCGCGCGAGGCGCATAGCGTACAAAATAAAATCTTTAGCGTATATCTCTAAAAGCGTATTTTAATTTTTAACCGTAAATGCTAAACATTTACCTTTTAAAACACGTAAAAATCTCATGTTATCTATTGCAGGGTAAATCAATTATTATGAATCACTCGACATATGACGCCCTCTACTGTTGCATAGAAATATCAAATAAAATAAGCACGCCCAAAGAAAGAATCGTTCTGCTAGATGTGTGCGTGCAAGTTAGTAGTGTGTGTCGTGTAATGTTATAATCGTGCGCTTGTACTTACAAGATTAGCATCGGTCTTGTGTGAACAGTTTCATTCATAAATTCTCTATTCTCTAATTACGTGTTTCATTTTTTCTATGAATAAAATGATTTGCTTGGTTTGTTATTGTTGTTAAAGGTCATTATTCTTTTTTTAGAATTAAAAACATTATTCACAAATGTAAATACCTTTTAGTGTCTTTTAAGAAAATTAAGGATCTAATATTATCGAATTAGTCTTTCGTTTTGAAAATAATCTATGAAACCAAACGCTGTCTCAATTTTGAAAAATGAATAATTTAGGTTTTCCAGGAATCATTGGAGAGTGAGAGAGTTAACAATAAATATGGTTTCTATTTATTGTTTACATATCAAAATAAAATAGCGTTCGTACCCATACTTACAAAAAATTAAAGACATATTTTGACTAATTTCGATTGCAATATTATCATTAGCATATTCGATCGCCATTATTGTTTACCTTCGAACAATGCTGTATGGCGTTGGTGATAAATAAACGGTTCAAGTGCATAAATTCAGTAACTTATAAAAGTTTGAGCAGTGATAGTTTAATGTGTTAAGGTTAATTTATAGTTTATTCATTCATTTTATAATGAAAGCATATTCGTGCGGTCTTTGTTTGGGTTCAGTGTGCCTGGAAAAAGTACTTAGAGAAAACTTTAATTTCTATCCCTACTTATATCGTAAAATTAGAAATCATTCGCAAAGGAAGGAGTGTACCAATGTTACAAATATCCCAAAAAAAGGTGATAAAGTAACGCGTATATTTAATAATAAATATTACGAAAACTATTCTTGGCTAAGCGGCTTTGTACACACCAATCGATTAATTTGCTTTCCTTTTGTTTTATTGTCCAATATACGTAAAGTGTGGAATGATAAAGGATATTGTGATCTTAATAATTTTCATAAAAACGCTAAAAACATGATATGTTGGAAAAATATTATCATCATCAGTGTGCTTAGAAAATGCTGCCGAATGGTGTGTCATAATTTTGTGACGTAAATCAGGGTATGTACTTTTATTCAATTAGCAGTAGATAGACGATAGTATTAAATCAATCAAAAATATAACTTTCGTAAAGTAATTTGATTATAAACCGACATACCTATCTAAAATCTAAATTTTAATTTTACTTTATGTTTGTGTTGAACACCTTGTGCATACCCTGGGTCCAAGGGCTATGCACGCCACTGAGTATATACCTTCAAAGAAGATAGCGGGCGTGTAGTTGTCCTGCGTAGTAGTCATACATAGCGCATGCCACGGATCGACCGAACCGTGCACGTACGCGACCCGACCGGCGGGTATGTTTAAACCACCGAACTCTTCATTAGTCCACTCAGCACACGCGTTCACAAACACAGAGTCAAATCTGTAACGAAGAGAAAATAATATTAAAAATTGTTCAATGTACATACTTGTTTCAGTGTTTATTTTATAACTTAAGCTTATTTAAGCGATTATTTATGAACTATTTATGAAATTTATAGCTAATAAATCTAATAGGTTGGGGAAAAAGTCTTTTCGCATTATAGTATGTATGAACATGTAATAAAATCTCTTTGGCTATACTATTTGTATCTGGCTGGTTTTGGTATCAAATTAGGAAAATGTGTGAAGATGAGTGAATCTAATGAAGAAATTCCTTTTTACCTTTTAAAATTTTACTACAAAAAAGGTAAAAATGCAACGCAAGCCGCGAAAAAAATTTGGGTTTAGCGTTTTCAATCCGGAAATTTTGATGTCAAAGATGCACCTCGCTCTGGTTAGGAGGAGCCCTATGACGGATATAATGGATGCCATTTTTGAAAAAGTGGACCAAGATGGGCAAATCAGTAGGTACAATGTAGCTGAAGAACTGGGAATTGACCACAAAACCATTTTTGACGGAGCTGATAAGAAGTGGATCATGACCGAACCATTTTTGAACTGGTGATGAGAAGTGGATCATGTACGACAAGAAAGTGCGAAAAAGGTCACGGTCAAAGGCCGATCAGGCTTCACAGACTGTGGCGAAACCCGGGTTAACTCGCAACAAGGTGACGCTGTGTG
Organism: Pararge aegeria; assembly: GCF_905163445.1. NCBI lineage: Eukaryota > Metazoa > Arthropoda > Insecta > Lepidoptera > Nymphalidae > Pararge > Pararge aegeria. The sequence goes on along the minus strand of NW_024396989.1, from coordinate 63,057 downwards.
TGTAGTAGTAGGATTGGAAGGGCATTATTCATTATAAGCTGTTACCACCAGGCAGGATCATCAATTCTGAATTCTACTGCGAACAACTGATGAGATTAAAGCAAGAAGTTTAGAGAAAGCGGCCGGAATTAATCAACAGAAGAGGTGTGGTTTTTCATCATGATAACGCTAGACCTAACACATCTTTAGCCACTCAGCTAAAATTAAGATAGTTTGGCTGGGAGGTGGTAATGCATCCGCTGTATAGTCCTGACCTTACACCTTCAGATTTCCAACTGTTTCGGTCTCTTCAGAATTCTTTAGGCAGTGTCAGGTTAACATCACGAGAGGACTGCCAAAACTACTTGTCGCGGTTTTTTGATTTCAGAAACCCCAAAATTTCTATAGCAATGGGATTATGTCCCTACCTACCTATACCTAATTTATGCAAAGGAAGAAAATAAATTCCAAAAACTTTTTAATGATGATAGTACTTCTAGAAAAAGAGGTAGTATTTAGATTTTATTACAACGTTCTACATAGATACTAGTTTGCGAAAAGACTATTATTCCCGCAACCCACTTTTCCGCAAATTTCTCCCTATATCACATTTCAATTTGTATGTCCACTTAAACTAACTTTATAACATTACTATCAGCAGGTGGATCAACTGAATTCCAAACTTTTTTCTCCAAAAGTGACAGATACTCTACATTCATAGCTTTTTGCCACCAGAGGAGTTTGATAACTTTATTGCCTACACATATGTTTGTGGCTTCTCAAAAATTCTGGTCTACATACCTATTTTATAATCGCCATATTTCGTCGGCGGTGTACCACGTGTACTGCGCATGGATCGGCAGCTGACAGACTCCTCTGTACTAGTCGCCACTTCCCCTCCAACTATAGCGCCGCCGACGTCTCGCGTCGTTTTTTCTCTCTTCCGCCTTTCCTCAGCAGAAGACTCGGCATCAGTAGAGGCCTGCTCTACCTCACTGTTGTTGCAGCAGTCATCGCCAGACTCACCATCTGTTAATTCATATAAAAATCATGTGATTTATTTATATTATATAAGACGAGAATTACGATATTCATCAATGTCAGCACATTTATTTTCAATAAAAAGTACATTAGGAATGTGCTTTTTACTATACAGAATAACCTTCCTTGGATTTATTTAATGGTTCTATAAATCGGTAACGCTGAATAACCGACAAAAATGCACAACTTTCTCTTAGCGTTCAATTTATTATGTAGACTAGACTGCGGGATTAATGAATAGGCAATGCATCCAAAAACAAAGGTTTCCTTTACAAATAGTGTGTCGGGACCACACTTCCTCAGTGTTGCTTCTGGTATTCAAATACATCTGCTGAGTACAATGCGGTAAGGTAAGCTGGTGAGCTGTTCCCTTCTTCTCTAGGAAACACTTAACACTGCCCCTATGGTAATTCAAAATCAAAACCAATGTTATCAAAACGCAGGCATTTTATATGTTACGCACTTACGTAATAATTATTTGATAAAGCAATCTTACACTTCACACATTTTCTTGAATAAATATCTAAAGTTTTGAAGAGAAAAATTATTAGTAGTAAGGGCGAGTAAGTACCTTGCATTTCCACAGCTGGAGTCTCTCATAGGGCTCCACACGTCACTATGGATGAGTTCCAAGGGTCGGCCAACACGTTTCGTAGATCTTTTCGGAGCCCGGGCCACAGGCTTTCCTTCCAGGCAGGCGCAAACTTGTTGAAATCTTCTTTGTCATCCTGAAATGAACATACCTTTAAGACAATGATACCCTAACCGTCTATGCCATAAATCAGTATTCATGTTAAGTATTATTAGACTTAACTAACTTTGCAATATTGACTTCCTGCGCTTGATGTAGGACAGTCATCGATTGCTCTTTTGCAAAACAAAACATTCATTCTATCAGTGACGTGCATAGAGGGTATGTAAAGTATATGCAAATGTTTATTTAATTTTCATTTTCATTAATTCTTCATTTTATATCATCTGCATACCCTGTACATAGCCTCAATGCACGCTACTGCATTCTATATACACCCACATAGATTAGCAGATATAACAGGCTGGTGTTGTATACTACAACTGTCATGGACAAAACACCCATCTACATTCATGATCACAACCATGCCTCTTTCACATAATTTAATAACAGAAAACAAATTTTGCAGACAACTACGGAACGTAAAAAATATTGTTTAAGGTTTTATCAAAGTTATTTATGCTGTTTACATGAATATCTGTAGAGCTCTCCAGTTTAGTCGCTCCATCATCACAAGTGATCATCCTTTTCCATCCATCACCACGGAAAGATCTGGAGCAGTCTTATTCCTAGCCAGGACTGCACGGACAATGTGATCAAAAGAGTTAGTGTTTAAAATTATACAACTTTAGGAAGTAACAGTTTCTACCCTTAGTAAAAGTTTGTTCACTGGCAATACAGTACAGCGTCGCTGGTACAGTTGCTTTCGAGTATTGTAGCAGTATACTTCAGTTAAATTGAATGTATATCCAAACCCTGTTTTAAAGCCTATAAACACTTCAACAGCCTAGACAGTAGATCTAAAAGGAACGTTTGTAAGTGGATAAAAATCAATACAGGATTTGCGACACTAAAACGATTGCAGTAAGAAGTTTTACTAAGACCGAAAGTTTTGTTTCGATACGCGAAATCGACTACGACTGCGAGCGTGCAAATGTGCTAAGGGTAAAAAGTCTTTCCCCATCAAATAAATAAATGAAAATATCATAATAATGTACTCAAGACTCCCCAGTAAACTGGTTAAAAGTAAAAGTCTTTTAAACTGTAATAAACCACATCCGAGCATGTTCACATTGAAATTGCCTGGTCTCCCCGTCCTCCCGTGTCAAACGGATGGTAACCCCTTTAGACCCTGACTTATTACCCCCATCTCTCCCATCCCCCTTAATTCTTAAATCTAGACAGATTACGAGTCTTAGAATATCTACGTCGAGTTTGTAAACACTTATTTTTCTTCAGTTAAAGGCAAATCCGCGTAACTATTACGCACCAACGCCAACATTAATAATCAATCAAATCCAACATATTCATTAAAATTAATTTTGGTCAGAACATTTCAATTATAAGTATAGGTATTAAAGAAAATGTAGATAGAGCGAAAGTACAATCTCATGTTAAATGTTTTTAAGGAGAAGTAGAAAGCTTCTGAAATCCATTGGTTGATATTATAGTGTATTCTTAAATCTAAGTAAAAAAAAAAAAAAAAAAAATGCATTGATAACCTCTTCCTTTATTTGAAGTCGGTTAGAACTATGAAAGAAGAAATAACCTACCCTACCCAGTAATGCGGAAGCCACTTAGGAAGAATAAGTTAAAAGTAGTTAATAATTAGTATATACAGTGGCGTGCATTGCATATATGCAAATAAGCAGTGCATACCCTACCCTCAGGGTCTTAAAGAGCCTTCAGATAGGACCATTAAAGTTTTGTAATTAAAAAAACACTAAGTAAAAAATATATGAAAGCGCCATCTAGTAATGAGCGGCCAAACTTCTAGGTCAATTGTCGCTAGACAGGCGACAGCGCAACCAGCGCGCGCGAGGCGCATAGCGTACAAAATAAAATCTTTAGCGTATATCTCTAAAAGCGTATTTTAATTTTTAACCGTAAATGCTAAACATTTACCTTTTAAAACACGTAAAAATCTCATGTTATCTATTGCAGGGTAAATCAATTATTATGAATCACTCGACATATGACGCCCTCTACTGTTGCATAGAAATATCAAATAAAATAAGCACGCCCAAAGAAAGAATCGTTCTGCTAGATGTGTGCGTGCAAGTTAGTAGTGTGTGTCGTGTAATGTTATAATCGTGCGCTTGTACTTACAAGATTAGCATCGGTCTTGTGTGAACAGTTTCATTCATAAATTCTCTATTCTCTAATTACGTGTTTCATTTTTTCTATGAATAAAATGATTTGCTTGGTTTGTTATTGTTGTTAAAGGTCATTATTCTTTTTTTAGAATTAAAAACATTATTCACAAATGTAAATACCTTTTAGTGTCTTTTAAGAAAATTAAGGATCTAATATTATCGAATTAGTCTTTCGTTTTGAAAATAATCTATGAAACCAAACGCTGTCTCAATTTTGAAAAATGAATAATTTAGGTTTTCCAGGAATCATTGGAGAGTGAGAGAGTTAACAATAAATATGGTTTCTATTTATTGTTTACATATCAAAATAAAATAGCGTTCGTACCCATACTTACAAAAAATTAAAGACATATTTTGACTAATTTCGATTGCAATATTATCATTAGCATATTCGATCGCCATTATTGTTTACCTTCGAACAATGCTGTATGGCGTTGGTGATAAATAAACGGTTCAAGTGCATAAATTCAGTAACTTATAAAAGTTTGAGCAGTGATAGTTTAATGTGTTAAGGTTAATTTATAGTTTATTCATTCATTTTATAATGAAAGCATATTCGTGCGGTCTTTGTTTGGGTTCAGTGTGCCTGGAAAAAGTACTTAGAGAAAACTTTAATTTCTATCCCTACTTATATCGTAAAATTAGAAATCATTCGCAAAGAAAGGAGTGTACCAATGTTACAAATATCCCAAAAAAAGGTGATAAAGTAACGCGTATATTTAATAATAAATATTACGAAAACTATTCTTGGCTAAGCGGCTTTGTACACACCAATCGATTAATTTGCTTTCCTTTTGTTTTATTGTCCAATATACGTAAAGTGTGGAATGATAAAGGATATTGTGATCTTAATAATTTTCATAAAAACGCTAAAAACATGATATGTTGGAAAAATATTATCATCATCAGTGTGCTTAGAAAATGCTGCCGAATGGTGTGTCATAATTTTGTGACGTAAATCAGGGTATGTACTTTTATTCAATTAGCAGTAGATAGACGATAGTATTAAATCAATCAAAAATGCCACTGAGTATATACCTTCAAAGAAGATAGCGGGCGTGTAGTTGTCCTGCGTAGTAGTCATACATAGCGCATGCCACGGATCGACCGAACCGTGCACGTACGCGACCCGACCGGCGGGTATGTTTAAACCACCGAACTCTTCATTAGTCCACTCAGCACACGCGTTCACAAACACAGAGTCAAATCTGTAACGAAGAGAAAATAATATTAAAAATTGTTCAATGTACATACTTGTTTCAGTGTTTATTTTATAACTTAAGCTTATTTAAGCGATTATTTATGAACTATTTATGAAATTTATAGCTAATAAATCTAATAGGTTGGGGAAAAAGTCTTTTCGCATTATAGTATGTATGAACATGTAATAAAATCTCTTTGGCTATACTATTTGTATCTGGCTGGTTTTGGTATCAAATTAGGAAAATGTGTGAAGATGAGTGAATCTAATGAAGAAATTCCTTTTTACCTTTTAAAATTTTACTACAAAAAAGGTAAAAATGCAACGCAAGCCGCGAAAAAAATTTGGGTTTAGCGTTTTCAATCCGGAAATTTTGATGTCAAAGATGCACCTCGCTCTGGTTAGGAGGAGCCCTATGACGGATATAATGGATGCCATTTTTGAAAAAGTGGACCAAGATGGGCAAATCAGTAGGTACAATGTAGCTGAAGAACTGGGAATTGACCACAAAACCATTTTTGACGGAGCTGATAAGAAGTGGATCATGACCGAACCATTTTTGAACTGGTGATGAGAAGTGGATCATGTACGACAAGAAAGTGCGAAAAAGGTCACGGTCAAAGGCCGATCAGGCTTCACAGACTGTGGCGAAACCCGGGTTAACTCGCAACAAGGTGACGCTGTGTGTGTAGTAGTAGGATTGGAAGGGCATTATTCATTATAAGCTGTTACCACCAGGCAGGATCATCAATTCTGAATTCTACTGCGAACAACTGATGAGATTAAAGCAAGAAGTTTAGAGAAAGCGGCCGGAATTAATCAACAGAAGAGGTGTGGTTTTTCATCATGATAACGCTAGACCTAACACATCTTTAGCCACTCAGCTAAAATTAAGATAGTTTGGCTGGGAGGTGGTAATGCATCCGCTGTATAGTCCTGACCTTACACCTTCAGATTTCCACCTGTTTCGGTCTCTTCAGAATTCTTTAGGCAGTGTCAGGTTAACATCACGAGAGGACTGCCAAAACTACTTGTCGCGGTTTTTTGATTTCAGAAACCCCAAAATTTCTATAGCAATGGGATTATGTCCCTACCTACCTATGCCTAATTTATGCAAAGGAAGAAAATAAATTCCAAAAACTTTATAATGATGATAGTACTTCTAGAAAAAGAGGTAGTATTTAGATTTTATTACAACGTTCTACATAGATACTAGTTTGCGAAAAGACTATTATTCCCGCAACCCACTTTTCCGCAAATTTCTCCCTATATCACATTTCAATTTGTATGTCCACTTAAACTAACTTTATAACATTACTATCAGCAGGTGGATCAACTGAATTCCAAACTTTTTTCTCCAAAAGTGACAGATACTCTACATTCATAGCTTTTTGCCACCAGAGGAGTTTGATAACTTTATTGCCTACACATATGTTTGTGGCTTCTCAAAAATTCTGGTCTACATACCTATTTTATAATCGCCATATTTCGTCGGCGGTGTACCACGTGTACTGCGCATGGATCGGCAGCTGACAGACTCCTCTGTACTAGTCGCCACTTCCCCTCCAACTATAGCGCCGCCGACGTCTCGCGTCGTTTTTTCTCTCTTCCGCCTTTCCTCAGCAGAAGACTCGGCATCAGTAGAGGCCTGCTCTACCTCACTGTTGTTGCAGCAGTCATCGCCAGACTCACCATCTGTTAATTCATATAAAAATCATGTGATTTATTTATATTATATAAGACGAGAATTACGATATTCATCAATGTCAGCACATTTATTTTCAATAAAAAGTACATTAGGAATGTGCTTTTTACTATACAGAATAACCTTCCTTGGATTTATTTAATGGTTCTATAAATCGGTAACGCTGAATAACCGACAAAAATGCACAACTTTCTCTTAGCGTTCAATTTATTATGTAGACTAGACTGCGGGATTAATGAATAGGCAATGCATCCAAAAACAAAGGTTTCCTTTACAAATAGTGTGTCGGGACCACACTTCCTCAGTGTTGCTTCTGGTATTCAAATACATCTGCTGAGTACAATGCGGTAAGGTAAGCTGGTGAGCTGTTCCCTTCTTCTCTAGGAAACACTTAACACTGCCCCTATGGTAATTCAAAATCAAAACCAATGTTATCAAAACGCAGGCATTTTATATGTTACGCACTTACGTAATAATTATTTGATAAAGCAATCTTACACTTCACACATTTTCTTGAATAAATATCTAAAGTTTTGAAGAGAAAAATTATTAGTAGTAAGGGCGAGTAAGTACCTTGCATTTCCACAGCTGGAGTCTCTCATAGGGCTCCACACGTCACTATGGATGAGTTCCAAGGGTCGGCCAACACGTTTCGTAGATCTTTTCGGAGCCCGGGCCACAGGCTTTCCTTCCAGGCAGGCGCAAACTTGTTGAAATCTTCTTTGTCATCCTGAAATGAACATACCTTTAAGACAATGATACCCTAACCGTCTATGCCATAAATCAGTATTCATGTTAAGTATTATTAGACTTAACTAACTTTGCAATATTGACTTCCTGCGCTTGATGTAGGACAGTCATCGATTGCTCTTTTGCAAAACAAAACATTCATTCTATCAGTGACGTGCATAGAGGGTATGTAAAGTATATGCAAATGTTTATTTAATTTTCATTTTCATTAATTCTTCATTTTATATCATCTGCATACCCTGTACATAGCCTCAATGCACGCTACTGCATTCTATATACACCCACATAGATTAGCAGATATAACAGGCTGGTGTTGTATACTACAACTGTCATGGACAAAACACCCATCTACATTCATGATCACAACCATGCCTCTTTCACATAATTTAATAACAGAAAACAAATTTTGCAGACAACTACGGAACGTAAAAAACATTGTTTAAGGTTTTATCAAAGTTATTTATGCTGTTTACATGAATATCTGTAGAGCTCTCCAGTTTAGTCGCTCCATCATCACAAGTGATCATCCTTTTCCATCCATCACCACGGAAAGATCTGGAGCAGTCTTATTCCTAGCCAGGACTGCACGGACAATGTGATCAAAAGAGTTAGTGTTTAAAATTATACAACTTTAGGAAGTAACAGTTTCTACCCTTAGTAAAAGTTTGTTCACTGGCAATACAGTACAGCGTCGCTGGTACAGTTGCTTTCGAGTATTGTAGCAGTATACTTCAGTTAAATTGAATGTATATCCAAACCCTGTTTTAAAGCCTATAAACACTTCAACAGCCTAGACAGTAGATCTAAAAGGAACGTTTGTAAGTGGATAAAAATCAATACAGGATTTGCGACACTAAAACGATTGCAGTAAGAAGTTTTACTAAGACCGAAAGTTTTCTTTCGATACGCGAAATCGACTACGACTGCGAGCGTGCAAATGTGCTAAGGGTAAAAAGCCTTTCCCCATCAAATAAATAAATGAAAATATCATAATAATGTACTCAAGACTCCCCAGTAAACTGGTTAAAAGTAAAAGTCTTTTAAACTGTAATAAACCACATCCGAGCATGTTCACATTGAAATTGCCTGGTCTCCCCGTCCTCCCGTGTCAAACGGATGGTAACCCCTTTAGACCCTGATCTATTACCCCCATCTCTCCCATCCCCCTTAATTCTTAAATCTAGACAGATTACGAGTCTTAGAATATCTACGTCGAGTTTGTAAACACTTATTTTTCTTCAGTTAAAGGCAAATCCGCGTAACTATTACGCACCAACGCCAACATTAATAATCAATCAAATCCAACATATTCATTAAAATTAATTTTGGTCAGAACATTTCAATTATAAGTATAGGTATTAAAGAAAATGTAGATAGAGCGAAAGTACAATCTCATGTTAAATGTTTTTAAGGAGAAGTAGAAAGCTTCTGAAATCCATTGGTTGATATTATAGTGTATTCTTAAATCTAAGTAAAAAAAAAAAAAAAAATGCATTGATAACCTCTTCCTTTATTTGAAGTCGGTTAGAACTATGAAAGAAGAAATAACCTACCCTACCCAGTAATGCGGAAGCCACTTAGGAAGAATAAGTTAAAAGTAGTTAATAATTAGTATATACAGTGGCGTGCATTGCATATATGCAAATAAGCAGTGCATACCCTACCCTCAGGGTCTTAAAGAGCCTTCAGATAGGACCATTAAAGTTTTGTAATTAAAAAAACACTAAGTAAAAAATATATGAAAGCGCCATCTAGTAATGAGCGGCCAAACTTCTAGGTCAATTGTCGCTAGACAGGCGACAGCGCAACCAGCGCGCGCGAGGCGCATAGCGTACAAAATAAAATCTTTAGCGTATATCTCTAAAAGCGTATTTTAATTTTTAACCGTAAATGCTAAACATTTACCTTTTAAAACACGTAAAAATCTCATGTTATCTATTGCAGGGTAAATCAATTATTATGAATCACTCGACATATGACGCCCTCTACTGTTGCATAGAAATATCAAATAAAATAAGCACGCCCAAAGAAAGAATCGTTCTGCTAGATGTGTGCGTGCAAGTTAGTAGTGTGTGTCGTGTAATGTTATAATCGTGCGCTTGTACTTACAAGATTAGCATCGGTCTTGTGTGAACAGTTTCATTCATAAATTCTCTATTCTCTAATTACGTGTTTCATTTTTTCTATGAATAAAATGATTTGCTTGGTTTGTTATTGTTGTTAAAGGTCATTATTCTTTTTTTAGAATTAAAAACATTATTCACAAATGTAAATACCTTTTAGTGTCTTTTAAGAAAATTAAGGATCTAATATTATCGAATTAGTCTTTCGTTTTGAAAATAATCTATGAAACCAAACGCTGTCTCAATTTTGAAAAATGAATAATTTAGGTTTTCCAGGAATCATTGGAGAGTGAGAGAGTTAACAATAAATATGGTTTCTATTTATTGTTTACATATCAAAATAAAATAGCGTTCGTACCCATACTTACAAAAAATTAAAGACATATTTTGACTAATTTCGATTGCAATATTATCATTAGCATATTCGATCGCCATTATTGTTTACCTTCGAACAATGCTGTATGGCGTTGGTGATAAATAAACGGTTCAAGTGCATAAATTCAGTAACTTATAAAAGTTTGAGCAGTGATAGTTTAATGTGTTAAGGTTAATTTATAGTTTATTCATTCATTTTATAATGAAAGCATATTCGTGCGGTCTTTGTTTGGGTTCAGTGTGCCTGGAAAAAGTACTTAGAGAAAACTTTAATTTCTATCCCTACTTATATCGTAAAATTAGAAATCATTCGCAAAGGAAGGAGTGTACCAATGTTACAAATATCCCAAAAAAAGGTGATAAAGTAACGCGTATATTTAATAATAAATATTACGAAAACTATTCTTGGCTAAGCGGCTTTGTACACACCAATCGATTAATTTGCTTTCCTTTTGTTTTATTGTCCAATATACGTAAAGTGTGGAATGATAAAGGATATTGTGATCTTAATAATTTTCATAAAAACGCTAAAAACATGATATGTTGGAAAAATATTATCATCATCAGTGTGCTTAGAAAATGCTGCCGAATGGTGTGTCATAATTTTGTGACGTAAATCAGGGTATGTACTTTTATTCAATTAGCAGTAGATAGACGATAGTATTAAATCAATCAAAAATGCCACTGAGTATATACCTTCAAAGAAGATAGCGGGCGTGTAGTTGTCCTGCGTAGTAGTCATACATAGCGCATGCCACGGATCGACCGAACCGTGCACGTACGCGACCCGACCGGCGGGTATGTTTAAACCACCGAACTCTTCATTAGTCCACTCAGCACACGCGTTCACAAACACAGAGTCAAATCTGTAACGAAGAGAAAATAATATTAAAAATTGTTCAATGTACATACTTGTTTCAGTGTTTATTTTATAACTTAAGCTTATTTAAGCGATTATTTATGAACTATTTATGAAATTTATAGCTAATAAATCTAATAGGTTGGGGAAAAAGTCTTTTCGCATTATAGTATGTATGAACATGTAATAAAATCTCTTTGGCTATACTATTTGTATCTGGCTGGTTTTGGTATCAAATTAGGAAAATGTGTGAAGATGAGTGAATCTAATGAAGAAATTCCTTTTTACCTTTTAAAATTTTACTACAAAAAAGGTAAAAATGCAACGCAAGCCGCGAAAAAAATTTGGGTTTAGCGTTTTCAATCCGGAAATTTTGATGTCAAAGATGCACCTCGCTCTGGTTAGGAGGAGCCCTATGACGGATATAATGGATGCCATTTTTGAAAAAGTGGACCAAGATGGGCAAATCAGTAGGTACAATGTAGCTGAAGAACTGGGAATTGACCACAAAACCATTTTTGACGGAGCTGATAAGAAGTGGATCATGACCGAACCATTTTTGAACTGGTGATGAGAAGTGGATCATGTACGACAAGAAAGTGCGAAAAAGGTCACGGTCAAAGGCCGATCAGGCTTCACAGACTGTGGCGAAACCCGGGTTAACTCGCAACAAGGTGACGCTGTGTGTGTAGTAGTAGGATTGGAAGGGCATTATTCATTATAAGCTGTTACCACCAGGCAGGATCATCAATTCTGAATTCTACTGCGAACAACTGATGAGATTAAAGCAAGAAGTTTAGAGAAAGCGGCCGGAATTAATCAACAGAAGAGGTGTGGTTTTTCATCATGATAACGCTAGACCTAACACATCTTTAGCCACTCAGCTAAAATTAAGATAGTTTGGCTGGGAGGTGGTAATGCATCCGCTGTATAGTCCTGACCTTACACCTTCAGATTTCCACCTGTTTCGGTCTCTTCAGAATTCTTTAGGCAGTGTCAGGTTAACATCACGAGAGGACTGCCAAAACTACTTGTCGCGGTTTTTTGATTTCAGAAACCCCAAAATTTCTATAGCAATGGGATTATGTCCCTACCTACCTATGCCTAATTTATGCAAAGGAAGAAAATAAATTCCAAAAACTTTTTAATGATGATAGTACTTCTAGAAAAAGAGGTAGTATTTAGATTTTATTACAACGTTCTACATAGATACTAGTTTGCGAAAAGACTATTATTCCCGCAAATTTCTCCCTATATCACATTTCAATTTGTATGTCCACTTAAACTAACTTTATAACATTACTATCAGCAGGTGGATCAACTGAATTCCAAACTTTTTTCTCCAAAAGTGACAGATACTCTACATTCATAGCTTTTTGCCACCAGAGGAGTTTGATAACTTTATTGCCTACACATATGTTTGTGGCTTCTCAAAAATTCTGGTCTACATACCTATTTTATAATCGCCATATTTCGTCGGCGGTGTACCACGTGTACTGCGCATGGATCGGCAGCTGACAGACTCCTCTGTACTAGTCGCCACTTCCCCTCCAACTATAGCGCCGCCGACGTCTCGCGTCGTTTTTTCTCTCTTCCGCCTTTCCTCAGCAGAAGACTCGGCATCAGTAGAGGCCTGCTCTACCTCACTGTTGTTGCAGCAGTCATCGCCAGACTCACCATCTGTTAATTCATATAAAAATCATGTGATTTATTTATATTATATAAGACGAGAATTACGATATTCATCAATGTCAGCACATTTATTTTCAATAAAAAGTACATTAGGAATGTGCTTTTTACTATACAGAATAACCTTCCTTGGATTTATTTAATGGTTCTATAAATCGGTAACGCTGAATAACCGACAAAAATGCACAACTTTCTCTTAGCGTTCAATTTATTATGTAGACTAGACTGCGGGATTAATGAATAGGCAATGCATCCAAAAACAAAGGTTTCCTTTACAAATAGTGTGTCGGGACCACACTTCCTCAGTGTTGCTTCTGGTATTCAAATACATCTGCTGAGTACAATGCGGTAAGGTAAGCTGGTGAGCTGTTCCCTTCTTCTCTAGGAAACACTTAACACTGCCCCTATGGTAATTCAAAATCAAAACCAATGTTATCAAAACGCAGGCATTTTATATGTTACGCACTTACGTAATAATTATTTGATAAAGCAATCTTACACTTCACACATTTTCTTGAATAAATATCTAAAGTTTTGAAGAGAAAAATTATTAGTAGTAAGGGCGAGTAAGTACCTTGCATTTCCACAGCTGGAGTCTCTCATAGGGCTCCACACGTCACTATGGATGAGTTCCAAGGGTCGGCCAACACGTTTCGTAGATCTTTTCGGAGCCCGGGCCACAGGCTTTCCTTCCAGGCAGGCGCAAACTTGTTGAAATCTTCTTTGTCATCCTGAAATGAACATACCTTTAAGACAATGATACCCTAACCGTCTATGCCATAAATCAGTATTCATGTTAAGTATTATTAGACTTAACTAACTTTGCAATATTGACTTCCTGCGCTTGATGTAGGACAGTCATCGATTGCTCTTTTGCAAAACAAAACATTCATTCTATCAGTGACGTGCATAGAGGGTATGTAAAGTATATGCAAATGTTTATTTAATTTTCATTTTCATTAATTCTTCATTTTATATCATCTGCATACCCTGTACATAGCCTCAATGCACGCTACTGCATTCTATATACACCCACATAGATTAGCAGATATAACAGGCTGGTGTTGTATACTACAACTGTCATGGACAAAACACCCATCTACATTCATGATCACAACCATGCCTCTTTCACATAATTTAATAACAGAAAACAAATTTTGCAGACAACTACGGAACGTAAAAAACATTGTTTAAGGTTTTATCAAAGTTATTTATGCTGTTTACATGAATATCTGTAGAGCTCTCCAGTTTAGTCGCTCCATCATCACAAGTGATCATCCTTTTCCATCCATCACCACGGAAAGATCTGGAGCAGTCTTATTCCTAGCCAGGACTGCACGGACAATGTGATCAAAAGAGTTAGTGTTTAAAATTATACAACTTTAGGAAGTAACAGTTTCTACCCTTAGTAAAAGTTTGTTCACTGGCAATACAGTACAGCGTCGCTGGTACAGTTGCTTTCGAGTATTGTAGCAGTATACTTCAGTTAAATTGAATGTATATCCAAACCCTGTTTTAAAGCCTATAAACACTTCAACAGCCTAGACAGTAGATCTAAAAGGAACGTTTGTAAGTGGATAAAAATCAATACAGGATTTGCGACACTAAAACGATTGCAGTAAGAAGTTTTACTAAGACCGAAAGTTTTGTTTCGATACGCGAAATCGACTACGACTGCGAGCGTGCAAATGTGCTAAGGGTAAAAAGTCTTTCCCCATCAAATAAATAAATGAAAATATCATAATAATGTACTCAAGACTCCCCAGTAAACTGGTTAAAAGTAAAAGTCTTTTAAACTGTAATAAACCACATCCGAGCATGTTCACATTGAAATTGCCTGGTCTCCCCGTCCTCCCGTGTCAAACGGATGGTAACCCCTTTAGACCCTGACCTATTACCCCCATCTCTCCCATCCCCCTTAATTCTTAAATCTAGACAGATTACGAGTCTTAGAATATCTACGTCGAGTTTGTAAACACTTATTTTTCTTCAGTTAAAGGCAAATCCGCGTAACTATTACGCACCAACGCCAACATTAATAATCAATCAAATCCAACATATTCATTAAAATTAATTTTGGTCAGAACATTTCAATTATAAGTATAGGTATTAAAGAAAATGTAGATAGAGCGAAAGTACAATCTCATGTTAAATGTTTTTAAGGAGAAGTAGAAAGCTTCTGAAATCCATTGGTTGATATTATAGTGTATTCTTAAATCTAAGTAAAAAAAAAAAAAAAAAAAAATGCATTGATAACCTCTTCCTTTATTTGAAGTCGGTTAGAACTATGAAAGAAGAAATAACCTACCCTACCCAGTAATGCGGAAGCCACTTAGGAAGAATAAGTTAAAAGTAGTTAATAATTAGTATATACAGTGGCGTGCATTGCATATATGCAAATAAGCAGTGCATACCCTACCCTCAGGGTCTTAAAGAGCCTTCAGATAGGACCATTAAAGTTTTGTAATTAAAAAAACACTAAGTAAAAAATATATGAAAGCGCCATCTAGTAATGAGCGGCCAAACTTCTAGGTCAATTGTCGCTAGACAGGCGACAGCGCAACCAGCGCGCGCGAGGCGCATAGCGTACAAAATAAAATCTTTAGCGTATATCTCTAAAAGCGTATTTTAATTTTTAACCGTAAATGCTAAACATTTACCTTTTAAAACACGTAAAAATCTCATGTTATCTATTGCAGGGTAAATCAATTATTATGAATCACTCGACATATGACGCCCTCTACTGTTGCATAGAAATATCAAATAAAATAAGCACGCCCAAAGAAAGAATCGTTCTGCTAGATGTGTGCGTGCAAGTTAGTAGTGTGTGTCGTGTAATGTTATAATCGTGCGCTTGTACTTACAAGATTAGCATCGGTCTTGTGTGAACAGTTTCATTCATAAATTCTCTATTCTCTAATTACGTGTTTCATTTTTTCTATGAATAAAATGATTTGCTTGGTTTGTTATTGTTGTTAAAGGTCATTATTCTTTTTTTAGAATTAAAAACATTATTCACAAATGTAAATACCTTTTAGTGTCTTTTAAGAAAATTAAGGATCTAATATTATCGAATTAGTCTTTCGTTTTGAAAATAATCTATGAAACCAAACGCTGTCTCAATTTTGAAAAATGAATAATTTAGGTTTTCCAGGAATCATTGGAGAGTGAGAGAGTTAACAATAAATATGGTTTCTATTTATTGTTTACATATCAAAATAAAATAGCGTTCGTACCCATACTTACAAAAAATTAAAGACATATTTTGACTAATTTCGATTGCAATATTATCATTAGCATATTCGATCGCCATTATTGTTTACCTTCGAACAATGCTGTATGGCGTTGGTGATAAATAAACGGTTCAAGTGCATAAATTCAGTAACTTATAAAAGTTTGAGCAGTGATAGTTTAATGTGTTAAGGTTAATTTATAGTTTATTCATTCATTTTATAATGAAAGCATATTCGTGCGGTCTTTGTTTGGGTTCAGTGTGCCTGGAAAAAGTACTTAGAGAAAACTTTAATTTCTATCCCTACTTATATCGTAAAATTAGAAATCATTCGCAAAGGAAGGAGTGTACCAATGTTACAAATATCCCAAAAAAAGGTGATAAAGTAACGCGTATATTTAATAATAAATATTACGAAAACTATTCTTGGCTAAGCGGCTTTGTACACACCAATCGATTAATTTGCTTTCCTTTTGTTTTATTGTCCAATATACGTAAAGTGTGGAATGATAAAGGATATTGTGATCTTAATAATTTTCATAAAAACGCTAAAAACATGATATGTTGGAAAAATATTATCATCATCAGTGTGCTTAGAAAATGCTGCCGAATGGTGTGTCATAATTTTGTGACGTAAATCAGGGTATGTACTTTTATTCAATTAGCAGTAGATAGACGATAGTATTAAATCAATCAAAAATGCCACTGAGTATATACCTTCAAAGAAGATAGCGGGCGTGTAGTTGTCCTGCGTAGTAGTCATACATAGCGCATGCCACGGATCGACCGAACCGTGCACGTACGCGACCCGACCGGCGGGTATGTTTAAACCACCGAACTCTTCATTAGTCCACTCAGCACACGCGTTCACAAACACAGAGTCAAATCTGTAACGAAGAGAAAATAATATTAAAAATTGTTCAATGTACATACTTGTTTCAGTGTTTATTTTATAACTTAAGCTTATTTAAGCGATTATTTATGAACTATTTATGAAATTTATAGCTAATAAATCTAATAGGTTGGGGAAAAAGTCTTTTCGCATTATAGTATGTATGAACATGTAATAAAATCTCTTTGGCTATACTATTTGTATCTGGCTGGTTTTGGTATCAAATTAGGAAAATGTGTGAAGATGAGTGAATCTAATGAAGAAATTCCTTTTTACCTTTTAAAATTTTACTACAAAAAAGGTAAAAATGCAACGCAAGCCGCGAAAAAAATTTGGGTTTAGCGTTTTCAATCCGGAAATTTTGATGTCAAAGATGCACCTCGCTCTGGTTAGGAGGAGCCCTATGACGGATATAATGGATGCCATTTTTGAAAAAGTGGACCAAGATGGGCAAATCAGTAGGTACAATGTAGCTGAAGAACTGGGAATTGACCACAAAACCATTTTTGACGGAGCTGATAAGAAGTGGATCATGACCGAACCATTTTTGAACTGGTGATGAGAAGTGGATCATGTACGACAAGAAAGTGCGAAAAAGGTCACGGTCAAAGGCCGATCAGGCTTCACAGACTGTGGCGAAACCCGGGTTAACTCGCAACAAGGTGACGCTGTGTGTGTAGTAGTAGGATTGGAAGGGCATTATTCATTATAAGCTGTTACCACCAGGCAGGATCATCAATTCTGAATTCTACTGCGAACAACTGATGAGATTAAAGCAAGAAGTTTAGAGAAAGCGGCCGGAATTAATCAACAGAAGAGGTGTGGTTTTTCATCATGATAACGCTAGACCTAACACATCTTTAGCCACTCAGCTAAAATTAAGATAGTTTGGCTGGGAGGTGGTAATGCATCCGCTGTATAGTCCTGACCTTACACCTTCAGATTTCCACCTGTTTCGGTCTCTTCAGAATTCTTTAGGCAGTGTCAGGTTAACATCACGAGAGGACTGCCAAAACTACTTGTCGCGGTTTTTTGATTTCAGAAACCCCAAAATTTCTATAGCAATGGGATTATGTCCCTACCTACCTATGCCTAATTTATGCAAAGGAAGAAAATAAATTCCAAAAACTTTATAATGATGATAGTACTTCTAGAAAAAGAGGTAGTATTTAGATTTTATTACAACGTTCTACATAGATACTAGTTTGCGAAAAGACTATTATTCCCGCAACCCACTTTTCCGCAAATTTCTCCCTATATCACATTTCAATTTGTATGTCCACTTAAACTAACTTTATAACATTACTATCAGCAGGTGGATCAACTGAATTCCAAACTTTTTTCTCCAAAAGTGACAGATACTCTACATTCATAGCTTTTTGCCACCAGAGGAGTTTGATAACTTTATTGCCTACACATATGTTTGTGGCTTCTCAAAAATTCTGGTCTACATACCTATTTTATAATCGCCATATTTCGTCGGCGGTGTACCACGTGTACTGCGCATGGATCGGCAGCTGACAGACTCCTCTGTACTAGTCGCCACTTCCCCTCCAACTATAGCGCCGCCGACGTCTCGCGTCGTTTTTTCTCTCTTCCGCCTTTCCTCAGCAGAAGACTCGGCATCAGTAGAGGCCTGCTCTACCTCACTGTTGTTGCAGCAGTCATCGCCAGACTCACCATCTGTTAATTCATATAAAAATCATGTGATTTATTTATATTATATAAGACGAGAATTACGATATTCATCAATGTCAGCACATTTATTTTCAATAAAAAGTACATTAGGAATGTGCTTTTTACTATACAGAATAACCTTCCTTGGATTTATTTAATGGTTCTATAAATCGGTAACGCTGAATAACCGACAAAAATGCACAACTTTCTCTTAGCGTTCAATTTATTATGTAGACTAGACTGCGGGATTAATGAATAGGCAATGCATCCAAAAACAAAGGTTTCCTTTACAAATAGTGTGTCGGGACCACACTTCCTCAGTGTTGCTTCTGGTATTCAAATACATCTGCTGAGTACAATGCGGTAAGGTAAGCTGGTGAGCTGTTCCCTTCTTCTCTAGGAAACACTTAACACTGCCCCTATGGTAATTCAAAATCAAAACCAATGTTATCAAAACGCAGGCATTTTATATGTCACGCACTTACGTAATAATTATTTGATAAAGCAATCTTACACTTCACACATTTTCTTGAATAAATATCTAAAGTTTTGAAGAGAAAAATTATTAGTAGTAAGGGCGAGTAAGTACCTTGCATTTCCACAGCTGGAGTCTCTCATAGGGCTCCACACGTCACTATGGATGAGTTCCAAGGGTCGGCCAACACGTTTCGTAGATCTTTTCGGAGCCCGGGCCACAGGCTTTCCTTCCAGGCAGGCGCAAACTTGTTGAAATCTTCTTTGTCATCCTGAAATGAACATACCTTTAAGACAATGATACCCTAACCGTCTATGCCATAAATCAGTATTCATGTTAAGTATTATTAGACTTAACTAACTTTGCAATATTGACTTCCTGCGCTTGATGTAGGACAGTCATCGATTGCTCTTTTGCAAAACAAAACATTCATTCTATCAGTGACGTGCATAGAGGGTATGTAAAGTATATGCAAATGTTTATTTAATTTTCATTTTCATTAATTCTTCATTTTATATCATCTGCATACCCTGTACATAGCCTCAATGCACGCTACTGCATTCTATATACACCCACATAGATTAGCAGATATAACAGGCTGGTGTTGTATACTACAACTGTCATGGACAAAACACCCATCTACATTCATGATCACAACCATGCCTCTTTCACATAATTTAATAACAGAAAACAAATTTTGCAGACAACTACGGAACGTAAAAAACATTGTTTAAGGTTTTATCAAAGTTATTTATGCTGTTTACATGAATATCTGTAGAGCTCTCCAGTTTAGTCGCTCCATCATCACAAGTGATCATCCTTTTCCATCCATCACCACGGAAAGATCTGGAGCAGTCTTATTCCTAGCCAGGACTGCACGGACAATGTGATCAAAAGAGTTAGTGTTTAAAATTATACAACTTTAGGAAGTAACAGTTTCTACCCTTAGTAAAAGTTTGTTCACTGGCAATACAGTACAGCGTCGCTGGTACAGTTGCTTTCGAGTATTGTAGCAGTATACTTCAGTTAAATTGAATGTATATCCAAACCCTGTTTTAAAGCCTATAAACACTTCAACAGCCTAGACAGTAGATCTAAAAGGAACGTTTGTAAGTGGATAAAAATCAATACAGGATTTGCGACACTAAAACGATTGCAGTAAGAAGTTTTACTAAGACCGAAAGTTTTGTTTCGATACGCGAAATCGACTACGACTGCGAGCGTGCAAATGTGCTAAGGGTAAAAAGCCTTTCCCCATCAAATAAATAAATGAAAATATCATAATAATGTACTCAAGACTCCCCAGTAAACTGGTTAAAAGTAAAAGTCTTTTAAACTGTAATAAACCACATCCGAGCATGTTCACATTGAAATTGCCTGGTCTCCCCGTCCTCCCGTGTCAAACGGATGGTAACCCCTTTAGACCCTGACCTATTACCCCCATCTCTCCCATCCCCCTTAATTCTTAAATCTAGACAGATTACGAGTCTTAGAATATCTACGTCGAGTTTGTAAACACTTATTTTTCTTCAGTTAAAGGCAAATCCGCGTAACTATTACGCACCAACGCCAACATTAATAATCAATCAAATCCAACATATTCATTAAAATTAATTTTGGTCAGAACATTTCAATTATAAGTATAGGTATTAAAGAAAATGTAGATAGAGCGAAAGTACAATCTCATGTTAAATGTTTTTAAGGAGAAGTAGAAAGCTTCTGAAATCCATTGGTTGATATTATAGTGTATTCTTAAATCTAAGTAAAAAAAAAAAAAAAAATGCATTGATAACCTCTTCCTTTATTTGAAGTCGGTTAGAACTATGAAAGAAGAAATAACCTACCCTACCCAGTAATGCGGAAGCCACTTAGGAAGAATAAGTTAAAAGTAGTTAATAATTAGTATATACAGTAGCGTGCATTGCATATATGCAAATAAGCAGTGCATACCCTACCCTCAGGGTCTTAAAGAGCCTTCAGATAGGACCATTAAAGTTTTGTAATTAAAAAAACACTAAGTAAAAAATATATGAAAGCGCCATCTAGTAATGAGCGGCCAAACTTCTAGGTCAATTGTCGCTAGACAGGCGTCAGCGCAACCAGCGCGCGCGAGGCGCATAGCGTACAAAATAAAATCTTTAGCGTATATCTCTAAAAGCGTATTTTAATTTTTAACCGTAAATGCTAAACATTTACCTTTTAAAACACGTAAAAATCTCATGTTATCTATTGCAGGGTAAATCAATTATTATGAATCACTCGACATATGACGCCCTCTACTGTTGCATAGAAATATCAAATAAAATAAGCACGCCCAAAGAAAGAATCGTTCTGCTAGATGTGTGCGTGCAAGTTAGTAGTGTGTGTCGTGTAATGTTATAATCGTGCGCTTGTACTTACAAGATTAGCATCGGTCTTGTGTGAACAGTTTCATTCATAAATTCTCTATTCTCTAATTACGTGTTTCATTTTTTCTATGAATAAAATGATTTGCTTGGTTTGTTATTGTTGTTAAAGGTCATTATTCTTTTTTTAGAATTAAAAACATTATTCACAAATGTAAATACCTTTTAGTGTCTTTTAAGAAAATTAAGGATCTAATATTATCGAATTAGTCTTTCGTTTTGAAAATAATCTATGAAACCAAACGCTGTCTCAATTTTGAAAAATGAATAATTTAGGTTTTCCAGGAATCATTGGAGAGTGAGAGAGTTAACAATAAATATGGTTTCTATTTATTGTTTACATATCAAAATAAAATAGCGTTCGTACCCATACTTACAAAAAATTAAAGACATATTTTGACTAATTTCGATTGCAATATTATCATTAGCATATTCGATCGCCATTATTGTTTACCTTCGAACAATGCTGTATGGCGTTGGTGATAAATAAACGGTTCAAGTGCATAAATTCAGTAACTTATAAAAGTTTGAGCAGTGATAGTTTAATGTGTTAAGGTTAATTTATAGTTTATTCATTCATTTTATAATGAAAGCATATTCGTGCGGTCTTTGTTTGGGTTCAGTGTGCCTGGAAAAAGTACTTAGAGAAAACTTTAATTTCTATCCCTACTTATATCGTAAAATTAGAAATCATTCGCAAAGGAAGGAGTGTACCAATGTTACAAATATCCCAAAAAAAGGTGATAAAGTAACGCGTATATTTAATAATAAATATTACGAAAACTATTCTTGGCTAAGCGGCTTTGTACACACCAATCGATTAATTTGCTTTCCTTTTGTTTTATTGTCCAATATACGTAAAGTGTGGAATGATAAAGGATATTGTGATCTTAATAATTTTCATAAAAACGCTAAAAACATGATATGTTGGAAAAATATTATCATCATCAGTGTGCTTAGAAAATGCTGCCGAATGGTGTGTCATAATTTTGTGACGTAAATCAGGGTATGTACTTTTATTCAATTAGCAGTAGATAGACGATAGTATTAAATCAATCAAAAATATAACTTTCGTAAAGTAATTTGATTATAAACCGACATACCTATCTAAAATCTAAATTTTAATTTTACTTTATGTTTGTGTTGAACACCTTGTGCATACCCTGGGTCCAAGGGCTATGCACGCCACTGAGTATATACCTTCAAAGAAGATAGCGGGCGTGTAGTTGTCCTGCGTAGTAGTCATACATAGCGCATGCCACGGATCGACCGAACCGTGCACGTACGCGACCCGACCGGCGGGTATGTTTAAACCACCGAACTCTTCATTAGTCCACTCAGCACACGCGTTCACAAACACAGAGTCAAATCTGTAACGAAGAGAAAATAATATTAAAAATTGTTCAATGTACATACTTGTTTCAGTGTTTATTTTATAACTTAAGCTTATTTAAGCGATTATTTATGAACTATTTATGAAATTTATAGCTAATAAATCTAATAGGTTGGGGAAAAAGTCTTTTCGCATTATAGTATGTATGAACATGTAATAAAATCTCTTTGGCTATACTATTTGTATCTGGCTGGTTTTGGTATCAAATTAGGAAAATGTGTGAAGATGAGTGAATCTAATGAAGAAATTCCTTTTTACCTTTTAAAATTTTACTACAAAAAAGGTAAAAATGCAACGCAAGCCGCGAAAAAAATTTGGGTTTAGCGTTTTCAATCCGGAAATTTTGATGTCAAAGATGCACCTCGCTCTGGTTAGGAGGAGCCCTATGACGGATATAATGGATGCCATTTTTGAAAAAGTGGACCAAGATGGGCAAATCAGTAGGTACAATGTAGCTGAAGAACTGGGAATTGACCACAAAACCATTTTTGACGGAGCTGATAAGAAGTGGATCATGACCGAACCATTTTTGAACTGGTGATGAGAAGTGGATCATGTACGACAAGAAAGTGCGAAAAAGGTCACGGTCAAAGGCCGATCAGGCTTCACAGACTGTGGCGAAACCCGGGTTAACTCGCAACAAGGTGACGCTGTGTGTGTAGTAGTAGGATTGGAAGGGCATTATTCATTATAAGCTGTTACCACCAGGCAGGATCATCAATTCTGAATTCTACTGCGAACAACTGATGAGATTAAAGCAAGAAGTTTAGAGAAAGCGGCCGGAATTAATCAACAGAAGAGGTGTGGTTTTTCATCATGATAACGCTAGACCTAACACATCTTTAGCCACTCAGCTAAAATTAAGATAGTTTGGCTGGGAGGTGGTAATGCATCCGCTGTATAGTCCTGACCTTACACCTTCAGATTTCCACCTGTTTCGGTCTCTTCAGAATTCTTTAGGCAGTGTCAGGTTAACATCACGAGAGGACTGCCAAAACTACTTGTCGCGGTTTTTTGATTTCAGAAACCCCAAAATTTCTATAGCAATGGGATTATGTCCCTACCTACCTATGCCTAATTTATGCAAAGGAAGAAAATAAATTCCAAAAACTTTTTAATGATGATAGTACTTCTAGAAAAAGAGGTAGTATTTAGATTTTATTACAACGTTCTACATAGATACTAGTTTGCGAAAAGACTATTATTCCCGCAAATTTCTCCCTATATCACATTTCAATTTGTATGTCCACTTAAACTAACTTTATAACATTACTATCAGCAGGTGGATCAACTGAATTCCAAACTTTTTTCTCCAAAAGTGACAGATACTCTACATTCATAGCTTTTTGCCACCAGAGGAGTTTGATAACTTTATTGCCTACACATATGTTTGTGGCTTCTCAAAAATTCTGGTCTACATACCTATTTTATAATCGCCATATTTCGTCGGCGGTGTACCACGTGTACTGCGCATGGATCGGCAGCTGACAGACTCCTCTGTACTAGTCGCCACTTCCCCTCCAACTATAGCGCCGCCGACGTCTCGCGTCGTTTTTTCTCTCTTCCGCCTTTCCTCAGCAGAAGACTCGGCATCAGTAGAGGCCTGCTCTACCTCACTGTTGTTGCAGCAGTCATCGCCAGACTCACCATCTGTTAATTCATATAAAAATCATGTGATTTATTTATATTATATAAGACGAGAATTACGATATTCATCAATGTCAGCACATTTATTTTCAATAAAAAGTACATTAGGAATGTGCTTTTTACTATACAGAATAACCTTCCTTGGATTTATTTAATGGTTCTATAAATCGGTAACGCTGAATAACCGACAAAAATGCACAACTTTCTCTTAGCGTTCAATTTATTATGTAGACTAGACTGCGGGATTAATGAATAGGCAATGCATCCAAAAACAAAGGTTTCCTTTACAAATAGTGTGTCGGGACCACACTTCCTCAGTGTTGCTTCTGGTATTCAAATACATCTGCTGAGTACAATGCGGTAAGGTAAGCTGGTGAGCTGTTCCCTTCTTCTCTAGGAAACACTTAACACTGCCCCTATGGTAATTCAAAATCAAAACCAATGTTATCAAAACGCAGGCATTTTATATGTTACGCACTTACGTAATAATTATTTGATAAAGCAATCTTACACTTCACACATTTTCTTGAATAAATATCTAAAGTTTTGAAGAGAAAAATTATTAGTAGTAAGGGCGAGTAAGTACCTTGCATTTCCACAGCTGGAGTCTCTCATAGGGCTCCACACGTCACTATGGATGAGTTCCAAGGGTCGGCCAACACGTTTCGTAGATCTTTTCGGAGCCCGGGCCACAGGCTTTCCTTCCAGGCAGGCGCAAACTTGTTGAAATCTTCTTTGTCATCCTGAAATGAACATACCTTTAAGACAATGATACCCTAACCGTCTATGCCATAAATCAGTATTCATGTTAAGTATTATTAGACTTAACTAACTTTGCAATATTGACTTCCTGCGCTTGATGTAGGACAGTCATCGATTGCTCTTTTGCAAAACAAAACATTCATTCTATCAGTGACGTGCATAGAGGGTATGTAAAGTATATGCAAATGTTTATTTAATTTTCATTTTCATTAATTCTTCATTTTATATCATCTGCATACCCTGTACATAGCCTCAATGCACGCTACTGCATTCTATATACACCCACATAGATTAGCAGATATAACAGGCTGGTGTTGTATACTACAACTGTCATGGACAAAACACCCATCTACATTCATGATCACAACCATGCCTCTTTCACATAATTTAATAACAGAAAACAAATTTTGCAGACAACTACGGAACGTAAAAAACATTGTTTAAGGTTTTATCAAAGTTATTTATGCTGTTTACATGAATATCTGTAGAGCTCTCCAGTTTAGTCGCTCCATCATCACAAGTGATCATCCTTTTCCATCCATCACCACGGAAAGATCTGGAGCAGTCTTATTCCTAGCCAGGACTGCACGGACAATGTGATCAAAAGAGTTAGTGTTTAAAATTATACAACTTTAGGAAGTAACAGTTTCTACCCTTAGTAAAAGTTTGTTCACTGGCAATACAGTACAGCGTCGCTGGTACAGTTGCTTTCGAGTATTGTAGCAGTATACTTCAGTTAAATTGAATGTATATCCAAACCCTGTTTTAAAGCCTATAAACACTTCAACAGCCTAGACAGTAGATCTAAAAGGAACGTTTGTAAGTGGATAAAAATCAATACAGGATTTGCGACACTAAAACGATTGCAGTAAGAAGTTTTACTAAGACCGAAAGTTTTGTTTCGATACGCGAAATCGACTACGACTGCGAGCGTGCAAATGTGCTAAGGGTAAAAAGTCTTTCCCCATCAAATAAATAAATGAAAATATCATAATAATGTACTCAAGACTCCCCAGTAAACTGGTTAAAAGTAAAAGTCTTTTAAACTGTAATAAACCACATCCGAGCATGTTCACATTGAAATTGCCTGGTCTCCCCGTCCTCCCGTGTCAAACGGATGGTAACCCCTTTAGACCCTGACCTATTACCCCCATCTCTCCCATCCCCCTTAATTCTTAAATCTAGACAGATTACGAGTCTTAGAATATCTACGTCGAGTTTGTAAACACTTATTTTTCTTCAGTTAAAGGCAAATCCGCGTAACTATTACGCACCAACGCCAACATTAATAATCAATCAAATCCAACATATTCATTAAAATTAATTTTGGTCAGAACATTTCAATTATAAGTATAGGTATTAAAGAAAATGTAGATAGAGCGAAAGTACAATCTCATGTTAAATGTTTTTAAGGAGAAGTAGAAAGCTTCTGAAATCCATTGGTTGATATTATAGTGTATTCTTAAATCTAAGTAAAAAAAAAAAAAAAAAAAAATGCATTGATAACCTCTTCCTTTATTTGAAGTCGGTTAGAACTATGAAAGAAGAAATAACCTACCCTACCCAGTAATGCGGAAGCCACTTAGGAAGAATAAGTTAAAAGTAGTTAATAATTAGTATATACAGTGGCGTGCATTGCATATATGCAAATAAGCAGTGCATACCCTACCCTCAGGGTCTTAAAGAGCCTTCAGATAGGACCATTAAAGTTTTGTAATTAAAAAAACACTAAGTAAAAAATATATGAAAGCGCCATCTAGTAATGAGCGGCCAAACTTCTAGGTCAATTGTCGCTAGACAGGCGACAGCGCAACCAGCGCGCGCGAGGCGCATAGCGTACAAAATAAAATCTTTAGCGTATATCTCTAAAAGCGTATTTTAATTTTTAACCGTAAATGCTAAACATTTACCTTTTAAAACACGTAAAAATCTCATGTTATCTATTGCAGGGTAAATCAATTATTATGAATCACTCGACATATGACGCCCTCTACTGTTGCATAGAAATATCAAATAAAATAAGCACGCCCAAAGAAAGAATCGTTCTGCTAGATGTGTGCGTGCAAGTTAGTAGTGTGTGTCGTGTAATGTTATAATCGTGCGCTTGTACTTACAAGATTAGCATCGGTCTTGTGTGAACAGTTTCATTCATAAATTCTCTATTCTCTAATTACGTGTTTCATTTTTTCTATGAATAAAATGATTTGCTTGGTTTGTTATTGTTGTTAAAGGTCATTATTCTTTTTTTAGAATTAAAAACATTATTCACAAATGTAAATACCTTTTAGTGTCTTTTAAGAAAATTAAGGATCTAATATTATCGAATTAGTCTTTCGTTTTGAAAATAATCTATGAAACCAAACGCTGTCTCAATTTTGAAAAATGAATAATTTAGGTTTTCCAGGAATCATTGGAGAGTGAGAGAGTTAACAATAAATATGGTTTCTATTTATTGTTTACATATCAAAATAAAATAGCGTTCGTACCCATACTTACAAAAAATTAAAGACATATTTTGACTAATTTCGATTGCAATATTATCATTAGCATATTCGATCGCCATTATTGTTTACCTTCGAACAATGCTGTATGGCGTTGGTGATAAATAAACGGTTCAAGTGCATAAATTCAGTAACTTATAAAAGTTTGAGCAGTGATAGTTTAATGTGTTAAGGTTAATTTATAGTTTATTCATTCATTTTATAATGAAAGCATATTCGTGCGGTCTTTGTTTGGGTTCAGTGTGCCTGGAAAAAGTACTTAGAGAAAACTTTAATTTCTATCCCTACTTATATCGTAAAATTAGAAATCATTCGCAAAGGAAGGAGTGTACCAATGTTACAAATATCCCAAAAAAAGGTGATAAAGTAACGCGTATATTTAATAATAAATATTACGAAAACTATTCTTGGCTAAGCGGCTTTGTACACACCAATCGATTAATTTGCTTTCCTTTTGTTTTATTGTCCAATATACGTAAAGTGTGGAATGATAAAGGATATTGTGATCTTAATAATTTTCATAAAAACGCTAAAAACATGATATGTTGGAAAAATATTATCATCATCAGTGTGCTTAGAAAATGCTGCCGAATGGTGTGTCATAATTTTGTGACGTAAATCAGGGTATGTACTTTTATTCAATTAGCAGTAGATAGACGATAGTATTAAATCAATCAAAAATATAACTTTCGTAAAGTAATTTGATTATAAACCGACATACCTATCTAAAATCTAAATTTTAATTTTACTTTATGTTTGTGTTGAACACCTTGTGCATACCCTGGGTCCAAGGGCTATGCACGCCACTGAGTATATACCTTCAAAGAAGATAGCGGGCGTGTAGTTGTCCTGCGTAGTAGTCATACATAGCGCATGCCACGGATCGACCGAACCGTGCACGTACGCGACCCGACCGGCGGGTATGTTTAAACCACCGAACTCTTCATTAGTCCACTCAGCACACGCGTTCACAAACACAGAGTCAAATCTGTAACGAAGAGAAAATAATATTAAAAATTGTTCAATGTACATACTTGTTTCAGTGTTTATTTTATAACTTAAGCTTATTTAAGCGATTATTTATGAACTATTTATGAAATTTATAGCTAATAAATCTAATAGGTTGGGGAAAAAGTCTTTTCGCATTATAGTATGTATGAACATGTAATAAAATCTCTTTGGCTATACTATTTGTATCTGGCTGGTTTTGGTATCAAATTAGGAAAATGTGTGAAGATGAGTGAATCTAATGAAGAAATTCCTTTTTACCTTTTAAAATTTTACTACAAAAAAGGTAAAAATGCAACGCAAGCCGCGAAAAAAATTTGGGTTTAGCGTTTTCAATCCGGAAATTTTGATGTCAAAGATGCACCTCGCTCTGGTTAGGAGGAGCCCTATGACGGATATAATGGATGCCATTTTTGAAAAAGTGGACCAAGATGGGCAAATCAGTAGGTACAATGTAGCTGAAGAACTGGGAATTGACCACAAAACCATTTTTGACGGAGCTGATAAGAAGTGGATCATGACCGAACCATTTTTGAACTGGTGATGAGAAGTGGATCATGTACGACAAGAAAGTGCGAAAAAGGTCACGGTCAAAGGCCGATCAGGCTTCACAGACTGTGGCGAAACCCGGGTTAACTCGCAACAAGGTGACGCTGTGTGTGTAGTAGTAGGATTGGAAGGGCATTATTCATTATAAGCTGTTACCACCAGGCAGGATCATCAATTCTGAATTCTACTGCGAACAACTGATGAGATTAAAGCAAGAAGTTTAGAGAAAGCGGCCGGAATTAATCAACAGAAGAGGTGTGGTTTTTCATCATGATAACGCTAGACCTAACACATCTTTAGCCACTCAGCTAAAATTAAGATAGTTTGGCTGGGAGGTGGTAATGCATCCGCTGTATAGTCCTGACCTTACACCTTCAGATTTCCACCTGTTTCGGTCTCTTCAGAATTCTTTAGGCAGTGTCAGGTTAACATCACGAGAGGACTGCCAAAACTACTTGTCGCGGTTTTTTGATTTCAGAAACCCCAAAATTTCTATAGCAATGGGATTATGTCCCTACCTACCTATGCCTAATTTATGCAAAGGAAGAAAATAAATTCCAAAAACTTTTTAATGATGATAGTACTTCTAGAAAAAGAGGTAGTATTTAGGTTTTATTACAACGTTCTACATAGATACTAGTTTGCGAAAAGACTATTATTCCCGCAAATTTCTCCCTATATCACATTTCAATTTGTATGTCCACTTAAACTAACTTTATAACATTACTATCAGCAGGTGGATCAACTGAATTCCAAACTTTTTTCTCCAAAAGTGACAGATACTCTACATTCATAGCTTTTTGCCACCAGAGGAGTTTGATAACTTTATTGCCTACACATATGTTTGTGGCTTCTCAAAAATTCTGGTCTACATACCTATTTTATAATCGCCATATTTCGTCGGCGGTGTACCACGTGTACTGCGCATGGATCGGCAGCTGACAGACTCCTCTGTACTAGTCGCCACTTCCCCTCCAATTATAGCGCCGCCGACGTCTCGCGTCGTTTTTTCTCTCTTCCGCCTTTCCTCAGCAGAAGACTCGGCATCAGTAGAGGCCTGCTCTACCTCACTGTTGTTGCAGCAGTCATCGCCAGACTCACCATCTGTTAATTCATATAAAAATCATGTGATTTATTTATATTATATAAGACGAGAATTACGATATTCATCAATGTCAGCACATTTATTTTCAATAAAAAGTACATTAGGAATGTGCTTTTTACTATACAGAATAACCTTCCTTGGATTTATTTAATGGTTCTATAAATCGGTAACGCTGAATAACCGACAAAAATGCACAACTTTCTCTTAGCGTTCAATTTATTATGTAGACTAGACTGCGGGATTAATGAATAGGCAATGCATCCAAAAACAAAGGTTTCCTTTACAAATAGTGTGTCGGGACCACACTTCCTCAGTGTTGCTTCTGGTATTCAAATACATCTGCTGAGTACAATGCGGTAAGGTAAGCTGGTGAGCTGTTCCCTTCTTCTCTAGGAAACACTTAACACTGCCCCTATGGTAATTCAAAATCAAAACCAATGTTATCAAAACGCAGGCATTTTATATGTTACGCACTTACGTAATAATTATTTGATAAAGCAATCTTACACTTCACACATTTTCTTGAATAAATATCTAAAGTTTTGAAGAGAAAAATTATTAGTAGTAAGGGCGAGTAAGTACCTTGCATTTCCACAGCTGGAGTCTCTCATAGGGCTCCACACGTCACTATGGATGAGTTCCAAGGGTCGGCCAACACGTTTCGTAGATCTTTTCGGAGCCCGGGCCACAGGCTTTCCTTCCAGGCAGGCGCAAACTTGTTGAAATCTTCTTTGTCATCCTGAAATGAACATACCTTTAAGACAATGATACCCTAACCGTCTATGCCATAAATCAGTATTCATGTTAAGTATTATTAGACTTAACTAACTTTGCAATATTGACTTCCTGCGCTTGATGTAGGACAGTCATCGATTGCTCTTTTGCAAAACAAAACATTCATTCTATCAGTGACGTGCATAGAGGGTATGTAAAGTATATGCAAATGTTTATTTAATTTTCATTTTCATTAATTCTTCATTTTATATCATCTGCATACCCTGTACATAGCCTCAATGCACGCTACTGCATTCTATATACACCCACATAGATTAGCAGATATAACAGGCTGGTGTTGTATACTACAACTGTCATGGACAAAACACCCATCTACATTCATGATCACAACCATGCCTCTTTCACATAATTTAATAACAGAAAACAAATTTTGCAGACAACTACGGAACGTAAAAAACATTGTTTAAGGTTTTATCAAAGTTATTTATGCTGTTTACATGAATATCTGTAGAGCTCTCCAGTTTAGTCGCTCCATCATCACAAGTGATCATCCTTTTCCATCCATCACCACGGAAAGATCTGGAGCAGTCTTATTCCTAGCCAGGACTGCACGGACAATGTGATCAAAAGAGTTAGTGTTTAAAATTATACAACTTTAGGAAGTAACAGTTTCTACCCTTAGTAAAAGTTTGTTCACTGGCAATACAGTACAGCGTCGCTGGTACAGTTGCTTTCGAGTATTGTAGCAGTATACTTCAGTTAAATTGAATGTATATCCAAACCCTGTTTTAAAGCCTATAAACACTTCAACAGCCTAGACAGTAGATCTAAAAGGAACGTTTGTAAGTGGATAAAAATCAATACAGGATTTGCGACACTAAAACGATTGCAGTAAGAAGTTTTACTAAGACCGAAAGTTTTGTTTCGATACGCGAAATCGACTACGACTGCGAGCGTGCAAATGTGCTAAGGGTAAAAAGTCTTTCCCCATCAAATAAATAAATGAAAATATCATAATAATGTACTCAAGACTCCCCAGTAAACTGGTTAAAAGTAAAAGTCTTTTAAACTGTAATAAACCACATCCGAGCATGTTCACATTGAAATTGCCTGGTCTCCCCGTCCTCCCGTGTCAAACGGATGGTAACCCCTTTAGACCCTGACCTATTACCCCCATCTCTCCCATCCCCCTTAATTCTTAAATCTAGACAGATTACGAGTCTTAGAATATCTACGTCGAGTTTGTAAACACTTATTTTTCTTCAGTTAAAGGCAAATCCGCGTAACTATTACGCACCAACGCCAACATTAATAATCAATCAAATCCAACATATTCATTAAAATTAATTTTGGTCAGAACATTTCAATTATAAGTATAGGTATTAAAGAAAATGTAGATAGAGCGAAAGTACAATCTCATGTTAAATGTTTTTAAGGAGAAGTAGAAAGCTTCTGAAATCCATTGGTTGATATTATAGTGTATTCTTAAATCTAAGTAAAAAAAAAAAAAAAAAAAAATGCATTGATAACCTCTTCCTTTATTTGAAGTCGGTTAGAACTATGAAAGAAGAAATAACCTACCCTACCCAGTAATGCGGAAGCCACTTAGGAAGAATAAGTTAAAAGTAGTTAATAATTAGTATATACAGTGGCGTGCATTGCATATATGCAAATAAGCAGTGCATACCCTACCCTCAGGGTCTTAAAGAGCCTTCAGATAGGACCATTAAAGTTTTGTAATTAAAAAAACACTAAGTAAAAAATATATGAAAGCGCCATCTAGTAATGAGCGGCCAAACTTCTAGGTCAATTGTCGCTAGACAGGCGACAGCGCAACCAGCGCGCGCGAGGCGCATAGCGTACAAAATAAAATCTTTAGCGTATATCTCTAAAAGCGTATTTTAATTTTTAACCGTAAATGCTAAACATTTACCTTTTAAAACACGTAAAAATCTCATGTTATCTATTGCAGGGTAAATCAATTATTATGAATCACTCGACATATGACGCCCTCTACTGTTGCATAGAAATATCAAATAAAATAAGCACGCCCAAAGAAAGAATCGTTCTGCTAGATGTGTGCGTGCAAGTTAGTAGTGTGTGTCGTGTAATGTTATAATCGTGCGCTTGTACTTACAAGATTAGCATCGGTCTTGTGTGAACAGTTTCATTCATAAATTCTCTATTCTCTAATTACGTGTTTCATTTTTTCTATGAATAAAATGATTTGCTTGGTTTGTTATTGTTGTTAAAGGTCATTATTCTTTTTTTAGAATTAAAAACATTATTCACAAATGTAAATACCTTTTAGTGTCTTTTAAGAAAATTAAGGATCTAATATTATCGAATTAGTCTTTCGTTTTGAAAATAATCTATGAAACCAAACGCTGTCTCAATTTTGAAAAATGAATAATTTAGGTTTTCCAGGAATCATTGGAGAGTGAGAGAGTTAACAATAAATATGGTTTCTATTTATTGTTTACATATCAAAATAAAATAGCGTTCGTACCCATACTTACAAAAAATTAAAGACATATTTTGACTAATTTCGATTGCAATATTATCATTAGCATATTCGATCGCCATTATTGTTTACCTTCGAACAATGCTGTATGGCGTTGGTGATAAATAAACGGTTCAAGTGCATAAATTCAGTAACTTATAAAAGTTTGAGCAGTGATAGTTTAATGTGTTAAGGTTAATTTATAGTTTATTCATTCATTTTATAATGAAAGCATATTCGTGCGGTCTTTGTTTGGGTTCAGTGTGCCTGGAAAAAGTACTTAGAGAAAACTTTAATTTCTATCCCTACTTATATCGTAAAATTAGAAATCATTCGCAAAGGAAGGAGTGTACCAATGTTACAAATATCCCAAAAAAAGGTGATAAAGTAACGCGTATATTTAATAATAAATATTACGAAAACTATTCTTGGCTAAGCGGCTTTGTACACACCAATCGATTAATTTGCTTTCCTTTTGTTTTATTGTCCAATATACGTAAAGTGTGGAATGATAAAGGATATTGTGATCTTAATAATTTTCATAAAAACGCTAAAAACATGATATGTTGGAAAAATATTATCATCATCAGTGTGCTTAGAAAATGCTGCCGAATGGTGTGTCATAATTTTGTGACGTAAATCAGGGTATGTACTTTTATTCAATTAGCAGTAGATAGACGATAGTATTAAATCAATCAAAAATATAACTTTCGTAAAGTAATTTGATTATAAACCGACATACCTATCTAAAATCTAAATTTTAATTTTACTTTATGTTTGTGTTGAACACCTTGTGCATACCCTGGGTCCAAGGGCTATGCACGCCACTGAGTATATACCTTCAAAGAAGATAGCGGGCGTGTAGTTGTCCTGCGTAGTAGTCATACATAGCGCATGCCACGGATCGACCGAACCGTGCACGTACGCGACCCGACCGGCGGGTATGTTTAAACCACCGAACTCTTCATTAGTCCACTCAGCACACGCGTTCACAAACACAGAGTCAAATCTGTAACGAAGAGAAAATAATATTAAAAATTGTTCAATGTACATACTTGTTTCAGTGTTTATTTTATAACTTAAGCTTATTTAAGCGATTATTTATGAACTATTTATGAAATTTATAGCTAATAAATCTAATAGGTTGGGGAAAAAGTCTTTTCGCATTATAGTATGTATGAACATGTAATAAAATCTCTTTGGCTATACTATTTGTATCTGGCTGGTTTTGGTATCAAATTAGGAAAATGTGTGAAGATGAGTGAATCTAATGAAGAAATTCCTTTTTACCTTTTAAAATTTTACTACAAAAAAGGTAAAAATGCAACGCAAGCCGCGAAAAAAATTTGGGTTTAGCGTTTTCAATCCGGAAATTTTGATGTCAAAGATGCACCTCGCTCTGGTTAGGAGGAGCCCTATGACGGATATAATGGATGCCATTTTTGAAAAAGTGGACCAAGATGGGCAAATCAGTAGGTACAATGTAGCTGAAGAACTGGGAATTGACCACAAAACCATTTTTGACGGAGCTGATAAGAAGTGGATCATGACCGAACCATTTTTGAACTGGTGATGAGAAGTGGATCATGTACGACAAGAAAGTGCGAAAAAGGTCACGGTCAAAGGCCGATCAGGCTTCACAGACTGTGGCGAAACCCGGGTTAACTCGCAACAAGGTGACGCTGTGTGTGTAGTAGTAGGATTGGAAGGGCATTATTCATTATAAGCTGTTACCACCAGGCAGGACCATCAATTCTGAATTCTACTGCGAACAACTGATGAGATTAAAGCAAGAAGTTTAGAGAAAGCGGCCGGAATTAATCAACAGAAGAGGTGTGGTTTTTCATCATGATAACGCTAGACCTAACACATCTTTAGCCACTCAGCTAAAATTAAGATAGTTTGGCTGGGAGGTGGTAATGCATCCGCTGTATAGTCCTGACCTTACACCTTCAGATTTCCACCTGTTTCGGTCTCTTCAGAATTCTTTAGGCAGTGTCAGGTTAACATCACGAGAGGACTGCCTAAACTACTTGTCGCGGTTTTTTGATTTCAGAAACCCCAAAATTTCTATAGCAATGGGATTATGTCCCTACCTACCTATGCCTAATTTATGCAAAGGAAGAAAATAAATTCCAAAAACTTTTTAATGCTGATAGTACTTCTAGAAAAAGAGGTAGTATTTAGATTTTATTACAACGTTCTACATAGATACTAGTTTGCGAAAAGACTATTATTCCCGCAAATTTCTCCCTATATCACATTTCAATTTGTATGTCCACTTAAACTAACTTTATAACATTACTATCAGCAGGTGGATCAACTGAATTCCAAACTTTTTTCTCCAAAAGTGACAGATACTCTACATTCATAGCTTTTTGCCACCAGAGGAGTTTGATAACTTTATTGCCTACACATATGTTTGTGGCTTCTCAAAAATTCTGGTCTACATACCTATTTTATAATCGCCATATTTCGTCGGCGGTGTACCACGTGTACTGCGCATGGATCGGCAGCTGACAGACTCCTCTGTACTAGTCGCCACTTCCCCTCCAACTATAGCGCCGCCGACGTCTCGCGTCGTTTTTTCTCTCTTCCGCCTTTCCTCAGCAGAAGACTCGGCATCAGTAGAGGCCTGCTCTACCTCACTGTTGTTGCAGCAGTCATCGCCAGACTCACCATCTGTTAATTCATATAAAAATCATGTGATTTATTTATATTATATAAGACGAGAATTACGATATTCATCAATGTCAGCACATTTATTTTCAATAAAAAGTACATTAGGAATGTGCTTTTTACTATACAGAATAACCTTCCTTGGATTTATTTAATGGTTCTATAAATCGGTAACGCTGAATAACCGACAAAAATGCACAACTTTCTCTTAGCGTTCAATTTATTATGTAGACTAGACTGCGGGATTAATGAATAGGCAATGCATCCAAAAACAAAGGTTTCCTTTACAAATAGTGTGTCGGGACCACACTTCCTCAGTGTTGCTTCTGGTATTCAAATACATCTGCTGAGTACAATGCGGTAAGGTAAGCTGGTGAGCTGTTCCCTTCTTCTCTAGGAAACACTTAACACTGCCCCTATGGTAATTCAAAATCAAAACCAATGTTATCAAAACGCAGGCATTTTATATGTTACGCACTTACGTAATAATTATTTGATAAAGCAATCTTACACTTCACACATTTTCTTGAATAAATATCTAAAGTTTTGAAGAGAAAAATTATTAGTAGTAAGGGCGAGTAAGTACCTTGCATTTCCACAGCTGGAGTCTCTCATAGGGCTCCACACGTCACTATGGATGAGTTCCAAGGGTCGGCCAACACGTTTCGTAGATCTTTTCGGAGCCCGGGCCACAGGCTTTCCTTCCAGGCAGGCGCAAACTTGTTGAAATCTTCTTTGTCATCCTGAAATGAACATACCTTTAAGACAATGATACCCTAACCGTCTATGCCATAAATCAGTATTCATGTTAAGTATTATTAGACTTAACTAACTTTGCAATATTGACTTCCTGCGCTTGATGTAGGACAGTCATCGATTGCTCTTTTGCAAAACAAAACATTCATTCTATCAGTGACGTGCATAGAGGGTATGTAAAGTATATGCAAATGTTTATTTAATTTTCATTTTCATTAATTCTTCATTTTATATCATCTGCATACCCTGTACATAGCCTCAATGCACGCTACTGCATTCTATATACACCCACATAGATTAGCAGATATAACAGGCTGGTGTTGTATACTACAACTGTCATGGACAAAACACCCATCTACATTCATGATCACAACCATGCCACTTTCACATAATTTAATAACAGAAAACAAATTTTGCAGACAACTACGGAACGTAAAAAACATTGTTTAAGGTTTTATCAAAGTTATTTATGCTGTTTACATGAATATCTGTAGAGCTCTCCAGTTTAGTCGCTCCATCATCACAAGTGATCATCCTTTTCCATCCATCACCACGGAAAGATCTGGAGCAGTCTTATTCCTAGCCAGGACTGCACGGACAATGTGATCAAAAGAGTTAGTGTTTAAAATTATACAACTTTAGGAAGTAACAGTTTCTACCCTTAGTAAAAGTTTGTTCACTGGCAATACAGTACAGCGTCGCTGGTACAGTTGCTTTCGAGTATTGTAGCAGTATACTTCAGTTAAATTGAATGTATATCCAAACCCTGTTTTAAAGCCTATAAACACTTCAACAGCCTAGACAGTAGATCTAAAAGGAGAAGGAGGAAATTTAGTATGGAGATCAAATGCCAGATTGCGAGTTGAAGCTATAATTTAGTATGGAGATCAAATGCCAGATTGCGAGTTGAAGTTAGTGAAGATGACCAGCGAGCGAATTGATACAACTTCACGCGTGTTATTATTTGCGCTTCAACTAGTTGACACTTAACAGATTCATTATTATTGATTAATAACTAGTTAGCAGTTTATTGTTTTTTTTGAGTTGAATATTCTTACAAATTATAGTAAATATTGTTAAATATGAGCTCCAATTGTGTGCAAATTGTTTCTGTGGCGAAATCAAAAAATAATTGGCGAACAACAGGTAAATTTATTTTATTTAAAAATTGTTTGTTGGCTTTGCATATTTTTTTTCTAATGAAAAGAATGGTTGGAACGCGGCTGGTTACGACATAAATTACTAGTCATCATAAGAATTAAAGAGAGCAGAACTCAAAGAAACACTTGGGATTTCTATGATTACTTTTAATGTTGGCAAACATTGCATAGAAACTTCTTTATCATAATTCGCGTGCTAACTTAATCGTACCTAGTATTTTTCAAAGATTTGTTGATATTGTTTGTCATTTATCACAACAAGAATGGTGACTTAGAGATCATGACGAGTTAAATTTGTCCTTTAGGTAACTGGGCTTGCTAAAACTCAAAACCCTAGGCACGCCACTGAGTGTGGACCCTAGGGAATTTATGGCTCTTACATTTACTCCATCCATGTCACACACTGTTGCTACAACTATTAAATTGTTTAAGTAACATTCTGACAATACCTAAAATAAACAAAAATGTGATTAAATACATATAAAACAGGTATCTGCATAGAATAATACAAAGGTACTTTCCACCATCTGTTCCTCTGCTTATATCTTTAAAACAACTGGTTTCATCATTAGATCGAGTGATTTAAGAGGTAGGGTTATTATGTATAGGTTTAATATTATTTAAAGTTAATATGTTAAAATATTACAGTAATTGTTCAAGATATCTTTTAGAAGGTAATTGAAATTTTGCTGATCATACTTCTCACCCCTACTTCTACTGTATATGGAATAACTACAAAGTTTAGTAAAGGGAGCAGTTATGAAATATTAGTGTTTATCTACGCACCTCTTTAATAATTGCTTGAAGTCTATCAGCTGTTACCGATTCTCCTGAGAAATAGTGGGCTATTGGTTGCTTCCACCTTTTTCTTAATCCTACCAACATAAAAACCAATGCATGTGATGCTATTTGTTGGCTTCTACCTTGGGAACCATGATCCTGGTATCCTTCAATCTTGTCTGTTCTTGGATTATATAACATACGATTATTTTTCGAATTGCCATCTCGTCAAACATTAATGTACACAAATTATCAGTTTTTGACTGTGTTAGTGTAATTTCCTTTAAATTTGCCATAACTTTACTGTCAATTCCACAAGGTAAATTTACTTAATTTAAAAGACTTTTTAAAGTACCAGGGTTTGGCAAGCAAAACAATCTTCTGAGCAATCTATAGCATGCACTGGATTTTTTATACATAGCCAGTGCTATGATTTTTTCATTTAGAGTCCAGCAACGACCATTTAATTTTCTAGGTGTATTAACCATTTGGCTTTGTAAAAGCACACCAAATGCAGGTTTTAAATTTTCATTTAATTTTTCTAAGTACTCACTCTTTGAGAGAGAGTCTAATAGCAATTTTCTACTTGCTGCAGAATTTTTGCCTTTTTTGTGTTCTTCAAATTGACAGGTTGAGTCACAAAAGTAATCTGGAATACAGAAATATCCATTTAATTTATATTACAGTTTGTATATTTTACTTTGTTTAGCAATTACAAATCACTTGCGTTGATGGTGAAGAGTAACATTGTGATGGAACCCACATGCCTGAAAGTTGCATGCATGATGATGTCGGTGAAGATTATGAAAAAACATTGTTATGAAGCATAACAGAACATCCAAACTAATAATAATAAAAATACAAATACAAGGTTATTTGGTTGTTACACTTTCACACTCACTGTTCAAGTGATCATCATGAAAATTTTGAATGCAAATTGTCACAAATGAAGAAAACAAGATTTCTTCCAGTAGAAAAAAAACCTGAATTTTATTTTTTATTTATTTATTTTATTTATTTATTTTTTTATTACACAAACTACTAAAATTATTAATCTTCGCATCCTGAAACTCACATGAGTTTATTTGGACGCTGCACATTCCTCTAAAATCTCATAAGTTTATAAGTTTATCATATATTAACCATTAAATAGCAATACAGTATACAGCAGGTAGTACACTAATAAAAAATAATATACATTTATCTATTTGAATGTGAGTGAAGCTGCGGGCAAAACTATTCATAGTAATGCAATCACTAACCCGTCTGCCCAGCATGGTGATTATAGACATACCCTTCCCTCTTGAGGGCTTTGGTCTAGCAGTGTACTGTTTTAGTCTATAGATGATGCATGATACTTACGTCCAATTGCAGTGTTTGACCTTTTAGAGGCGAGTTAGGCAGATATTGTGTAAAAGATTGCGAAGACACTGAAGTTCTCTGAAATAAAAAATGCAGATAAAATTACAACCCTTTTTTAAAGGAAAATTTGTAAAATTAACAAAAAAGTGTTAAATATCATACCGCTGAATCTTCCATTTGTGACAATTCCGCTAATAATGGTGGGAACAACAAATTTGGAACAGCATTAGGATTTAACCTTTTCATCGTCTCATTCGTGAAGGCACTGCGATCAAAATGCTTACTACACAATAACTTATGGCTCTTGTGCAAGTCTTTCAACTCCACTTCAGCAATATTTTCAACTTTCAACCACTTTAGAAGTTAAAGAAATTAATGGTGTTTTTAGGAAATATTTTAGTTATTTAATAAAACGGCGAAGTTATAATTACATAAACTATATTACCTATCTTGCTAAATTAGATGCCTTTCCAGCTCTCGGGAAAGAATGAAAAGTAAGTGGGTCTTACGCAGCAGATACACCACACTTCACACACTTTCTATATTTATCTGCCATGTTTAACAACAATAGAATAGAGTCCTTCTTTCTCCACAATTACGAAACTCATATTTTTACCACTGCAGTACCCATAGATTGTACACTATACTAGAGAGTAGTACCAGACAATAGACTAATATTGTTTTTTAATTCCTCTCAGGACAGGCAAAGATTCATACAGCCATACATACATACCATACAGCCTCAGAATAGACTAAATACCAACGTACTGAAGTGTCAGTCGCATACAGGCTACAGCGCACTCAGCAGTTTCAAGTCAGATTGGTATTTATTTTTCAATAGGCTTGTTTATTTCGCATACTATCACAGTATTATGTCCTATGGGATCTTGCTGTGGGGAAAAGCTGCAGATATTGAAAGTATATTTATACTACAGAAAAGAGCCGTACGATCATTATATAAACTTGGATCACGCGAATCGCTTCGTGAAAAATTTAAACAAATAGGTATTCTTACAGTAGCTTCGCAATACATTTATAATAATATAGTCTTTGTGAGGCAAAATATTACTCTTTATAAATCAAAAGCTGAAATTAACAATCGACTTACCAGAAACGGTCATAAATTAGTGATATCTGCATATCGTCTGCGAAAGGTGCAGAACTCCTTTGTGGGGTTGAGTATACGCTTTTACAACATGATTCCTAAGGAAATTCTTGACCTACCAATGCATACATTTAAAAAATGTGTAAAAACGCATCTAGTACAGCTATACATTTGATGAATTCCTCAATGACAAGGTAGAATGGAAGCAGCCAGACTCGCTCTCATCTCCCGCAAAATAGCAAAATGATTGTAAATGTTGATGTTGGAAAAGAGCAACTACTGAGTTTCTTGCCGGCTCTTCTCGGTAGAATCTGCTTTCCGAACCGGTGGTAGAGTCACACAAACATACATACTTGACGTTTCAAAAGTGCTTATAAAGTAGGCCTACTTGAAATAAATGAATTTGAATTTGAATAAATAAAACTGCAAAATCTAGCGATCTGCCATGGCGGTTGAATCGCCGAATTCAAAATTACGACGTCACTTCTCTAGAAACAATAATTTCTTATATACCGCTTGAACTGTGAAAATCACTGCGTATATCAATTATTTTGAGATTTTTAAACTATCAGTTGCAGTTGCAAAGTTTTTTGTTATCAATACCAAAATCAATGATCTTTAGCTAGGGAACGGACTTTATCGGGGGTGTGGTTGGGTACTCTACCATTTTCTAAAAAACTTCTATACAATGCCATAGTTCGCAGTCATTTAGACTATGGGCTATTTGTATTAAACCCTATAAACAAATTGGCTTTCAACAAATTGATTAAAATTGAATTAAAATCTTTGAGACTCTACAAAATCTTACTTGGAGCAATGAAATCCTTGCTTGAAATTGTAAAAAGTGAAATATGTGTAAAATTCAAGTGCAAACCACAATCCTCGGTATTCACTAGGGAGTCTATAGCAATCCTTGAAAACATCCTTTTTGTAGAATCTCATAATATAAAGCAATCTTTTATATTGACTGACTCTTTAAATTAGTAATTATAAGTCTAGAGCCTGTACTCTTCAGTTAAATTCAACGGTTGAACTCATATTATTAACCTTTGACGCGCGCAGCGAGCCGCCTGGACGAGAAGCATGAGCGAAATAATTATTGTGTTAGTAAATCCTTCTGTAAAGGACCCATCTACCAAATTTCATAGGATCACTCATATTTTTACTCAACCAGGCTTCAGCATTATGCAATTTTTTTTTGTAATTAAGTCCAGCTGACTGTGCCCTTTAAAAAAAAACCAGTAGATAATCGAGGATGATCATAAGATATAATAAATATCTCTGATTGGATCATCATTGTCACAGTGTAGTGTAATAGTTTGCATCAATAAGTATACAAGCGTGACATACATTATATCATGGTATTTTCTTCTTTTGTTTTCTTCTAGTTGTATATTTATACGCTCTTTGGCAACACACAATGAGGATACATACGCCAGCATTAAACAATCTTTAGAACCTCTCTTTAGACTATTAACATTTGGTATTTTCTCGGTATTTCTAATTTAATCTATGGTTTTCATTGTCATTTCAAATTTGTCAATTGTCATTTTTCTGAGACTGGCTCTGCCGCTAAACAAGTTTCTTTAAATTAATTAAAATTAAATATATATGCGATAGCATCGCTAAAATGGCATCGTTGGACGCTCTAACACCGCATTTGTCCAAAATTAAAATACCGGCGCCCCAGCAGCTGGTTTACAAGGATGAGTGTGTGTTTCTTTTGACAATTCGGTGAGTTGCATTTTGTTTCTAACCTAATCATAAACTATCGTTATGCATTGATGGATTTCCAATTATAAACTAACATTCTAGCTTCTAATCCTTCTGTACATGTTCTAATACAGAATCATGTTAAAAGACTAAAATGCCCTCTCTATACTTAGAACAATTACTTCCTTATTTTTTTTTGACGCTAGATCGCCGCTGAACACATCTTAAAACTCAGTTTATTTACCCTAGAAACTCCTATGAGTTTGTCTACTATTTATTAGATTATACTTGTCTATACTTGAACTCATCCTGTATAGGATCCTAATATGAATGAATAAACATTAAAATGTTCAACTAAGGGACCATAAAAATATGTAGATATTTTATAAGATTACCTTTAATTTACTTGTATGTATTTCTCATACTTTTAATGTAGATACTTTT
Organism: Pararge aegeria; assembly: GCF_905163445.1. Lineage (NCBI taxonomy): Eukaryota > Metazoa > Arthropoda > Insecta > Lepidoptera > Nymphalidae > Pararge > Pararge aegeria. Next base: position 19,545 of record NW_024396989.1, on the reverse strand, counting down.
TTTTAATGTAAAATCTTTTGGCAGATTGATAACAAATTTTCTTTAACCTAGACAAAGAAGGGATGATTTAAGGCCTTGCTTACAGAACCCAAAACTCACCATTAGTGTAGAAAGGTTTTCAAAGTTTGAAATTGGCAAGTAGTGCAAAAATTTATTCTTAAAATAATAATATTTATCACTGTTACAGATTTACAGTAATCATTGTTTCATTAATTAGTGGTTAAGTTATGTTATTGTTCGCAAATAAATAAAATAAGGCTTCTTGTGTTTATTTATAGATCACATCTTTTCTTACCTGCCTTTATAGAAAAAATAAATTTTTACTTTATTCTTTAGTCTATAATATGTTTTAAAAATATATATTTTAGGTCTATTGCACATACTTGATATACTTTCTTATGTTATAATATACATATTAGCATCCGTTTGACACGGGAGGACGGGGAGACCAGGCAATTTCAATGTGAACATGCTCGGATGTGGTTTATTACAGTTTAAAAGACTTTTACTTTTAACCAGTTTACTGGGGAGTCTTGAGTACATTATTATGATATTTTCATTTATTTATTTGATGGGGAAAGACTTTTTACCCTTAGCACATTTGCACTCTCGCAGTCGTAGAACAAACTTTTACTAAGGGTAGAAACTGTTACTTCCTAAAGTTGTATAATTTTAAACACTAACTCTTTTGAGTGCAGTCGTGGCTAGGAATAAGACTGCTCCAGATCTTTCCGTGGTGATGGATGGAAAAGGATGATCACTTGTAATGATGGAGCGACTAAACTGGAGAGCTCTACAGATATTCATGTAAACAGCATAGATAAGTTTGATAAAAATGTTTAATACGTTCCGTAGTTGTCTGCAAAATTTGTTTTCTGTTATTAAATTATGTGAAAGTGGCATGGTTGTGATCATGAATGTAGATGGGTGTTTTGTCCATGACAGTTGTAGTATACAACACCAGCCTGTTATATCTGCTAATCTATGTGGGTGTATATAGAATGCAGTAGCGTGCATTGAGGCTATGTACAGGGTATGCAGATGATATAAAATGAAGAATTAATGAAAATGAAAATTAAATAAACATTTGCATATACTTTACATACCCTCTATGCACGTCACTGATAGAATGAATGTTTTGTTTTGCAAAAGAGCAATCGATGACTGTCCTACATCAAGCGCAGGAAGTCAATATTGCAAAGTTAGTTAAGTCTAATAATACTTAACATGAATACTGATTTATGGCATAGACGGTTAGGGTATCATTGTCTTAAAGGTATGTTCATTTCAGGATGACAAAGAAGATTTCAACAAGTTTGCGCCTGCCTGGAAGGAAAGCCTGTGGCCCGGGCTCCGAAAAGATCTACGAAACGTGTTGGCCGACCCTTGGAACTCATCCATAGTGACGTGTGGAGCCCTATGAGAGACTCCAGCTGTGGAAATGCAAGGTACTTACTCGCCCTTACTACTAATAATTTTTCTCTTCAAAACTTTAGATATTTATTCAAGAAAATGTGTGAAGTGTAAGATTGCTTTATCAAATAATTATTACGTAAGTGCGTAACATATAAAATGCCTGCGTTTTGATAACATTGGTTTTGATTTTGAATTACCATAGGGGCAGTGTTAAGTGTTTCCTAGAGAAGAAGGGAACAGCTCACCAGCTTACCTTACCGCATTGTACTCAGCAGATGTATTTGAATACCAGAACCAACACTGAGGAAGTGTGGTCCCGACACACTATTTGTAAAGGAAACCTTTGTTTTTGGATGCATTGCCTATTCATTAATCCCGCAGTCTAGTCTACATAATAAATTGAACGCTAAGAGAAAGTTGTGCATTTTTGTCGGTTTTTCAGCGTTACCGATTTATAGAACCATTAAATAAATCCAAGGAAGGTTATTCTGTATAGTAAAAAGCACATTCCTAATGTACTTTTTATTGAAAATAAATGTGCTGACATTGATGAATATCGTAATTCTCGTCTTATATAATATAAATAAATCACATGATTTTTATATGAATTAACAGATGGTGAGTCTGGCGATGACTGCTGCAACAACAGTGAGGTAGAGCAGGCCTCTACTGATGCCGAGTCTTCTGCTGAGGAAAGGCGGAAGAGAGAAAAAACGACGCGAGACGTCGGCGGCGCTATAGTTGGAGGGGAAGTGGCGACTAGTACAGAGGAGTCTGTCAGCTGCCGATCCATGCGCAGTACACGTGGTACACCGCCGACGAAATATGGCGATTATAAAATAGGTATGTAGACCAGAATTTTTGAGAAGCCACAAACATATGTGTAGGCAATAAAGTTATCAAACTCCTCTGGTGGCAAAAAGCTATGAATGTAGAGTATCTGTCACTTTTGGAGAAAAAAGTTTGGAATTCAGTTGATCCACCTGCTGATAGTAATGTTATAAAGTTAGTTTAAGTGGACATACAAATTGAAATGTGATATAGGGAGAAATTTGCGGAAAAGTGGGTTGCGGGAATAATAGTCTTTTCGCAAACTAGTATCTATGTAGAACGTTGTAATAAAATCTAAATACTACCTCTTTTTCTAGAAGTACTATCATCATTAAAAAGTTTTTGGAATTTATTTTCTTCCTTTGCATAAATTAGGCATAGGTAGGTAGGGACATAATCCCATTGCTATAGAAATTTTGGGGTTTCTGAAATCAAAAAACCGCGACAAGTAGTTTTGGCAGTCCTCTCGTGATGTTAACCTGACACTGCCTAAAGAATTCTGAAGAGACCGAAACAGTTGGAAATCTGAAGGTGTAAGGTCAGGACTATACAGCGGATGCATTACCACCTCCCAGCCAAACTATCTTAATTTTAGCTGAGTGGCTAAAGATGTGTTAGGTCTAGCGTTATCATGATGAAAAACCACACCTCTTCTGTTGATTAATTCCGGCCGCTTTCTCTAAACTTCTTGCTTTAATCTCATCAGTTGTTCGCAGTAGAATTCAGAATTGATGATCCTGCCTGGTGGTAACAGCTTATAATGAATAATGCCCTTCCAATCCTACTACTACACACACAGCGTCACCTTGTTGCGAGTTAACCCGGGTTTCGCCACAGTCTGTGAAGCCTGATCGGCCTTTGACCGTGACCTTTTTCGCACTTTCTTGTCGTACATAATCCACTTCTCATCACCAGTTCAAAAATGGTTCGGTCATGATCCACTTCTTATCAGCTCCGTCAAAAATGGTTTTGTGGTCAATTCCCAGTTCTTCAGCTACATTGTACCTACTGATTTGCCCATCTTGGTCCACTTTTTCAAAAATGGCATCCATTATATCCGTCATAGGGCTCCTCCTAACCAGAGCGAGGTGCATCTTTGACATCAAAATTTCCGGATTGAAAACGCTAAACCCAAATTTTTTTCGCGGCTTGCGTTGCATTTTTACCTTTTTTGTAGTAAAATTTTAAAAGGTAAAAAGGAATTTCTTCATTAGATTCACTCATCTTCACACATTTTCCTAATTTGATACCAAAACCAGCCAGATACAAATAGTATAGCCAAAGAGATTTTATTACATGTTCATACATACTATAATGCGAAAAGACTTTTTCCCCAACCTATTAGATTTATTAGCTATAAATTTCATAAATAGTTCATAAATAATCGCTTAAATAAGCTTAAGTTATAAAATAAACACTGAAACAAGTATGTACATTGAACAATTTTTAATATTATTTTCTCTTCGTTACAGATTTGACTCTGTGTTTGTGAACGCGTGTGCTGAGTGGACTAATGAAGAGTTCGGTGGTTTAAACATACCCGCCGGTCGGGTCGCGTACGTGCACGGTTCGGTCGATCCGTGGCATGCGCTATGTATGACTACTACGCAGGACAACTACACGCCCGCTATCTTCTTTGAAGGTATATACTCAGTGGCATTTTTGATTGATTTAATACTATCGTCTATCTACTGCTAATTGAATAAAAGTACATACCCTGATTTACGTCACAAAATTATGACACACCATTCGGCAGCATTTTCTAAGCACACTGATGATGATAATATTTTTCCAACATATCATGTTTTTAGCGTTTTTATGAAAATTATTAAGATCACAATATCCTTTATCATTCCACACTTTACGTATATTGGACAATAAAACAAAAGGAAAGCAAATTAATCGATTGGTGTGTACAAAGCCGCTTAGCCAAGAATAGTTTTCGTAATATTTATTATTAAATATACGCGTTACTTTATCACCTTTTTTTGGGATATTTGTAACATTGGTACACTCCTTCCTTTGCGAATGATTTCTAATTTTACGATATAAGTAGGGATAGAAATTAAAGTTTTCTCTAAGTACTTTTTCCAGGCACACTGAACCCAAACAAAGACCGCACGAATATGCTTTCATTATAAAATGAATGAATAAACTATAAATTAACCTTAACACATTAAACTATCACTGCTCAAACTTTTATAAGTTACTGAATTTATGCACTTGAACCGTTTATTTATCACCAACGCCATACAGCATTGTTCGAAGGTAAACAATAATGGCGATCGAATATGCTAATGATAATATTGCAATCGAAATTAGTCAAAATATGTCTTTAATTTTTTGTAAGTATGGGTACGAACGCTATTTTATTTTGATATGTAAACAATAAATAGAAACCATATTTATTGTTAACTCTCTCACTCTCCAATGATTCCTGGAAAACCTAAATTATTCATTTTTCAAAATTGAGACAGCGTTTGGTTTCATAGATTATTTTCAAAACGAAAGACTAATTCGATAATATTAGATCCTTAATTTTCTTAAAAGACACTAAAAGGTATTTACATTTGTGAATAATGTTTTTAATTCTAAAAAAAGAATAATGACCTTTAACAACAATAACAAACCAAGCAAATCATTTTATTCATAGAAAAAATGAAACACGTAATTAGAGAATAGAGAATTTATGAATGAAACTGTTCACACAAGACCGATGCTAATCTTGTAAGTACAAGCGCACGATTATAACATTACACGACACACACTACTAACTTGCACGCACACATCTAGCAGAACGATTCTTTCTTTGGGCGTGCTTATTTTATTTGATATTTCTATGCAACAGTAGAGGGCGTCATATGTCGAGTGATTCATAATAATTGATTTACCCTGCAATAGATAACATGAGATTTTTACGTGTTTTAAAAGGTAAATGTTTAGCATTTACGGTTAAAAATTAAAATACGCTTTTAGAGATATACGCTAAAGATTTTATTTTGTACGCTATGCGCCTCGCGCGCGCTGGTTGCGCTGTCGCCTGTCTAGCGACAATTGACCTAGAAGTTTGGCCGCTCATTACTAGATGGCGCTTTCATATATTTTTTACTTAGTGTTTTTTTAATTACAAAACTTTAATGGTCCTATCTGAAGGCTCTTTAAGACCCTGAGGGTAGGGTATGCACTGCTTATTTGCATATATGCAATGCACGCCACTGTATATACTAATTATTAACTACTTTTAACTTATTCTTCCTAAGTGGCTTCCGCATTACTGGGTAGGGTAGGTTATTTCTTCTTTCATAGTTCTAACCGACTTCAAATAAAGGAAGAGGTTATCAATGCATTTTTTTTTTTTTTTTTTTTTACTTAGATTTAAGAATACACTATAATATCAACCAATGGATTTCAGAAGCTTTCTACTTCTCCTTAAAAACATTTAACATGAGATTGTACTTTCGCTCTATCTACATTTTCTTTAATACCTATACTTATAATTGAAATGTTCTGACCAAAATTAATTTTAATGAATATGTTGGATTTGATTGATTATTAATGTTGGCGTTGGTGCGTAATAGTTACGCGGATTTGCCTTTAACTGAAGAAAAATAAGTGTTTACAAACTCGACGTAGATATTCTAAGACTCGTAATCTGTCTAGATTTAAGAATTAAGGGGGATGGGAGAGATGGGGGTAATAGGTCAGGGTCTAAAGGGGTTACCATCCGTTTGACACGGGAGGACGGGGAGACCAGGCAATTTCAATGTGAACATGCTCGGATGTGGTTTATTACAGTTTAAAAGACTTTTACTTTTAACCAGTTTACTGGGGAGTCTTGAGTACATTATTATGATATTTTCATTTATTTATTTGATGGGGAAAGACTTTTTACCCTTAGCACATTTGCACGCTCGCAGTCGTAGTCGATTTCGCGTATCGAAACAAAACTTTCGGTCTTAGTAAAACTTCTTACTGCAATCGTTTTAGTGTCGCAAATCCTGTATTGATTTTTATCCACTTACAAACGTTCCTTTTAGATCTACTGTCTAGGCTGTTGAAGTGTTTATAGGCTTTAAAACAGGGTTTGGATATACATTCAATTTAACTGAAGTATACTGCTACAATACTCGAAAGCAACTGTACCAGCGACGCTGTACTGTATTGCCAGTGAACAAACTTTTACTAAGGGTAGAAACTGTTACTTCCTAAAGTTGTATAATTTTAAACACTAACTCTTTTGATCACATTGTCCGTGCAGTCCTGGCTAGGAATAAGACTGCTCCAGATCTTTCCGTGGTGATGGATGGAAAAGGATGATCACTTGTGATGATGGAGCGACTAAACTGGAGAGCTCTACAGATATTCATGTAAACAGCATAAATAACTTTGATAAAACCTTAAACAATGTTTTTTACGTTCCGTAGTTGTCTGCAAAATTTGTTTTCTGTTATTAAATTATGTGAAAGAGGCATGGTTGTGATCATGAATGTAGATGGGTGTTTTGTCCATGACAGTTGTAGTATACAACACCAGCCTGTTATATCTGCTAATCTATGTGGGTGTATATAGAATGCAGTAGCGTGCATTGAGGCTATGTACAGGGTATGCAGATGATATAAAATGAAGAATTAATGAAAATGAAAATTAAATAAACATTTGCATATACTTTACATACCCTCTATGCACGTCACTGATAGAATGAATGTTTTGTTTTGCAAAAGAGCAATCGATGACTGTCCTACATCAAGCGCAGGAAGTCAATATTGCAAAGTTAGTTAAGTCTAATAATACTTAACATGAATACTGATTTATGGCATAGACGGTTAGGGTATCATTGTCTTAAAGGTATGTTCATTTCAGGATGACAAAGAAGATTTCAACAAGTTTGCGCCTGCCTGGAAGGAAAGCCTGTGGCCCGGGCTCCGAAAAGATCTACGAAACGTGTTGGCCGACCCTTGGAACTCATCCATAGTGACGTGTGGAGCCCTATGAGAGACTCCAGCTGTGGAAATGCAAGGTACTTACTCGCCCTTACTACTAATAATTTTTCTCTTCAAAACTTTAGATATTTATTCAAGAAAATGTGTGAAGTGTAAGATTGCTTTATCAAATAATTATTACGTAAGTGCGTAACATATAAAATGCCTGCGTTTTGATAACATTGGATTTGATTTTGAATTACCATAGGGGCAGTGTTAAGTGTTTCCTAGAGAAGAAGGGAACAGCTCACCAGCTTACCTTACCGCATTGTACTCAGCAGATGTATTTGAATACCAGAAGCAACACTGAGGAAGTGTGGTCCCGACACACTATTTGTAAAGGAAACCTTTGTTTTTGGATGCATTGCCTATTCATTAATCCCGCAGTCTAGTCTACATAATAAATTGAACGCTAAGAGAAAGTTGTGCATTTTTGTCGGCTATTCAGCGTTACCGATTTATAGAACCATTAAATAAATCCAAGGAAGGTTATTCTGTATAGTAAAAAGCACATTCCTAATGTACTTTTTATTGAAAATAAATGTGCTGACATTGATGAATATCGTAATTCTCGTCTTATATAATATAAATAAATCACATGATTTTTATATGAATTAACAGATGGTGAGTCTGGCGATGACTGCTGCAACAACAGTGAGGTAGAGCAGGCCTCTACTGATGCCGAGTCTTCTGCTGAGGAAAGGCGGAAGAGAGAAAAAACGACGCGAGACGTCGGCGGCGCTATAGTTGGAGGGGAAGTGGCGACTAGTACAGAGGAGTCTGTCAGCTGCCGATCCATGCGCAGTACACGTGGTACACCGCCGACGAAATATGGCGATTATAAAATAGGTATGTAGACCAGAATTTTTGAGAAGCCACAAACATATGTGTAGGCAATAAAGTTATCAAACTCCTCTGGTGGCAAAAAGCTATGAATGTAGAGTATCTGTCACTTTTGGAGAAAAAAGTTTGGAATTCAGTTGATCCACCTGCTGATAGTTATGTTATAAAGTTAGTTTAAGTGGACATACAAATTGAAATGTGATATAGGGAGAAATTTGCGGGAATAATAGTCTTTTCGCAAACTAGTATCTATGTAGAACGTTGTAATAAAATCTAAATACTACCTCTTTTTCTAGAAGTACTATCATCATTAAAAAGTTTTTGGAATTTATTTTCTTCCTTTGCATAAATTAGGCATAGGTAGGTAGGGACATAATCCCATTGCTATAGAAATTTTGGGGTTTCTGAAATCAAAAAACCGCGACAAGTAGTTTTGGCAGTCCTCTCGTGATGTTAACCTGACACTGCCTAAAGAATTCTGAAGAGACCGAAACAGGTGGAAATCTGAAGGTGTAAGGTCAGGACTATACAGCGGATGCATTACCACCTCCCAGCCAAACTATCTTAATTTTAGCTGAGTGGCTAAAGATGTGTTAGGTCTAGCGTTATCATGATGAAAAACCACACCTCTTCTGTTGATTAATTCCGGCCGCTTTCTCTAAACTTCTTGCTTTAATCTCATCAGTTGTTCGCAGTAGAATTCAGAATTGATGATCCTGCCTGGTGGTAACAGCTTATAATGAATAATGCCCTTCCAATCCTACTACTACACACACAGCGTCACCTTGTTGCGAGTTAACCCGGGTTTCGCCACAGTCTGTGAAGCCTGATCGGCCTTTGACCGTGACCTTTTTCGCACTTTCTTGTCGTACATGATCCACTTCTCATCACCAGTTCAAAAATGGTTCGGTCATGATCCACTTCTTATCAGCTCCGTCAAAAATGGTTTTGTGGTCAATTCCCAGTTCTTCAGCTACATTGTACCTACTGATTTGCCCATCTTGGTCCACTTTTTCAAAAATGGCATCCATTATATCCGTCATAGGGCTCCTCCTAACCAGAGCGAGGTGCATCTTTGACATCAAAATTTCCGGATTGAAAACGCTAAACCCAAATTTTTTTCGCGGCTTGCGTTGCATTTTTACCTTTTTTGTAGTAAAATTTTAAAAGGTAAAAAGGAATTTCTTCATTAGATTCACTCATCTTCACACATTTTCCTAATTTGATACCAAAACCAGCCAGATACAAATAGTATAGCCAAAGAGATTTTATTACATGTTCATACATACTATAATGCGAAAAGACTTTTTCCCCAACCTATTAGATTTATTAGCTATAAATTTCATAAATAGTTCATAAATAATCGCTTAAATAAGCTTAAGTTATAAAATAAACACTGAAACAAGTATGTACATTGAACAATTTTTAATATTATTTTCTCTTCGTTACAGATTTGACTCTGTGTTTGTGAACGCGTGTGCTGAGTGGACTAATGAAGAGTTCGGTGGTTTAAACATACCCGCCGGTCGGGTCGCGTACGTGCACGGTTCGGTCGATCCGTGGCATGCGCTATGTATGACTACTACGCAGGACAACTACACGCCCGCTATCTTCTTTGAAGGTATATACTCAGTGGCGTGCATAGCCCTTGGACCCAGGGTATGCACAAGGTGTTCAACACAAACATAAAGTAAAATTAAAATTGAGATTTTAGATAGGTATGTCGGTTTATAATCAAATTACTTTACGAAAGTTATATTTTTGATTGATTTAATACTATCGTCTATCTACTGCTAATTGAATAAAAGTACATACCCTGATTTACGTCACAAAATTATGACACACCATTCGGCAGCATTTTCTAAGCACACTGATGATGATAATATTTTTCCAACATATCATGTTTTTAGCGTTTTTATGAAAATTATTAAGATCACAATATCCTTTATCATTCCACACTTTACGTATATTGGACAATAAAACAAAAGGAAAGCAAATTAATCGATTGGTGTGTACAAAGCCGCTTAGCCAAGAATAGTTTTCGTAATATTTATTATTAAATATACGCGTTACTTTATCACCTTTTTTTGGGATATTTGTAACATTGGTACACTCCTTCCTTTGCGAATGATTTCTAATTTTACGATATAAGTAGGGATAGTTAAATTAAAGTTTTCTCTAAGTACTTTTTCCAGGCACACTGAACCCAAACAAAGACCGCACGAATATGCTTTCATTATAAAATGAATGAATAAACTATAAATTAACCTTAACACATTAAACTATCACTGCTCAAACTTTTATAAGTTACTGAATTTATGCACTTGAACCGTTTATTTATCACCAACGCCATACAGCATTGTTCGAAGGTAAACAATAATGGCGATCGAATATGCTAATGATAATATTGCAATCGAAATTAGTCAAAATATGTCTTTAATTTTTTGTAAGTATGGGTACGAACGCTATTTTATTTTGATATGTAAACAATAAATAGAAACCATATTTATTGTTAACTCACTCTCCAATGATTCCTGGAAAACCTAAATTATTCATTTTTCAAAATTGAGACAGCGTTTGGTTTCATAGATTATTTTCAAAACGAAAGACTAATTCGATAATATTAGATCCTTAATTTTCTTAAAAGACACTAAAAGGTATTTACATTTGTGAATAATGTTTTTAATTCTAAAAAAAGAATAATGACCTTTAACAACAATAACAAACCAAGCAAATCATTTTATTCATAGAAAAAATGAAACACGTAATTAGAGAATAGAGAATTTATGAATGAAACTGTTCACACAAGACCGATGCTAATCTTGTAAGTACAAGCGCACGATTATAACATTACACGACACACACTACTAACTTGCACGCACACATCTAGCAGAACGATTCTTTCTTTGGGCGTGCTTATTTTATTTGATATTTCTATGCAACAGTAGAGGGCGTCATATGTCGAGTGATTCATAATAATTGATTTACCCTGCAATAGATAACATGAGATTTTTACGTGTTTTAAAAGGTAAATGTTTAGCATTTACGGTTAAAAATTAAAATACGCTTTTAGAGATATACGCTAAAGATTTTATTTTGTACGCTATGCGCCTCGCGCGCGCTGGTTGCGCTGTCGCCTGTCTAGCGACAATTGACCTAGAAGTTTGGCCGCTCATTACTAGATGGCGCTTTCATATATTTTTTACTTAGTGTTTTTTTAATTACAAAACTTTAATGGTCCTATCTGAAGGCTCTTTAAGACCCTGAGGGTAGGGTATGCACTGCTTATTTGCATATATGCAATGCACGCCACTGTATATACTAATTATTAACTACTTTTAACTTATTCTTCCTAAGTGGCTTCCGCATTACTGGGTAGGGTAGGTTATTTCTTCTTTCATAGTTCTAACCGACTTCAAATAAAGGAAGAGGTTATCAATGCATTTTTTTTTTTTTTTTTTACTTAGATTTAAGAATACACTATAATATCAACCAATGGATTTCAGAAGCTTTCTACTTCTCCTTAAAAACATTTAACATGAGATTGTACTTTCGCTCTATCTACATTTTCTTTAATACCTATACTTATAATTGAAATGTTCTGACCAAAATTAATTTTAATGAATATGTTGGATTTGATTGATTATTAATGTTGGCGTTGGTGCGTAATAGTTACGCGGATTTGCCTTTAACTGAAGAAAAATAAGTGTTTACAAACTCGACGTAGATATTCTAAGACTCGTAATCTGTCTAGATTTAAGAATTAAGGGAGATGGGAGAGATGGGGGTAATAGGTCAGGGTCTAAAGGGGTTACCATCCGTTTGACACGGGAGGACGGGGAGACCAGGCAATTTCAATGTGAACATGCTCGGATGTGGTTTATTACAGTTTAAAAGACTTTTACTTTTAACCAGTTTACTGGGGAGTCTTGAGTACATTATTATGATATTTTCATTTATTTATTTGATGGGGAAAGACTTTTTACCCTTAGCACATTTGCACGCTCGCAGTCGTAGTCGATTTCGCGTATCGAAACAAAACTTTCGGTCTTAGTAAAACTTCTTACTGCAATCGTTTTAGTGTCGCAAATCCTGTATTGATTTTTATCCACTTACAAACGTTCCTTTTAGATCTACTGTCTAGGCTGTTGAAGTGTTTATAGGCTTTAAAACAGGGTTTGGATATACATTCAATTTAACTGAAGTATACTGCTACAATACTCGAAAGCAACTGTACCAGCGACGCTGTACTGTATTGCCAGTGAACAAACTTTTACTAAGGGTAGAAACTGTTACTTCCTAAAGTTGTATAATTTTAAACACTAACTCTTTTGATCACATTGTCCGTGCAGTCCTGGCTAGGAATAAGACTGCTCCAGATCTTTCCGTGGTGATGGATGGAAAAGGATGATCACTTGTGATGATGGAGCGACTAAACTGGAGAGCTCTACAGATATTCATGTAAACAGCATAAATAACTTTGATAAAACCTTAAACAATGTTTTTTACGTTCCGTAGTTGTCTGCAAAATTTGTTTTCTGTTATTAAATTATGTGAAAGAGGCATGGTTGTGATCATGAATGTAGATGGGTGTTTTGTCCATGACAGTTGTAGTATATAAGTCAAGCTGACATGTCCTAAAATCAGCTGTTCCTGTTTTAATTTTAGTTTTTAGCTTAAGATATTCATTTAACTGTGTTTATTAAGCGTAAAACGTGCCGATTTACTTTTATTCATAACAATAAATCAGTGTATAAAGTCCAAACAACTCAGTGACCACGAAACCAAAAAAAAATCTAACTGACAGCCCGGGGTTGTCGTTCGATTACTGAAGAGAATTCGAAATCCAACGGCTAATGACGTTGGATTTACGTCCATGGAATTATCCTGGGGAGTATTGCTTTCATTTTGTCATATTATTATAGCATAGTAATTACATCCGAGTTAGTATAACCATTGCTCCCTACACTTAATTTGGTACATTCTCGTAAATCACGAGACACGTCCTTCCTCACACTTTAAAGACAAAGCCGTTCTCTCTTTACTTGACTGATAAGTGGAAGTGAAGTAGAAGAATAATTTGAAGTCTCAGACAACATTCACGTTACACAAATACATATAGGTTCAAACTGCCATAGTAGATACCTTAAATACCTGCAACAATAATTAGTTTTCTTACAGCTATTGAAATAGAACTTTAGTATTTCATTTTTATTTAGTTAATTACTATAATATAACTTTGTTAATTATTATAACCTGTTTACTTTAATAACCTAATTATATCTATCTTTCTTTTTCCTTACTCTTGTAGGTCATCTATTTTCCTTTTCTTACATAAACTATTTGGTGTGTTGCAGGGACAAGTTTTATAAAATGGCACGTCCAATGCAAACAAGAAGGGCGGCTGCTATGGAAGACCAATTAAAACTAAAAAATGCCCTGCGTGAACTAAAGTCACTAAAACAACTGAATACTCAATTACTAAAGGAACAAGATGATAATGAACTCGAACTGAGAGCAATTATTGTCAAGAACTCCCAACTGAAGACCGAACTGGCAGACCTAAACAGTGCTCATACTGAGGAGCGTGACCAACTACAGGTTGTGGTTAGCTCATTCAATCAGTGCATAGCAACATATGATGAGGCTCTGGAAAAAATTTCTATGTTGGAGGGTGAACTAAGCAGTGCACATAAAACTATTAATGACCTTCAGGCTCAATTAAGTAGTGCTGAAATGGTATCCACAAATAATTTATATGATGAGCTGCTTGCTTCATCCTCTACTGAACCAATGTGCATCGATCTGACTTGTGACAGCCCTTATGTCCAAAAAATGAAGCCACAACATATTCATCCATATCTAAATAGTCACAATAAATTAAAAAAATATATAAAAATTGGTAAAATTATCAAAAAAACTCAAAATTTAATTAAAAACCAGCAAGCAAGTACCAAAAACCTGGCATTAAGGAAAGAAAGGGTATTATTATTGAATAAGTTAAAAAGCTATTGTTTCTCACTTCAAAAAACAACAGCAAAATATGATACAGATGTCCAAAACTTGAATGATCAAATTAAACAGTTGGAAGATTCCTTGACAACTGTCACTTCCAAATATGAGCTGTCACAAAAGCAGATCCATGAGCAAATCCAGGCAGCTGATGAGTTGTTAGCCCTAGGAACGTATAATATGGCTCGTTTTGAGTCTTTAACAAATAAATGTCAATGTACTCATGACATACCTATACCTAGTCAAGACTGTAGTAATATATTCACTGACAATTTGGATATTTGCCCAGAGAGGTCTGGAAATGCAACACATGTTCCTGTATCCTTAAATTCTACTTTATCTGCTAAACCTAAAAAACAAAGTATAGTAATATCTGACAAAATAGGTAGAGGTTTAGGTCCTATTATGAATTGTTACCTAAACCACTCAGTGACAAATATATGTTCACCGGGGGCTAGTTTTGATTGTGTCATTAATAGCCTAAATGAAAAAAATCTAGATAGGCATACAAATGTTGTCTTATTGTTAGGGGACAGTTTAAATGTCAAAAAGCATCAGATTATAAGATGCATTGAAAAATTACTGCTTTTAAATAACAAAACTAAATGTAAGTTTGTAATGTGTGCCTTTCCTTATTGTGGCACTCTAAACTCAAAACAAAATGAACATATTTATAAATTAAACTTATTAATCTATAATTTGACATACCGTCATAGCGACGCAATTTTTTATTTCGACATTAATAAATTCACGTCATCATTTGTAATGACAAGAGATAAATTGTATCTGCCTAAAAAGTGTAAGCAGCAGATAGCGTTTTTACTAGCTTATAATTTAAATGATACTGTTACAACTGTTGTAACAAAGTCTATTGACACTTTTACAAATTGTACTTCAAGTACTTCTAATTCTATTACTGACCCTAGTACTTGCGCTAGTACTATTAAGAAATTTAATAATGATTTAAACTAGTTAATAAGACAACGGAGGAGCTCTGCCATATGAACATTGTACACCAAAATATACAGAGCTTCACCGGCAAAGAATTAGAAATAGAGCTGTTTGTGGAGAAACTCAATGTACATATTTTGTGTATAACTGAGCACTGGCTCACTGGTACACAAGTAGCAGTAAACATCGATAACTTTATATTGTCAAGTGCGTTCTTCAGAAGGACTGCAATTCACGGTGGATCTTTAATTTTTGTACGTAATAATATAATTTGTAAAGAACGAAAAGACATAGTTGGTCTTTCTGTTGAACGCATTGCAGAACTGTCTTGTGTGGAGCTGGAGCGATTTATAATAGTGAGTGTATACCGACCCCCTTCAGGTGATTTTAGCGATTTCGAGAATGTCATGGAGGATGTACTAAAGCGTTTGTGTCTTTCTACTAAAAAAGTAATTGTATGTGGCGATTTCAATGTCGACATTTTACTAGAAAATGCAACAACTGCTAGATTGCTTAACTTATTTAAATGTTTTAATTTGTGTCACACTTTTAGTGAACCTACTAGAGTAACTGCAACTTCAGCATCCTGCTTAGATAATATTTTTTTCAATTGTGACATTTTAGATAAAAGAATAATTAATAATTTAAGGTCAGATCATTGTGGTCAACTTATTACTGTTTTAAATACTATCAATAAAAGCAGACAAATTATAAAGTGTAGGCCAATAACTAAGACTAAATTAATGCGATTTAAACGTGAAATTACTGCGAAAATCCCTGGTATTGCGTGCGAACATTTTCATCCGGACAGTCTTTATAGTGCACTATTTAATACTATAAACAACGAATTTAATAGAGTATTCAACTTTAAGCACATCAATGTCAGTAATAAATTAAAATTTAGTGACTGGGCTACTGTAGGTATATATAAAAGTAGGGAGAAGTTGTATGAGCTGTATGATGAAAAACAATTTAATCATACTCCAACTTTCGTAGAACACGTAAAAAAATACTCTAAAATATTTAAGAATGTTTGCACTAATGCGAAATCGCTACACATTAAATATAGTATAATGAAATCTGATAACAAAATACAAACAACCTGGAAAATAGTTAATTACGAGTCAGGAAAAACTAAATCTCGTGATGTGGATTTTGAACTTATTGTTGATAACAATAAAGTGACGTCTGACAGGGAGGTTGCTAATACTTTCGAAAACTTCTTTCAGAATGTTCCCATTTTGTTAACAGATTCTCTAAGCTCTTCACCAATAGCAGCTCAGCGTATATTGAGAGATAATGTTAAAGAGTGCAATGTTTTATTTAATTTTAAACATATATCTGCAATAGATATTGTAAAGAATTTCAGGTTATTAAAGTTGAAAAAAACCGGTGATCTGTGGGGTATGTCGGTGATGGTCATTTCTAACATTATTGACGTTATTGCCCCTTATCTAGCTGTAATTTTTAATGAATGTGTTGATATGGGTATTTTTCCGAACCTAATGAAATGTAGTAAATTAATACCCCTTTTTAAATCCGGTCATAAAAATGACCTTAACAATTACAGGCCTATTTCAATCTTGCCAACTCTTAGTAAGGTCTTTGAAAAAATTATACTTTATCAACTTTTAAATCATTTTAATGTAAATAACTTACTTCATCCGGAGCAGTACGGCTTCACTAAAGGTCGTAGTACAACGGATGCAGGCGCAAGACTCATAAAGCATATTTACGATGCCTGGGAACGTTCGCAGAATGCCATTGGTGTTTTCTGTGATCTGTCCAAAGCATTCGATTGCGTTGAACACAAAACGTTGTTATTAAAACTAAGCCACTATGGCATCAAAAACGTTGCACTCAATTTAATTGCCTCTTATCTAAGTGATAGAGTTCAAAGGGTATGCGTAAAAGACATAAAGTCTAAGGGATCGTCTGCCTTAATGGGTGTCCCACAAGGCTCAATTTTGGGTCCCTTATTGTTTCTGGTGTATATAAATGATCTGCCACACCATGTCAGGGGCACTTGTGAGATTGTACTGTTTGCAGATGATACATCTCTCATTTTTAAGACTGATAGAAACAAAGATAATTTTGACGACGTAAACCGTGCTTTGTCACATGTGTCAGACTGGTTTACTGTTAATAACTTACTTTTAAATGCAAAAAAAACTAAGTGTTTGGAATTTGTTTTGCCTAACGTAAAAAAAATTGATAAAAACATCATAATAAATGGAGAAACACTTGAAATAGAAAACTCCACTGTTTTTCTAGGAGTGACCTTAGATTGTAAGCTACAGTGGGGTACCCATATAGAAAGCCTAGCGAGTAAACTCAGCTCGGCTGCATATGCAATCAGGAAAATTAGACAGCTTACCGATGTTGAAACAGCTAGGCTTGTTTATTTCGCATACTTTCACAGTATTATGTCCTATGGGATCTTGCTGTGGGGAAAAGCTGCAGATATTGAAAGTATATTTATACTACAGAAAAGAGCCGTACGATCAATATATAAACTTGGATCACGCGAATCGCTTCGTGAAAAATTTAAACAAATAGGTATTCTTACAGTAGCTTCGCAATACATTTATAGTAATATAGTCTTTGTGAGGCAAAATATTACTCTTTATAAATCAAAAGCTGAAATTAACAATCGACTTACCAGAAACGGTCATAAATTAGTGATATCTGCATATCGTCTGCGAAAGGTGCAGAACTCCTTTGTGGGGTTGAGTATACGCTTTTACAACATGATTCCTAAGGAAATTCTTGACCTACCAATGCATACATTTAAAAAATGTGTAAAAACGCATCTAGTACAGCGAGGTTACTATACATTTGATGAATTCCTCAATGACAAGGTAGAATGGAAGCAGCCAGCCTCGCTCTCATCTCCCGCAAGATAGCAAAATGATTGTAAATGTTGATGTTGGAAAAGAGCAACTACTGAGTTTCTTGCCGGCTCTTCTCGGTAGAATCTGCTTTCCGAACCGGTGGTAGAGTCACACAAACATGCATACTTGACGTTTCAAAAGTGCTTATAAAGTAGGCCTACTTGAAATAAATGAATTTGAATTTGAATTTGAATTTGAATATATGGGCGCAAATCGCCACCTGTCGGCAATAATTGGCGACTATTGATATTTACGTTTTAGTTTATCGTTAAAGTGAATATTTTATTATAAAAATATCTGAAATATATCGGATTTAAATTCAAATAGTTATTTGTAAACATGAAACCGCTACTTATTAGGGCCTGATATTTAATAGACACTGTTTTGACTGTTTGAATGTTTTAAAGATGTTTGATGTTCCATTTATTGTTAAACTACTTTATTTACTGTGAAAATGTTCAAATTAATATCTTATAGAATTAATATCATTATTCTGTATCAAACTTTATTATTTTATGCAATAAGTCTTTCTTTAATTCATTTTAAATCTGGCCTGCAGCGCCATCTTTAGACTGACTAATGTTTGTTGCAATTAAATGAACAAATCTCTGTATTATATAAATGATTAATCATTTTAAGTAATTTAAATTGATTAAACATTTATTATAAATATTAAGGAATATTTTAAGAATTATTTTGCAGTACCTAATTTTATTTGTTTGTTTCAAAAGAAGTTGTATTTGCTATATCCGTTTTAGCCATTGTAAGGAAACTATAAAAGCGTTTAATTTATGTAAATCGTCTCTGTTCTATACTAGCAATTGTGCGAAAATAAACTACGTGATATTTTGTGAGTTATTTTATTATAATGGACACCGAGCGTGAAAACCCTGGCGTATCGCCGACATATACAACACCAGCCTGTTATATCTGCTAATCTATGTGGGTGTATATAGAATGCAGTAGCGTGCATTGAGGCTATGTACAGGGTATGCAGATGATATAAAATGAAGAATTAATGAAAATGAAAATTAAATAAACATTTGCATATACTTTACATACCCTCTATGCACGTCACTGATAGAATGAATGTTTTGTTTTGCAAAAGAGCAATCGATGACTGTCCTACATCAAGCGCAGGAAGTCAATATTGCAAAGTTAGTTAAGTCTAATAATACTTAACATGAATACTGATTTATGGCATAGACGGTTAGGGTATCATTGTCTTAAAGGTATGTTCATTTCAGGATGACAAAGAAGATTTCAACAAGTTTGCGCCTGCCTAGAAGGAAAGCCTGTGGCCCGGGCTCCGAAAAGATGTTGGCCGACCCTTGGAACTCATCCATAGTGACGTGTGGAGCCCTATGAGAGACTCCAGCTGTGGAAATGCAAGGTACTTACTCGCCCTTACTACTAATAATTTTTCTCTTCAAAACTTTAGATATTTATTCAAGAAAATGTGTGAAGTGTAAGATTGCTTTATCAAATAATTATTACGTAAGTGCGTAACATATAAAATGCCTGCGTTTTGATAACATTGGTTTTGATTTTGAATTACCATAGGGGCAGTGTTAAGTGTTTCCTAGAGAAGAAGGGAACAGCTCACCAGCTTACCTTAC